>NC_080567.1:21755625-22076250 GCF_030253575.1 Rhododendron vialii | reverse complement strand
GGATTCGTACTCGGGCTTCAGGCAAAGGACGAAACCGGTCGAATGAAGTCACTAAGGTGCTATTTGTTTGTGGAAAAGAAGGAAAGTATGTTGCGAGAAAACAGCAAGAGGGTATCGTGGAGGTGAATGATGAGACAGTCAGAGAAGGGAAAGTGATATCAAAGAAAAGAATTAAAAGTTGTTCACCGTTAAATGTGGATGCGAGGCTCATATGTGGATTATGCTTGACAAATGGAATTACAAATGGAAAGTAACAGGTTTCGATGAACGTCACAACCACCAACTAGTGACTCCATCTAAGAGGATGAAAATGAAGTCAAATCGAAACATGCCCAATGCAGTTAAGGATTTGACTGAGGTATTTCATAAAGAAAATATAGAAATTTCAAAAGTTCCTTCAATTTTTGGTGGGGAGTACATTGGCTTTGATAATAGAGACTGCTACAATCACTTAAGAAATGTGAGGCATAGAGACCTAGATTGTGGGGATGCACAATTAGTTCTTGACTACTTTAAGAACAAACAAGCACAGAATCCACAATTTTTTTATGCGATTCAATGTGATGAAAGTGGGAGGGCAGTTAATTTTTTTTGGGTGGATTCTCGATCTCGCATGGCGTACCATTATTTTGGAGATGTGGTCACATTTGACACAACATATCGAACAAATAAGTATGATATGCCTTTTGCACCATTTACGGGAGTAAACCATCACATGCAGTCGATACAGTTTGGATGTGCACTTTTACAAGACGAGACAGAGGTGACATTTGAATGGTTGTTTCGGACATGGCTTGACGCTATGGGTGGACGTCCTCCAACTTCTATCATCACTGACCAAGACTTGGGAATGAAAGGAGCTATTGCAACAGTCTTTCCCAACACCCGTCATCATCTCTGTCTTTGGCATATTAAGAAGAAATTTGTTGAAAAGTTGTCTCAAGTGTACTACAAGAGATCGAAATTCAAGAAGGATATGAAAAAATGTATTAAGGAGACATACAAGAAAGAGGACTTTGAATGGAGATGGATGTTATTGATGAAGGAAAACGAGTTAGAAAGCAACAAATGGCTTCAAGGGTTGTTTGATATTCGTGAATCATGGGTACCTATTTATAATCATGGTACATTCTTCGCCGGTATGAATACAACCGGACGTATTGAGGGTATCAACTCATTTTTTGATGGTTTTGTAACTCACACGTCAAATCTCAAAGAATTTGTGGTAAAGTATGAGAAAGCCTTGAATAGGATTGTGAAAAGGGAAAATGATGAAGATTTTGAGTCCGAACATAAGTTTCGGATTGTTAATGACCATGAATTTTTGTTGAAGCATGCGGGAAAAGTGTATACTAGAAACGTCTTCAACAAGTTCAAGGAATCATGGAGTAAAGGCTTGAACTACAAAGTTGAAAATGTGAGAAATGGCAATGGCTTTCAATCTTTCGTAGTGAAGTCAAAAGATGATGAACTTGAAAAGTTCGAGGTGACATTGGATTCGCAAACCTATGAGGGTAAGTGTGAATGCCAACAATTTGAGTTTGTTGGGATATTGTGTGCGCACATTTTGAAAGTGTTTGTCCGACTAGACATTGATGAAATACCGGAACACTTTATTCTTCCACGATGGAGGCAAAAAGGCCAACAAATTTAGGATAATTGATTCCCAAGGATTGGTGCATGACGACGGCAAAGAAGAATCTGAGGCGTTAAGGCTTAGTCATATGTGTCAAGAAGCTACAAAATTGGCTTGTTTGGCCGCCCCATCAAATGAGGCATACACAATTTTTATTGAAGGTATGAATGATTTATTCGAGAAGATCCAAGAAGTTTCTAAGGTATCTCCAATTGAAATTTGTGCTGAAAAAGATAATGAGAAATTTACCGAGCCGTCGCCGTCTCAGATATTGCTTTTGGATCCGAATATCTCAATTTGCAAGGGTAGAAAAAAGGATGTCAAGGGCAAAGCCGCTTCTACATAGTCCGAAAGATTGAAAAGCGGTATTGAGATGTTATTAAATAAGAAGAAAAGAAAGTGTCACATGTGCTTTCAATTGGGACATGATAAGAGAACTTGTCCTTCAAATCCAACGAGTAAAACTAACAAAGGTAACTCAATTAGTAATCATATTCTTCTTATTGACATAGATTTTCTTATTTATTAATCTTATTTTTTTAATTGTCAATTTTATTCAATAGGCTTTGAAGAGGATGCGGAAGGCTCAGATAGTGACCAAGAGGACGGCGAGGACGGCTCAGATTGCTCCGAATGATCTTGGAATATTTTGGCTTGTTGGCTTTGTTTTGTAATGATCTATTCTTAGGTTAAGTGAAAGTTCTTTGTATGGATCAGTTTTTGGGATGTAATTGAATGCAAGAAAGATTGCTCCGAATGATACTAATGTAGTAATTGTATGGATCAGGTTAAGTGAAAGTTCTTTATAGAATACTAATGTAGAAATTGTGCTTTCAATTTAAAATTGAATGTAATGGGATGGACCAGTTTTTAGGTCAATTGTAAGAAAGTTCTTTTTATGGACCAGTTCTTGAATCTGTGCTTGAACATACTTAACTGCTAAATCATAGTATCCCTGTACTCTGGGCAGTAATTCATCTGTTTTTCTGAAACTTTTGCCATTTTATGTTGGGCATTTGTATGCGTTGGAAGTCATATGTGAAGTCCTTGTTTTGGCTATTACTTGGTAGTTCAATTGTTGTAGCTATTTCAATTACATTTGTGCTGTTTTGCTTCATTTGGGTGAATTGGATTTGTGAGTCTCTTTTTCCAAGTTGTATTTCCAAAGCTGTGATTTCTCTGGCTTCTCTAGATTCTGGTCTGCTGCTGCATTGGTAGCTTGTTGTTGCACAACTGGTGATGAGCCATGGGAATTTCATTAATCATGTTTGTTGTTGGACCATGCTTGCTGCTGCACAGCTGGTAGTTTCATGGTTTTAATTTTATAGCAATGCATTCATGAAAAATTTTGGCAGAGTTTCCCTTGTTTTTGGTCCTAGCCCGACGTCTTGCGTCTCAACCATTCATAAAATCCATTGCCAAGTTATCAAGCAGCCATGTCTCAACCATTCAATTTGCACAAGCTATGGTATAACAATCGAAACACATTGATCAAAAAATAATCCATTGCCCACTACTATAAGCTTGTCAAATGTTTAAATTAGTTCAACTGGAGCTTCTATTCAAATTAAGGCTACAAAATACAACCAACAAAAGACATAGCTCTATTATAAGCCCCAACAAAAAACTAGCTCCATCCACATCCAATTCAGACAGCTCTATCTATCCAGATTACAAAAAAAAAAAAAATCCCAAAACAACAGGCAGTCCTCTTTGGTTGCTGCATCTTTAAACAGTCTCTTTGCTCTCTTTTTTTAACCCAAATAGCCTCTTTGATTGCTGCAGTAACTTCACCTTCTCTTTACTATTTCTTGGTCGTTGTCGTGATCTTTGCTGCAATGCCACACCCCATCTAAACAAAGCTGCAAAACAGTAAAGTTGTTAGCATTCTTATCTCATTCTTATTGCAGGCCAAACACAATTAACAACAAGAAACTCATGGTGTATACAGTGAGGTTAAGTAGGTAACTAGAATCACAAACTGCAATCAACAGGAAAAAAGAAAGGGCTTTGTCACAAGTGGAGATTATCTTGTCAACCAGAAATTCACACGATTCGAGGGATGTTAATGGGGCATTTGAGCTGCTTTGTTAGCTCATACCCTTGGTGTAGCTCATTGATTAGAGTCTCTTGCTCCCACCACTAGGTTAAGTAGATGAAAACCAAAGCAAAAATCAAATCTACAAAAGAAAAAGGAGAAAAAGAATGATCTTTTCCTTCTGGTGGTTCACGTTTTCTGTTTCATCAACCTTTCACCTAAGGATTCAGAAACCTAACTAAGCATAGGCTACTCTTTATTAATCAGCAACTCATAAATATGATACACTGTGAATTATACAGGCAAATGCAGACATAGCACCAATTCAGGAAATGGATCTTACCACTAGATATATATACCAAAAACAATTTAAATAGCACTGTTGATTTTCCAAAGATCCCATTCCCAATTCACCACGCCATTCCAAAGATGGATTTTGCAGCCCACGTGAAACAAGTTCAACTAGCAATCAAATTGAATGCGAAAAATCTGCAATTTTCCCAAATTTTGAAACCCTAATTTTTTGGGGTTTGAAGATGGAGAATCTAGGGCAAATTAAGAACCTGAAAGATTAGTCCAGCGAGAAGATACTTCCGGTTCTCGGCAAGAAGGTTGATTTCTGTTGTGGTTTCTGCTTCTTATATTGATTTCGGTTGTTGTTGTTGTTGTTGTCGTCGTCGTCGTCAAAGAGAGAGGGAGAGAGAGAGAGAGAGAGAGAGAGAAAGAGAGAGAAACCTTGGTGTGTCCCAGTTTAAATGTAAATCGGCAGGTGGGTCTGCGGCAGTTTGGTGGTGGGTCGTCGGTGGAGAGAGAGGGTCGTCGGCGGCGGGGGCTGAGCTCGTCGGTCGGAGTGAAGGGAGGTGGAGTCGGAGTGGAGGGAGGTGGAGGGGCTGCCGGGATGGTGGAATTTCAGAACGTGAGATATGGGAGGAGAAGGGGGAGCGTGTAATTTGTTTTAAGGATGGGTTGAGATTTAATCTCAGCCCTTGAAATGGAGGGAGGGCTGAGATGGGGTGTTTGTTTGGGTGTTTGTTTGGTTGTCTACGGATCCGCCCCCTATATATATATATATATATATATATATATACACACTAGTGAAGGCGCAACGCATTTTGAATACAACTAAAATGAATTATGAAACTATTGACTACCCCCGCCAAAGAAGCTGATTTATAGGGGAAGATTTGTTTTCTTAAATTAGGTTCATGCCCGTGCTTGAAGCCACGGCTCAAACGATCATAAACACAAATAGACATTAGACTCACGTGCAATATATCAACCCTTGCCCAACGAACCCAACTACACAAAAAAAAAAAAAAAACATCAAGCATATTCTTAGGAATTTCCCATGCTTAAAGTCACAACGCGACGTAATAGCAAGTTTGCAACTATCCAAAATTACAAATGGGCCAGACACAGACAAACAACAACAAAGTAAAAAAATGGTCCCACAGCCTCAGACACGAACAACAGAAAAAAAATATATAATGGTTCCGCCGCCTAAGATATGAACATCAAGAAAAAAAACCAGTCACATCGCCTGAGACGATCGAAATAGATACCTCGGAATCGACAATATAATATTGTTGTGGCTTTCCTACATTCACCCAGTGTATGACTCCCTAGCAACCCCTTGGCTCTTGGAAAGCACCTTAGTGCCAAATGTGATTGCTCTATCCAAAACGAAATAGATTAATTTTCCCATCAGCTGAAAATTAACACAAATACAATTGCACAGTCTCGTTGAACACCTTAAATGGTAAGAGAGTTCAAATATCACAATTTTCGTTAGGATTTCTAAGGAGCTAGCAAACAATTTTTTTGGGAAAATTAATTTCAGGAGATAAGCAATATGTACCAACCAATACATGACAAAGCAACACATACTCAAATGAGAAAAAGGTCCAACCTTGAAACTTTGCATATCCAACACATAAAATAGAAGAAGTCAAGATCACTTACCCACTTTTCCCTTGCCAAAGTCATTGAGAGTCCACCTTCTGAAAGGCTTTTCGATGTCAGTCATTGAGAGTCCACCTTCCTAGTGCATGCCCGTGACTAAAGACATGGCTCGAACGATTGGCATTATGGCATATGCAAATAAACACTGGACTCACGCACAATATATCAACCCGGGGCCCAACAAATTCAACTATGCAAAAAACAATGACCCAAGGATATTCATGAAATCGCCTGTGCCTAAAGGCATGATAGGGAGATATTGTTGTAATTCATAAGTATAGGCTAGTACTTAACTCCTGGAAACAATGCCAAATTTAAAGCCATCTAATTCATGAGTGAGTACTTAAAGGATGTAAAGATTCAACTTGGCACATTGATCACGATGACACCTCGCAATTTTGTACATGAATTAACCAACCTAAGATAGTTTCAATTCACGATTGAAGAAAGATAAACGACTAACATGAAACACCTACAAATTCCAATAGAGAGAACATAATTAAATGAAAGGGTCAACTTGACAAAGCCACAAAAGGGTCAATAAGCAAACACCAAATATTATACTGTGACTGAAGCCTCAAGGTACATCTCCTCCCCATTTTGAAGCCAACAATTGAACCTACACGATTCTAGCTTTAAGTAACAGATAAATCCCTGAGGAACAATCTTGATAAGTTAACTACATCATGTAGCCACAATGATACCCAAAAACACTTGCTCATATAGGAGAAACTCACACCATAAAGGTGACAATCATACCTTTTCTGCAAAGTATGTTGTTAAGTGTGAAGTTCATTTGTTGTGGTTTGTTGCTATTGTGTTGTTGCTCTTGTTACTCTTTGGTCTCAAATTTGGCTGTCACTTTTGCTGCTAATGGACTTCCAATGGTGTCACTTTCTGCTGCTATTGGGCTCTTCCGTGCTCATTTCTACTGCTACTATTGCCTTCTTTGGTGTCAAGCTATGATGCTATTCTTATTGCCTTAAGAGGTGTTTCAAGCTGCAGTTTGAAGGAATCAAATAGTTTTCTTCAGCTGCTGAAATTTCCATCAAAGGAATCTAACCGATTAGGTGGTTTACAAACAAAGGGACATAAGGATTAAAAAATCATCAATATCCAAAAAAAACTCATGCATAACTGAGAAAGTCATATTACAGGTTACAAAAACGGAAAACAAAAACGGAGATGGTTACAATACCAAAGGTACAAATAAAAATAGCCACATTACAGGTTAGTCATATTTCAGTGCCAAACAAATAAAAATAGGCAAAAATCAAATACCATAAGGGGTTTCATTGTACCCTATTTGCTTAGAAACCCAAACTATCGTAATAACCAACAAAGATGAGTCTCTTAACACAATCGAAGAGGACCATCTATGTAGTTTCTCTTTTCTTGTACATCACCTTTGTGTCTGCACAGTCTAGGCCAGTGAAAGTGACTGGTGAGTCACAAATCTTCTACTAGCATTTTACCCAGGCAGTACTCCAAGCACTTCACAAAAAATGAAGTACTCCTGGCATTTTACCAAAAGTAAAAAGGAAATTAATGTTCAGATTATGAAATTAGTTTGCAAGTGTGAGTTTAGTACCCAAAGGATTATGACAATTGATTGAAGCATTACATAGAACACAAAGAAGGCAATCATGCCAAGATCAGGAAAGCTAGGCAGAGCAAAGATGGGACACAACAACTGAACAGAATTCAAAAAAAAAAAACCCACCTTGTTTATGCTCCAAACTACAGATCCAGTAGCCATACATATTTTGAGATACACACGACCAGCGAATGACACCTGAAGAGAGAAGGGAAAAGGAAAAGACAAATGAACAAAATGATCATTGGATCCTAATTGCATTTGGACATTTTATCAAATACTTGGAAGGCAATTGAATATTTCTTCCCATGGGGGAAAACTTAACGTGAACATGTGTGTGTCAATCTGATCAAAAAAAAAAAAAAACATGTGTATTAACACGCACAACTTAGCAACCGATTTTCACAATAGAAGAATAGCAGAAATAGAGTAGAAGCAAGAAATCAATGTAAGCATTGTTTTGTTACCAAATTATTTGACCTTAATCATGGAGAGCTATAAATCAAACCAAGAACCGGACTGAACGACCGAAACCAAATCACAGGGAAGTATGGCACACATGCAAGTAAAAGAAAAGTCTCACCTCAAGTTTATAAGATTCGGAGAAAGTGGCATGAAGTTGGGAGATTTCAAACCTTGAGGTGAAGAAGAACTACATGCCATCGATTCGAACCCTGAGAGCCTCGAACGGTAGTGGTTCTAGTGGTGACTCGTCGCGCCAGTCGACGATGCTAGTGGTGTCGAATCGGGATCGGCAGTAGGTCAAGATCGGTGACTGGTTTGAGAGAGGCAGAGGGAGAGGAAGAGCCAGAAAAGAGCGACCGGGATTCGATTCCTGAGGGCTTGCGGTGGGCATGAGGGAGAGGGAGGGAGTCGACAGAGAGAGGGATGTGTTGGTGGTGGTGGATCGATCGGAGAGAGAGAGAGAGAGGGTCCGTGGTGGTGCGGCTGGGGTTCTTGTGGGGAGACCACACTAATAATAACCCTTGGATGGATCAACTATTTACAAAAATGCCATTTTGAAGAATGGAGGGCAGAGATTTATGCGGGAGGAGAAGATAAATCTTAAGCGTTGGTTGTCTTTTTGGATTCAAACACAGCTCTGTTTTATTATATATATATATATATATATATATATATATATATATATATATATATATATATCTATATGGGCCCTGTCATTTTTTAAAATGTGTTTAGATTACTAATTGTTTAAAATGTGTTTAGATTACTAATTGTTTAGTTGGTTGAGTGATTGAGGGGGAAAACTGATTAATATATTATATATTTGGTTATTTGATTTATTGCAATTTGTTGGTGGCAGCAAGTGTATTGATTTTGTTTTATCTTGATTCTAAGTCATAGTTTTATCTTCGCCTTCATCGGGTTAAAAGTTGAAAGCCAACGAAAATATACATATGTCTGTGTTTCTGCATTGAAGTTAAATTTCTTATTTAACTTAATTTTCTATAGTGGAGTACATAATACAAGAGTGTAGGGCTCATCCATAGTTAACAAAAGACAATTGTTGCAATGGATGATTATTTTGAATCAATGGTTTAAACTCATTCTCCTCATTTTAGTAAAGTACTCACACTTTTTGCACATATTACACAATTGCCGTGTGAGTTTATTTACTCCTAACAACTGTACATTAATGTCTATTTGATTTTTCAAAAAAAAAGAGAGAGAGAAGAATACCAAACCTTTCTAGATTATGTGCAAATTTGAAGAATATATATACAGACACACACACATATAAGAGGGAGCGTTGGGGGGACACACAAAAAGACACTTTATCTCAACAATTGAAGCCAATAGCTGAGATTGGAAGTTCACATAGAATTACTCATGTCCACAAAGAATGTCTTGGCCGTAAAGAATTACTCCAGGCCGTAAAAAATTACTCTTGGCCGCCAATAATTAATCTTGGCCACAAAGAATTACTCTTGGCCGCAAAAAAATTGCGAGACCATAAGTAATTCTTGGAGGCCAAGAATATTTCTTAGCGGCCAGGAGTAATTTTTTTGCGGCTAGAAGTAATTTTTTGCAGCCATGAGTAATTCTTAATAATTCTTCGCGACCAAGAGTAATTCTTCGCGGCCAGAAGTGATTCTTTGCGACCAATAGTAATTTTTCGCAGCAGATTCTTTTTCTTCTTTACTACTAGATAAGAGAACAAAATTGTTGTTCAATACAACTTGAGCTGTTGGTTTAGATGATTCGGAGTTTCATCATCTGTCTGAAATTGAAGATTGTAGGTTTTTTGTTTGAGCCTTTTGGGTAGATAAAATTTCAAACTCTACTCCTTACTTGGTTATACGTAATCTTAGAACTATTTTATTTTTCTATTTTTCTAGGTCAGTTGATGAAACAAGTGCGATAAGGGTGTCACTTTTGAGTGAGTGGACATTCAAAAAATTGAATTCAAGTTGGAATCTCGTATGATTATAAATTTTTAATATCTCTGATGCTATTCCTGAATGGAACTAATTTGAATTACACAGATTTGGTAACATTTGTTGTATTAGACTATTTTATGAATTTGGTTAGATGGATCATGTTTGAAACTTATTCTTAAAATGAAAATTTTCAAGAAGTAGATTTTGTAAGGAGAAGGAAAAAATTTTTGATTCACGGTTATTTGTAACGCTACTCTCGCATGAGGTTGGATCATATGCATATCTAGGACTCACTTCTTGTGAGATAAATGGCTTTAAAAACAACTTTTGTATCCAAAAAAAATTCAGAAAAATAGGATTTGATATTTTATTTAGACTATGCTTAGAAAACATTGCGTTGTGCCTAAACGGGCAATTGCTAGTGCAAGAATATTGAAAAGCCTTATTTTTTTAAAAAATAGAAAGATAAATTAACTGTAAAGACCAACATTAAAAAATAGCATTTTCCCGTTAGTTATTTTTAGAGCGGACAGTGAATCCAAATTTTTTAGGCATAACATAATCTCTATTGCAAATCTTTAAATTTATATATTGATGCACTCCGATTTTAACTTATAAACTTTTTCTAAGGGTCAAGCTATAGGAGAATTATGTTGTAAGAGAAAGAAATCGATACTACTATAAGGTATTAAAGTTCTGTTAAAGATAATAGTTATTATTTAATTTTTTTTAATTTTGTGTCATAATTTTTATATCAGATCAATTCCTCTCCACGTAGTGATAAAAAATTCAAAAAATACTGTAAGAGAACATTGAAAATACTAAAGACTATCTTTTTAGATATTTTCTCATTTTTAATGAACTTTTTTCAATTTTGTTTTATGTTTTTTCGTACTTTTCTGATTCCATCCATTAAAACAAACAACGAGAATTCAAAAAATTTGATAAGCCTTCGTTTTGCTAAACCTTTTTAAAAAGTAAGTATTTGTTTATAATTTTAAAAATTAAAAATAATATATTTACAAAAATAATTTTTTTATAATATAAACCTTGTTTAATATATCTCAATCTTGTAACCCACCCAGCCAAAAAAGTTTCAGAAAATTATCCCTCAGAATCTCATTTCTCCTCCAACACAAAAAACTTCTCTCTCTCTCTCTCGACAGAGAGATCGATTTGAAAGAAAGATGGCGAGCAGCGGCGGCGGCGGGAAGGTGTCGTTCAAGGTCACCCTGACCTCCGATCCCAAGCTTCCCTTCAAAGTGTCCGTACAAACCCCCTGCAAAATTTCTCATCCTTAGGTTTCCATTTGCTTAACAAACATCTTCGATTATTAATTCTGTTCTTTTATTTTATTTTTTTCCTTTCCAGGTTTAGCGTCCCCGAAGCAGCCCCGTTCACAGCAGTTCTCAAATTCGCAGCCGAAGAGTTCAAAGTCCCTCCTCAGACCAGCGCTATCATCACCAACGGTACTCACCATCCCACCGTATATCTATGTAACAGTTGTATCTACACATCAATGCGTATTTGTAGCATTATCTGCATGTGTTGTTTTTTGTTTTCTCTTGTAAAAGGGTTTGCGAAACTTCTCTGTGTATTGATGCTTTTATAATGTTTTGATTTTGACTTGTATACTCCATTCTTGGCAAAATCCTCAAACTCCCAACGCGTAAAGGCCTGTTAAAGTTCAAAATTGAACAACCTATCTTGCTAACAGTGGCGTAGCAAGGAATTAACGATAATTGGGGCACTTTTTAAACACACTTCAACCAAAGAAAAAATCATAATTAGCAACACCAAAATAATAAAAGAATGCTTGTGCTAAAAATAATTTTAAAAAAAAAAAAGCTAACACATTTACTAAGGAATGTAGTAATTTCATAAACTATCAAAACAAATCAATTGTTTGAATTGTCTCAATGGACCAAGTCTAATTGTAGTTACATACACAATAACTAAAATGTTAATATTCAGCAATCTTGATCCATTCAGAAAAAATGTGCTTTTATTTTCAAATTTTATGCTTAAACCTCTAATTTCGTCATGCGTTGTGAGTTCTATTGACAAAGACAAGATTAATTTCAAAATTGTGAATAATTAATGAAGTATAATGCATATAACCCATGGTTTAGCCACTTACAAATTTGGACATTATGTATTGAGGAGTTTCAAATGGTGAGTGATGACTCTTTTTATTCATTAAACATCTCACTTTGCAAGTGTAGTGGAATTGTTGTAATATTGGAAACAAAAAGTTGAGAATGAAATATATACAAAATGTATTAAAGTGATTAAACAAAGAACAATTTAAGAAGCCAATTACAGAAAAAATACAAAATCTGGAAAGAAAAGAAAAAAAAAAAAGAGTATTCAGTGGGGGCCCGTGCCCCCGCTCGGCGGAGCCACTGCCACTGCTTGCTAAACAAACAAATTAACAATTGGGTTCGTGGCCAGGCCAATTCTCACAGTTGTGTTACCCGACTCGGGCCATGCTCCCGCGGCTGGGTCCAGAAGTTAAGTCCTGCGGTTGGGCTCGTCAATGCGTCGTCTTTTCGTCATTCCACACTTCATCCCGGGCATCATGCCATGTGTCATTTTCGGGCAACGTGACTTGGGATTTTCGGGCAACGTGACTTAGGCTAGTTTAATGAGCAAACTTTTTCCCTTGCAGCCATTACAATAGTTTGTGAAACATCATTTGTTTCCATAGAGTTGCTGTTGTAAATTCTGGCATTTCCCTGCCTCCAAATTTGATATACGACACCAACCATAGCTAGCTTGTTTAGAGTAAATTCAAAACGATCCTTCTTCATACTCTGAGTAGCATGCTGCAGTTCCTTTGACCATGTAGAAGGGGCTTTATTCGCATACAATCTTTCCCTTCTTCAGAGTAGCACTGCGGTTCCTTTGACCATGTAGAAGGGGCTTTATTGCACACAATCTTTCCCTTCTTTAGAGTAGCACTGCAGTTCCTTTGACCATGTAGAAGGGGCTTTATTCGCATACAATCTTTCTAGAATTTATTCTATATCTGACTTGCATAGGGACAAGCAAAAAACAACTGAACATGGGACTCCATAGCTTGACAACATACGGTGCATTGGGGATCCACCTGCATCACCCATGCATAAATTTTAGCCTTTGTAGACAATCTAGGGATATTCTTCTTGCACCAAACCACTAAGAGCCAAGAAACCTTTTCCTTTAAAAGACGAATAGACTGCCAGGCTATTTTGGCTTAGAAACATCCATTATTGGGTTTCAAAGACTGGGGAGTGGGATCCGTGTTTTACATAATGGAACTGTTTCTTTTCCTTGGCCAATCCACTCAACATTGCAAATGATAGTAGAAAATGCTTTGACAAGTAGAGAGTTACCTAGAGTTCTAACAGCATTGTCACCAAAGATTTTGTAGAGAGGACCAATAGGATGTCAATTGTACAACCATTAGATTTTGGAACCATCACCAACCTGGTACTTTATTAGAGGTTGTCCACTGGGCCTAAGCTTGAGAAGCATCCTCATCCTCAGAGAACATAGCAGCTTTAATTTCCTCACCAGTCACAGGTTTATTGGGAGTCCTGTTGATTAGTGGGAACTCTAGCTTTGATCAAGTTCCTCATGATGCCCCCAGCCTCTTTTTTCACGGCAAACTTGGTTCCCAAACATCTTTTCGTGGAATTTAATTATGCATTCCTTTACTCTCTTAGGATCTTCAACCCTATTACCTAGGTCATTATTGATAGAGAGGATTTTATTCCTCATTCTATGAGCAACCATCTTCCTGTGAAAGAAACCAGTATTTTGGTCCCCAAATTTGAGCCAATTAATTCTAGAATTTTGCTTGTTGAAGGATTCCTGAGCTTTATTTAAACTCGTTTATTCATACAGGGCTTCCTTTTAGACAGATTTCGGTTCCAAACGAATGGTTTTTTCGTTATTACTCAAATGAGAAGAAGCTTAAATTTAGGTTTGATGGTGTTGGTATGGATTTGAACATTGAGTTTGGGAACTTCAATCGGATGGATTTAAAATGATTATTAGGAGTAATTTGGAATATTCTTGTTAATAATTGTAGTTACTTGAACCTCTAATCTTCACAGAATCACAGAGTACCTATAGCTAAGCTGTTACAGACTACCTATAGCTAAACTTTGACAAACTACCTATGGCTAAACTTTGATGGTAAGTTTCTTTCCTTTTTTCACTGAGCCATTGGGTTCAAAAGTCCTAAGTGCCTAATTTGGTTTGACGAGACCAAGCACACTTGAGAGTTTTAGTAGAGATTTTGCAACAATTATATTGCGGCAAGTTCAAAATTAGTATAACTAGACTATAAATCAAATCTCTAGAATTTGGCTGCATCACAATACCTCAAATTTTCCTTTGCGGCACAGTTGGATTGACAGTTTCTCAAATTTCTTCTTCCATTTGGAGAGATGTAGGACCTTTTGGGTTTATCAGTTGCCAGTGTGCTTTGGTTTTCTAATATGCTATTTACCATATTTGGCTATTGTGCCTTTCTTTTTGAACTCCGGAAATCCATTGAAATAACTAACATAAGAAGGCATAACAATCATAAGAAAAAATAGAAAAAAGACTCTCTGTAAAGTTAGAAACCCAATTTGAGGAAGGACACCTAAGCAGGTATTCAACATCCTGTGGGCTGCACGATTAGTTGTTCTTGGGATCCAACAGAAACTGAGCGCTGGGAATGCAACCACTGTCTTGATATCAGAAATTATGGTTGTGATTTCCAAGGTAGAACTAGTTCGGAAACACAGAGGGTGATCACATTAAGGTTATCACCCGCAGTTGTGCCAGCTTGCATCTGCATTTTCAGCTGTGTAGGTTATGAGCTATGCTGAAAATTTCTTATTTCAACTGAATAAACTATGAATAAAGGAAGATGAAAGGCAATTTGGTTGACAACCCCCCAACTTTTAGCATACAGACTTCCGAAGAAAAGTATAAGTTTTGAAAGAGTAGTTGCTTTTCATTAAATGTCGATGTATGGCTTTTTGTGTGTTGGCTTGTTCAAAGCTACACCACCTGTGTTGGTTTTGGGTCCAGGCAACTTTGAGTTTGTGATGTGATCTTGTGACCTCGGTTTTCAGATAAGAGACGTTACGGTTTGATAGATTTTGTTGTGCTTATATTGTGATTCTAACTACTGCTATCCCCACTTTAGTTCAATGCCTTTTTAACTTGTTTATTTATTTTCTATGCAGATGGCGTAGGAATTAACCCACAGCAAAGTGCCGGTATGCCATCTCTTCTCTTCGTATCTTGCTTTATTCGGTCCCATTTTGCCTGTTCAAATCCTGTTATTTTTTGCTAATGCCTGGAATTGAACTACATTTGAATGCGATGTGTCCCATTCTGATGGCGCATATTTGCTAATTTGCATTTCTTTTGACATTGATGACATATATCTAGTAATAAGAATTTGAAATACTGATTATATCAGCTTGATCTGTATTGTTGGGGTCTGAAGGGTCTTTGTGGAATCTTTGTAGTTAGAAAATGTGGCTACATTTGCATCTCACTTAGTTACAGTGTAGCCTTTTTTTGATGTCCCCTGCCTGACAAATTATTTTCTCCATTAGTTGTGATATGAACTGGCCTTCAGTTATGGATATAGAGTTGCATCTTTTTATTCATTTTAATGTTCCATATGAATCTCAGTATCCTTATCTGCAAAAGGTTTCAACTTTATGGCAGCTAGAGTATTTTGTTTTCTTCGTAATTCTTAAAAAGTAGTTGTAATTAGTGCAAATGGGGTATTTTTAGCTTTTCAAAAAAAAATTGTAAAGGAGTTGGGGGAGAGGGGAAAAGAAGGAGATGATGATGAAAGAAAGTGATTTAAGTACTTTGTCCAAAATCTCGGGGATTGTCATTTGTTAGTTTTGCATTCTCTGGTGCAAAGCTGAGTTAAGGAACCTAAAGATTATCTTAGATGAAAATTAAGGACAACGTTGAGCCATTAGTTTTTTGGTTATTTTTCTATGAAAATGTTATTTAAGTTGAGAAAAACTTCTAGCTGCTTTTGGATGAATTTAGTATCCATTCTCTTCATTTGTCTATGACTAAAATCCAATTTTCTTTGAAACTAACGGAAATGACACTACGAAGCTTGAATCTAATTCTTTAGGACTTGCTTTAAACATTGTAGCATCCGCAGCAAGTAGACTCAGATCTCTCATAGCAACTGAACAGCCTTGGTAGAATTACTCCAGTTCTGATATTGGATGTATCCATTTGAGTTTGCTTTCCATTTTTGGGTTTTCTTAAAGCTAGTTATGCAGAATTATGTCTTAGGTTCACTGTTGCTTTTAATTCTGCTAACGCTTTCAGTTTCGTCATGCCACAGACTTCACTATTTGTGCTTTTTCATGTTATTGACAAAATATGCTAAATTCCTAATGTTATAAACTAAAACAACGTCCTTAAATGCCACTTGTTGCAAAGGAACTTATATCACCATATTGCTCTGCTGAAAATGAGTGAATGCAATTGAACGTTAGCTGCTTCAAGATGTTGAGGAATAGTGTTGTTACGTAAATTGCTCTTGCAATGCTGAGTGCAGGAATTGTGTGTGTATTGTTATTTAAAATGTGACTCCTGAACTCTTGTAAATATAATTGGCTGTTTCAGGCAATGTCTTCCTTAAACATGGCTCAGAACTGCGGCTGATTCCCCGAGATAGGGTTGGTGCTTGGGCGGATATGTTTCTTGACGAAGAGACTTTGGTGTAATCACCCTCCACATTATGATGCTATAATATGTGTTCTCGAGGTACTTCAAACTGAAATCAGTAATGCTTATAAGTTTATAATCCGTTGTACTTAGTTTTGCCTACTCTTCCGCGGTTGACTGGATTATATATATGGTCAAATATGGTGCAATCGCTGTGAATGCTAAACTTACAAACATATATATTAGTGAGAGGTTTTCAGTCTGCGTGCATTGAAGTTTCATCGGGTGTTGACCGGCTTAGCTTTTGTGTGTGTCAGATGTTAAAGAGTTAGCGCTTAATGGGGCATCCGGTGGGATTGCCCTAAGAATTAGTCGGTGCGCTTAAGTCGCGCAGATAAAATGTTAGTAATGGGTAGTAGTAATACATTTTCTTGCCTATTAGAGCACGTTTATCAGTAGTTTGGTAAAATTGCTAGTAAATAGTTCATTTTTTTCATTTTACTTACTCATATTTCTTTTAACACTACGTCAATACCATCTATTTAACATATTCTCTATTAAAATATTATTACTTTTATTTCTTTTTTTCTTTTTTGAGGAGAGAGAGAAAGAGGGAGAGAGAGAAAGAGGTAGAAAACAATAAAGAAATGGGAAAGCTTGTGAACAATTGCACTCTTCTTTTAGCTTGGAACTGTAGCTGGAGGGAGTTTACCTCCTCCTTTATCGATTCTGCTATAGACTACTTTTCTCACTTTTGGTAATGTAAAATGGCTATATAGGTAGTTTACATGAGCTGGTAAACTTGCTCTTAGACAGTGGAGTCAAAACTCATAATGCAAGAATAATTAACTTTGTGCATTAAAAATAGAGTGATTTACTTATATATCCCTTCGACTATACGCTAAAGTTCAGTTTGGTCCTTCAAGTTCCAATTTCAACAAATAAAACCTTTACTTTGCAAATTTGTTCCAATGTCATCCATCCGTTGGATGCTGTTACTAATTTGGATGGAAAATGGGCATGTACCCAGCACGTGTGCTCTCCCCATGGGCATATTTGCCCATTCCTCTCTCTCTCTCTCTCTCTCTCTCTCTCTCTCAACCTAGAAAAAAAAATAGCAAAATGAATAATTTAACTCTCTCTTTCATGAATTCTACACAAACCCATCCCATCAAGCCAATTGATTAAGGAATTCCAGTAAACTCTCACAAAGAACAATTGAAATTTGGCCCGAGTATTTGAATTGGGTATTTTCTCGCCAAACAATTCCAGAAAACTCTCTAGTTTTGGTATAAAAAAATTTTGCTAAAAGAGAACTCAATTATTAATACTTATTTTGTTTCCCTGTTATTACCTATATATTTCACACTCATAACATAGCAAACGGGCCGCCAATATAAATGTTGCTGAGTTCTACGGAAGTAGTGGGTGATGGTTTTGAAGCTGCAAAATTAGATTTCTAGATTGGTTCAATTAACATACAGCCACAAATTAACATACAGCCACAGGGTTGAAGATGGCAAATAATACTCCCACATACAATAGAAAAAAGACTCCCTCATCTTTTTTCCTCTCTTTCTCTAGACGCAGACAAGGCCACCTCACCACCGTACCCCTTCGCGATATCATCAGATCCACCGTCGCCGTCGACAACTGTTCTCTTTACGGTTTTCTGTTTCACTGTTTTGGCTCTAAATCTGGTAAGCCTGACTTCTATTATATTCTATTCTGGACCGTTGCACCGCCACCAATCTAAGCGTCCATCACCGCCATCGTTCTCAACCTTGCCGTCATCGTTGATCTGTGCCTCGTTGTTGACTTGTTCCCCTGCTTCGTCGCCGTCGATTATGTTTGTCCATCATCGTTCGAAGCACTGCAGAGTGCCGGAGAGAGGGGAGAAGAAGAAGAAGAGGAGGTGAATGGTCTATTGTACCCCTAAAAAACTGTCAAATGTTGGGCACATGCCCATTTTTTGTCCAAATTTGTAACAGCACTCAATGGATGGATGACATTGGAACAAATTTGCAAGTTGAAGGTTTTTTTTTTTTTTTGAAATTGGAATTTGAAGGACCAAACTGAACTTCCGCGTAAAGTCAAAGGAATATATAAGTAAATCACTTTTAAAAATATGTATTTATCGTGTTTAACAAGACTGGTAATAGGAAAGTGATAATAAAATGTGCCTTGAAAGCAGAAACACTACAGTCACCGACCCCGTGTGGGGTCCACTCCGGGCCCCGCACGAATGATCCGAGCCGCAAAAAAAAAAATTGAGTGGGCCATGTGAGAAATAAGCTCAATCCGATGTGTGTACGTACTTGATCCGAGCCGTTCCAAAATCAAAGTTTGGAACTAGCACGTACACACATCGGATTGAGCTTATTTCTCTAGGCCTACTCGGTTTTTTTTTTTAAATTATTGAGTGGCTCGGATCATTCGTGCGGGGCCCGGAGTGGACCCCACACGCCGACGGTGGCCGGTCACCGACCCCCGGTCGGTGACTGTAGCACTGCTGCCTTGAAAGAAGACATATTTTGGATATTGTTACTTTAATTAACATTGTTTCGCATTTTGTGCTCTGATTAGCTGACATATTAATAAGATATTTCTATTTCAAATATGAAGAGTTGATTTTTGAATGATTCTTCGGTGGGGTAGGTTTTATCCGCACTATAATACTCCTTACGTCCGGATTTAATTATCATTAATTCTATTCTAACCAATTAAAAATGGATTATATCTTTGAATCCTTAATAAATTTCATATCGAATATAAATCTTGTTTGATAGATCTCGATTAGTTCTATAATACAATATTTTTAAAATCACATAATTAAAAATATAATCGATTGAAAAATGATACGAACTCTAAAAAATCACTACAATCCGAAGGAGTACTTTTAAACTTCCAGCTTCTGAAGCAGTCAACTTTGCCTTTTCCTTTCTATACCCTAATGGCAAACTACTAATCGGACACACTGCCCTTCTTTCCCCTTTTACCCCCTTCTCTCTCCCTCTGTCCCAGCACTCTTTTATATTTTATTTTTCTGTTATAAAATTTTAAATACTAATAATTTGTTTTTCACGTATTATTTTAATAAATTTATATTTTTAAAATCTACTCAACGAAATCTATCAAACAAGCCTAATATTGATGGTAAAATAATATAAAACAAAAAAATTATATTTTTTACGTAGTCTAAACTATCTAAAGAGGTTGAAAAATATGTTCCAAATTTCAATCCGTTTTTATGTAGTTTAATTATGACCATTTAGGATAAAATGAGCAGAAAACTAAAATCTTTCCACCGGTTTAAACAGATTGAAATTTGGAACACTTAATTTTTTTAACATTTTTAGACAGTTTATATATTAAAAAATATAGTTAAAAAATTAAGTGTTCCAAATTTAAATCCGCTTGAACTGGTGGAAAGATTTTAGTTTCCTGATCATTTTATCCTAAATAGCCATAATTAAATTTTGACTCTAGGACTCTCGTTGATAAGCCCTAAAAGATATTTGATTCTAAAGGCCAAAAATTCATTATGACCATTTAAGATAAAATGAAAAAAAAAAAAGATCTTTTCACCGATTGAACCGGATTGAAAATCGAAACACTAAAATAATTTTAAATAAATAAAAAAGAAAAAAGATACAGAGTATAAATATTATTAATTAAATAAAAAATAACAAATTAATTGCAACGGTTGAAAGTTGGAAGTTGCAACAGTTGAAAGTTAATCGTACCATTGGTTGAAAATTGCAACAGTTGGCCAGTCTGAAGTTGGAAAAAAATTAATTGCGGTTGAAAAGTCCTTCTGAAGTTGGAAAAAAATTAATTGCATCATTGGTTTAAAAGCCCGTTGCAAATTCGATAGTAGCGCCTATATATTCAGTTGCCTGTATATTTACTTGTGTATGTCTTTACCTATATATTCACACTTACTCTCATTCACCACATCCTTAAAATTTTCTCAACTTTCATTTCATTTTCGTAATTCATAGAAGAACATTATGGATCAGTGCAATTTTTCATTTTCGGATAGTTAGTTAGTTGGAAACAATGTTATGAATGATGTTTCATGTGGGGAGAGCAGCTCCTACGTTAGGGGAGATTACACAGCCGAATTTACGACTGACCAGGTTAGTTAGTACGTATTTGTTGTTATTATACATATTTGTTACTTATTTTGAAAGTATGCTGCATAATGTTTTGTTTATACGTATTCATTTTTTTTTTTTTATAGATATTTGAAATTAGAGTTGTCATGGTAGATTGGGTGCGAAGAGTTGGTAAGAAAAATGGTTTTGTGATTGTTATAAGTAAATCTGCTAGTATAAAGGGCAACAAAATGTCGAAATGCATTTTTATTTGTGAAAGGGGAGGATTGTACAGACCGCCACCGGAAGGGCATTCAATGCAAAGGATTACTGAAACTAAAAAATGTGATTGCCCATTTAAGCTGCGAGGTGTACCACAACCTCCAGACGGTGTCATGTGAAGTTTGAAGGTTGTTAAAAGTTTTCATAACCATGAACCAGCTGAAAGTTTTGAGGGACATGAGTACCCGTCAAGGTTAACCCCAATCCAACAGCAATTAGTTCGTGACATGTCTAGCAGTACCGCGCCTCGAGAAATTCTTACTTTCCTGAAACAACAAGACTCGTCAATTAGTACATGAATCAGGAGTATTTACAATGTGAAAGCACAATATAAGAAAGAGCAATTGGGGGGTCTATCTCCAATTGGATACGTCGTAAATGAATTAAAGGAGAAAAATTACATTTACGACTATCATACAAATGAACACACCAACGAAATCACAGATATTCTTTTGGTTCATCCTATAAGTCTAGAGCTATTTGTCAATTTTTCGTCCGTGTTGATTATTGATGCGACATACAAGAATATATTAAAAAATATGATTAAAAAATATGATTAAAACGGTGCCATGTGTGATTAAAAAATATGATTAAAAAATATATTAAAAAATATGATTAAACGTACTTAAGTGCTTCACTCTCTCCTCTTCAACGTACTTAATTTTTTTTGACAGTTTATATATTAAAAAATATGATTAAAAAATTTAAGTGCTTCAATTTTCAATCCGTTTGAATTGACGCGCAGATCTTATTATTCTGATCATATTGTTCTAAAGAGACATAATTAAATTTTAACTCTAGGGCTTTCATAATCACGTTTCTGCTCCATAGGATTGCAAGAGGAAGAGTTTGTTTTTTTTTCCTTTGATAAAACGGTGTCGTGTGTGAGTGTGGGTTGGAGCTGCTGGTGCCGTGTGTGAGTGTAGGTTGGGGCTGCTGCCCATAGTGGGCAGCAGAGTCCGCGTCCCCGTTTGAATAGGTGAAAATATTTTATTATTCTGATCATTTTATCCTAAATGGTCATAATTAAATTTTGACTCCAGGGCTCTCATTTTTTAACCCTAAGAGATATTTGATTCTACGATTTTTTTAGAGTTAATCAACGAGAGTGCTATATTCAAAATTTAATTATGACAATTTAGGATAAAATAATCAGAAAACTAAAACTTTTCCACTGGTTCAAACGGATTGAAATTTGGAACACTTAATTTTTCAAACTCTTTATACATTTTAAACTACCACAAAATATAGTTTTTTTGTTTTACATTATTTCATCATCGATATTAGGCTCGTTTGATAGGTTTCGTTGAGTAGATTTTAAAAATATACAATTTATTATAAAAAAACAGGTGAAAAAAATATTTAAAAAAATAAAATAAAAATGAGAGAATGCGGGAAGAACGAGAGAGCATGAATAAAACGGGAAAATCGGCTGGGCCGGTGTCAGACCCCCTGACACGGGGCAATTAACAGCTCTCTACTAATGTCGGTGGGAATCGCGAGAGAGAGAGAGAGAGAGATGGCTGGAGGAGATAGTACTGCAAGAGCAGCTAAGCCATCCATTCCATGGAAGACCAGACTCTTAATTGCCGGCCACACTTTCGCCGTCGACTACTCTCGCCGCTCCAACGGCACCATCAATCGCGGCCTTATGAACTTTCTAGACGCCAAAGCCCCTGCCTCCGCCAAACCCATCAAAGGCGTCACTTCCTCTGATATCACCGTCGACCCCTCTCGCAACCTCTGGTTCCGCCTCTACAATGTTAACCCCCTTGCCGCTGCCGCCGATGAGTCGAAACTCCCTATCATCGTTTACTTCCATGGCGGCGGATTCTCGTTCTTCTCCTCGGACACAAAACCCTTCGACGACTTCTGCCGTCGCCTCACCTCCGAACTCCCTGCTGTGGTTGTTTCCGTCAACTACCGCCTCGCCCCCGAAAACCGTTACCCTTCCCAGTTTGACGATGGCTTTGACACCTTAAAATTCCTTGACGCCGATGAAGGCCTTCACTTGCCCCAGAACGTGGACCTCAGCCGCTGCTTCATAGCCGGAGATAGTGCCGGCGGAAACATAGCCCACCACGTAACGCTCAGAGCCGCCATGAACCACGGCGAATTCAAGAAATTGAGGCTCGCGGGATTGATTGCGATGCAGCCGTTTTTCGGAGGGGAAGAGCGTACGGAATCGGAGCTCCGACTGACCAAGGTGCCATTTGTTAATATAGAGCGTTCTGACTGGTCGTGGAGGGCTTTTTTGCCCCCAGGATCGAACCGAGATCACGAGGCGGCAAACATTTTCTTGGGGGCAGATGTTTCGGGGGTGGAGAAATATCCGGCCACGATCGTGTTTGTTGGGGGTTTCGATCCGTTGCAGGACTGGCAAAAGAGGTTTTACGAGTGGCTGAGTAAATCTGGGAAAGAGGCTTATTTGGTTGAATACCCGAATGCAATCCATGCTTTCTACGGATTTCCTGAACTGCCGGAGTCTTCTCTGTTAGTCGCAGAGGTGAGGAATTTCATTCAAAAGCAATCCTTGACATCCCCATGAGACTTTGGATCTCACTGTTTCGGTTTGTTTGTTATGCTTCTAAGGAAATGGGATCTGGTGTATTTCAAGATGTGTTTTGTGTTGCTAAAATAAAACTTTTCATGCGCTGTGTGTTTGGGTTTCTGTTTTTGCGTCTTTGTTAGTGTGGTTATGTACCAAGTTTTTGTTTCTACTTTTCTGGCAACAAAATGCTGGTGGTAAAGCAAGCTTTTTCTGCTTGTGGATGCTGGAATGTTGGGTTTGTGATAGTTATTAATTTCAAGGTTTTAAATAACATCATCGATGGTTATAGTGTAACAGTATCAGCAGAATCGGTTGTGGCGGTCGATACGCCACAACCGACTAATAACGGTCAATACGCCTAAATTACCTATTAGAACATCTCCAATAGTCTCATTATAAATTCTAGGCAAATTGCTCAGGAAAAGAGGAATTTTCTCCTTTTGGCTAGTCATCAAATAAGAGCACTACCCAACAGCCTAAACAAATTACATGCCAAAACCAGATCTGAGTCATCTGACCACTGAACTTCACCGGATCTGTTCACTGAACTTCGCCGGAGTCCAAAACTAAGTAAACCAGATTTGGTCGGAGACCCAAAACCCAAAACGAAATCTCACCAGAGTCCCAAAACCTAAAAGAGATCTCGTCGGAGTCCCACACGGAGTAAACTGAACCCTAGTTCGACGGCGACCTCTCCATACCAAAATAGATTAAACGAGATCTCACCGGAGTAAACTATTCAACGAGATCTCACCGGAGTAAACTATTCAACGAGATCTCACCGGAGTAAACCCAATACATATACGACGGAATAACTCACCGGAGTAAACGAGATCTCAGCCGTCGGAGTAAATGGCTGAAATATACAATATCTGAGTCGTCGGAGGGATTGGTTGGAGCAAACGATCGTCGGGGAGGAGAAGCGAGGGTGTGGTGAGGTGTTGTATCTCGCTGGGCGTGACAAGGTCTTCAAGCGAGAGGATAAAATGGCGAGCCTCTGACGAGGCTAATGGAAACCAGAAAATAACAAATCGGCTCGCCTATTTAACCTCGCCAAAGCTTACACGAGTTCATTGGAGATGCTCTAACAGCCGTGAACTGGAAACGACTAATACATAACAGAAATCGGTCGATATGCCTGCTATTTTTTCATCTCATCGGAATACTCGGGTGCAATGGTATCGGCAAACCCAAAATCCTTTATGTATCGGCTAATTGAGATATGTAACGATACGCGACGTCAGATCTTAATGCATTGGTTAAATTACCCATTGGTGGTTATTTTACGTATTTTCTGTCGAGGATCTTCCCAGCCGGTCCCATCAAAGTGAATTGTTTCCCTCCAAGTCCTTGCTGACAAATGCAGACAATTAATTTCCCATAAGGTCCTTTCCTCACGTGCGCTCATCACTTCCCTTTCTCTTGTTCTGTCCTCCACGTACTCCTCTACTTTACTCACCACACGATGACAACGACAAGCAAAAAAAAAAAAAGCTGCACGATGATAGGACCCAAAAATAGCCACACATGATAGACCTCAAACGCGGCTGCACGTGAGGGAGGATGTTAAGGAAATAGAATCCCACATTGCTTGGGAGTGGAATGGGTAATCACTTAATAACATTTGGAATCTCTCCACTCATTACTAATTGGTTTTGAGATGGATATAAAGTTTCCACAGTATTTTCTTCTCTCCTCCTCTCTTTTTTGTCTCACACGCAGCACCTCTCCTTCTCTCTCCTCTCTCTTTCATCACTCTCTCTCTCTCTCTCTCTCTCTCTCTCCTTTTTATTTTAAAGCTTAAAATTTTATTACATTCATAATTTTTTTGTACATATGTTTTTTTTATAAAATTTATATATTTAAAATCTACTCGTAAAGATCTAAATAAGAAGACCAATATTGAATATAAAATTATAAAAAAATTATTTTTCAATGTCTATTTTATTTTAAACTTCACAATTAAGAGTGTTATTGATAATTTATAGTGTTTATCTCTTCCAAAATTCATAATTAAAGATATTAAATTCACGAGTATGAGTGTTAATTAACACTGTTAATTCACAAATAAAAGTGTTAATTAACATTTAATAGTATTTAATTATTTCATTTGTCTCTAAATAACAGTGTAATTAACACTGTTATAACAGCGTTAATTAACACTATTAATTTACATTTAACAATGTTAATTAACACTGTTTGATTCATCTCGCCGAGTACATTTTGACAATGTAAATTTTATAAAAAAGTAAAATATTTACAAAAGAGGTTATAAGGCTTATTAGATTTTAAGTAGAAAAGTAAGAGAGAGAGAGAGAGAGAGAGAGAGAGAGAGAGAGAGAATGCACTGAATGGGGTCAGGTGTGCTGCGGAGAGAGAGAGAGAGAGAATGCACTGAATGGTGTCAGGTGTGCTGCATGTGCACATGCACATGGGCGTGAGGAGAGAGACACAGAAAGAAAAAGGGAATGGGATCCATTTCTGGGTGCGGGCGTGGGATTATTTTTGTATGGACCTAGCGGGCTATTGACTTTATTTGGAAAGGATTACGGACTACGAAATAGAAAAGGGGAAATTACCGGCAGGAGGCGTGGACCTGGATTAATTACCAATACATGGTCTCCAAGTTTGAAATCACCACTATCATGACACAAGCAAGATTATTCACCAAAACATGGTAAGGCTATGTTAGTTTACAATTCTACCCCTACATATATATGCAACATTGAAGCCCTAACACTCCATTCTAACGTTTTACTTCTCTCTCCAAGAGTTATCCAGGTATTCTCCCCCCTCTCTCTCGTTCTCTCTCTCGTTCTCTCTCTCTCCTCTGCTCTCCTCTCTCTCTCTGGCTTTCTCTTCTCTCTCCTCTTTCTCTATCGTTCTGTCTCTGTTTCTCCTAATATTCGAGCATTTGAGACAATTTTGTGGTTGTTTTACACCTATTTTGACCGAATCGTCTGTGTGTGTAAGCATTACTTTTGCGTGTGCCGATTTTCCTCTTTATGGGCGAGATTTCGACATCAATAGACGCTTCTATAATGGGAGAATTCCTGTTGATTATCTTGGTAAATATTTTCTGCTTTCTTGATTTTCTTGTTTGGTTTGTGAGAAAATGGAAGAAAATGAAGCAAGAATTGAATACTGGGTCTTGTTTCTTTTTTGGGTAAAGTGATACTTGGGTCTTGGTCTTGTTCGGACCAGCATCCTTCTGATCCTAATTACAACCTAATTATGTTGATCAATGAGCTACGTAATATGGAGAGTTAATATTTGGTTGGAGAGAGGCTAATGGTTGCGCTCATAATCTAGAAAGGTTGGTCTTCAGTTAGATCGAGGAAAACAAGTGTTTGATCAAGCCCCATCCACAGTGACGGAGGCTTTGCGCAATGACCGCGATGGTCTTAGAGTTCATCGAGCTACTGTGTCAAGTATTTTTGTTTCTTAGTGCCTACGCCCTTGTATGTACCATAAAGAAGAAGAAGAAGGCAAGGACCAAAAGATGCCTAAGTCACCGGAATACATGTCAAGGTCTTTAACTTAACATAAGCTCTTGCCATCGAACAAAACAGAGCTCAAATTAAAATTGAAAGAGTTTCCTTGCTCCGTTAGTAAGAAATGACGACGAAAAGACTTGAAAAGATTTAGCTTCTGTTCTCAAAGGCTTGGTCCCAAAGATTTAAGTCATTGTCTTAGCTAGGTTGAATGTAGTGGATTTCAAGTTTTAGCGCGATTAGTTTTAAGACGTTCTTGACCTGGACATTTTTTAGTTCAATTCTATTCTCTATGTCCTCCTTTCCTGTCGTTTTCCTCTTTATATGAGTTTTGTGATTATGATTAGTCTGAGGTATGTTTTTTAATATGTTTCTGTTGTGTTTTTTTATGTTTTAGCTCATCTTGTCGTCGGCCTTCCTTTTCACCCTTTACATGTCCTCTTTTTTCAAGGTGGTTATGTTGCAAACTTCACATTGTTTTGCGGTGCGAGTACGATATGAGGGCACTTCACCCAGCTACTTTGATGGTGGCATTTCTTGCTCATTTTTGTTGCTATAGTTTGGTGGAATTGGAGCACCTACTATCATATACCAGCTTTTCCTCTCTCCCTCTCTTTTTTTTCCCCATGAACTAGTCAACCAAATAGCAAGTTTTTGGTTTCCTTAATTGGAGTGGAGGATATTGCTAAGAGAACACTAAGTTTGCTAATAGTTTCAAGCAGTAACACGCACAGTTGACTTATGTTGTCATGGGTAAATGTCATGGGCAAAACTTCTATTCACGTTGTCTCTTCAAATTTAGTAAAGTTGGTCCTCCCAGGAAGCAAACTTGTGCCAAAATCAGCACTCCCTTCATTAGTTGGACTGATAGAACCATGAGCTTTCTACGAGAAACTTACTTCGACCAAAATCATCACAAGTTGCGGAAAATGATGGGGTTGCTTAGCTTTTCATGCTAGGGAGGTGTTATTGTTCTTGATTCCTACTTGAAATGGGATTTGTTCCTTATTCCTTGGGACAATATTTTGCAAATTTTCATCGTTAGCTGTTGACACTATTGAGTTTGGTTTCTTTTTGCACATTAACTTAATATCCTTGCAGTTTTGCATCTAATGTTGCATGCGCCCATTAAAGCACATGCTAGTGTTGTGTTTAAACCAATTCTTTTAACTGTAGTTCAAGGTGATTATGTTCATGAACTTCATGTTCGCTAATGCCTTTTTTGTTCATAATTTTTGTGGTCCAGGAAATTGTGCCCTCTGAGAAAGGTTCGTTGGAGACCTGAAACTGATTCTAAGTTTGTGAACCAGCAGAAGAAGACAGTTGGTCCTCATACAGCCAACTCTTTGCGAGTGTATCTGCAGTCATGACCGATTTGCATTTGAGATCCAATTTGGAGCTTAACTTGAATGTTAATGTCTTTGTTGAGGTATGTGATGCTCTATTTTGAAGCTCATCTTTTTAACTTCCTATCATATTCCTTTAATTATTATTTCACAAACGATTGGTGCAATGCCTGCTTCTTTCAGTAACAGATTAAAGACTAACAATATATTGCTCGATGAGCATCGGATAGCAAAGCTGAGTGATTATGGAATGTCCATCATTACAGAAGGCTTTGAGTCACTTGAGGTATCTTTCCTTTATCCGGTGACAATATTTATTGGTTTCATGATGTGTTTTTGACATGATTACACTTTCATTGTTCCAGGGAAAGGGAGACGGTCAAAAATCTTGGTAAGGGTCTTTCTTTAACTCCATTTTTGGGAGAATGATCTCAGTAGCATCAACAATGTTTACGCTACTTTCACTGCTCATATACAAGTAAAAAGGATAAAGGATTTGGTTTGCTGGGGTTGGTACCTGCTCCTGTGAGTAATTCACCTAGAAGCAACAAAGAATATTGCAACCAAAGGTTTTGAATGGTATTGAATCTTATGTTCTTTGACTAGTTGAATGCAACTGATTGATGTTTCTTTGGCCTGTATTCATGATGTTGTGGCTTCTAGTGATGCCGTTTTTCCTCTATCTTATGGAAAGGTCTGTCTTTTAATGGCACTGCCCCAACCCTTTACTTTCTATTTTTTTTTCTGGATTGGCAAAGTCCAATCTCCAGTTCGCTATCAATGGTATCCATTTGACAATGTAAGTCACCATGGCATTCTAGGAGCTAAAATGGAATATGTTTGCAATGGTATTACAAAGCTCTGAATATGCGATTGAACAACTATTGCTTCCCATTTCTTTTTTCCAAAACAAGGCTTCCTTTGTTGTTGTTTTCCAACAGTAATTGGCAAGGCCTAGGATTGACGGTGTGGTGTTCCTTTGTTGCAGGCATATGACAACGTTAGAGGACGATGTTTACAAATTTGGGTTCATACTACTTGAATCCTTAGTGGAGCCGATTGTTAGCGGAAAAGGAGAAGCGTTCTTGTTAAATGAAATGGTATGCTTATCCTATATAAACCTATTCTATTCTGCTAAACACGTTTTTAATATGCTCTTCTTGATCATTTACTCCTTAACCTTCTATATGTTAGGATTTTTCCACATCTATCCATGCCAGCAGTACATGCGCGCGCACGCACACACACACATAAGAGAATCACTAAGTTTACGCCAGATAGGCAGTTATATTTAGGGCAAAAATTAGGCCTTGAAACGTAACGAGGTAGACACTAGACAGTGAATTGAGCTTGAAAACAGGCAAAATGACCAAGGTCCTCCAAAATGTCTTCTGATTTAATCATCGGTATGTAAAATCGCATGGGAGATGAAGATTTTCATGTATTTTTATTGCATTAATGTAGTCGACCTTGTTTTGACACATTCAGTAGACTCGCATGTTCTGATTTAATCATCGGTAGTTTTTAGTTTCCTGGAGAAGGGTTATTCCTAGGTCTTCTCATGGAATGGGCTGCGTGGTCTTCTCATGGAATGGGCTGAGAAGGGTTATTCCTAGGGTTATTCATCTTAGTTTAATTAGTCTTCCTTTGCATTAATAGCTATTGTTTTTTCTAAACGAGGCCTATGGGATTCATATGCTTCAGAGTTCATCTTTTAACTTCCTTGTTAGTGGTTTGATTATGCTGTCACTTATCCATTTCCATTCTTTCTAAATTGCAGGTCTAAAAGTTGAAAGGTTGTCAATTCAGGGTTGATCATTCTCTAGCACTTATTGTTTTTTAGTAGAAAGCTTTCTTTTAGCTACAAAGAGATGTACATTAGTTTTTTCTTTGTCTTTTTTTATCACTACATTTTTACATTTCTTTTCTAAATACTTGGAATTTTCGATGTAATTTATGGTGAAGATGCACTAACATTCTCATTTTTATGATACTGGCTTATTAATTTGTTGATACCAAGGAATGAGTAGTCATTGGGACATTTTTGGTTATTTTTGTATGAGTGTGGTATGAAATGGTATTCAAGTTATCGCAACAGTAGTGGTGGTGGTTAAACATATAGAATATATTTTTCATAGGACCATCTCAGCAATGAAAATCTTTCATGTCAAGCTATTTGGGGGAGCTGTCCAGTGTTAGGTCACAATTGGAATCCACCAGTGTCATCTCCCCTTGATGAAGGCGACTCCAACAACATATGGACACAGATGATATAAACAAGATATTGACGAACTGGAGGGGAAGTCGATGTAACTATCCATGATACCACTTTCGCTCCCCACTTATATAAACAAGATGTTGGCACTTTTGTTTCCCACTTATATAAATAAGATGTTGGCAAACTTTAGGGGAAGTCCATGTAACTATCCATGACACTATTTTCATGATTTTTTTCCAGACATTCCATACTAAAGATGAAGAGTGTAGTCTTTTAGCAATATGGACTTGGTCTTGGTTTTGAAGGAACCACCACCTAACTTTTCACACTTGTCACTTTCCAAAAAAATGACGTGCTCTTTATACAATAAACATGTTCTCCACACACACAAAGAATGTAGTCTTTTGGCAATATAGACTTGGTCTTGGTCTTGAAGGAACCACCACCTAACTTTTCACACTTGTCACTTCTCAAAAAATATGATGTGCTCTTTATACAATAAACATGTTGTCCACACAGACGAAGAATGTAATCTTTTGGTAATTTGGATTTGGTCTTGGTCTTGAAGGAACCACCACCTAACTTTTCACACTTGTCACTTTCCAAAAAATATGACGTGCTCTTTATACAATAAACATGTTGTCCACACAGACAAAGAATGTAGTCTTTTGGCAATATAAACTTGGTCTTGGTCTTGAAAGAACCACCACCTAACTTTTCACACTTGTCACTTTCCAAAAAATATGACGTGCTCTTTATACAATAAACATGTTGTCCACACAGACAAAGAATGTAGTCTTTTGGCAATATAGACTTGGTCTTGGTCTTGAAAGAACCACCACCTAACTTTTCACACTTGTCACTTTCCAAAAAATATGACGTGCTCTTTATACAATAAACATGTTGTCCACACAGACATAAAGTGTAGTCTTTTGGCAATATGGACTTGGTCTCGGGTAAATTAAAATTTGGTCGTTAAAGATAAAAAGTGTAGTCTTTCATGATGGTGTAATACAAAGTTTTTTCTATCTTTTTAGCTGCCCTTTTTGGCCCAAATAAACTTGGTTAAGGTTAAAAGGAGGATAGGTCCCATTGGGGAGATCTAAAAGGCCAACAAAATACATAATCCCTAATCCCTATACATAATAATTTAAACCGAATAGGTCAACAAAATACATAATTCCATTGGCATCATCATTACACTTTTACTCACTAACTTTTCAAAATAGAATCTACTTTTAGGAACAAAATGAAAAATGTTCTAATTTTTATCCACTAACTTTACAAAATGGACATTTATTAAGGGACAGTCTAAAATAGAATACTGAACTCTAAATAAGGGATGGAGGGAATAGCATTCACTGCATGCTATGGAATACTTGTCCTTATTTCCCTTAATTGTTATCCTTCCTTCACCTAGTGTATTAATCTTCTTTTCTTGCTTCTTCATATCTTTATCTCTCCAATACATATGGAACAGAAAAAAACCTCACAAGTCACAACCATACAAAGTTGATACTTGACAAGGGGAACGGAATGCAATAGAAAAAATGCGAAGCGCTAGCACTATAGGGTAGAGTTTTTTTTTTTTTTTTTGGGGGGGGGGGGGGGGGAATAAGCTTGTGAAGAAGCAAGTTTATCCCTGTTAAACAATTAAACTCTTTCCTTTGTTTGATTGATGGGCAACCCATGCAAAAGTTCTGTTTATTACCTCTTTCTCAACATCGGCATAAGCATAACAAAAAAGGAGATAATCTAACTGTGCTTTCAATCTTGGAGTTGTGGTCAATATCATAAAAAAAAAATTTATCAGCCGTAAAAATTTTATTAGAACTCGACAAAAGTTACATTGAGGAAGTCAAACACTAGTTACAAGAAAACCTTGAAACACGGAGAGAGCTAGAAAGACAAAGGAAAAAAAATACATTCAACAAGAAATTATTTGGAGATAACAACAATTCCAAGCACTATCATAATTAAAGTAGCACCAGCATGAGAATCAGCACTTGTGAGAGTCGAAAATCCAGGTGAAAGTAGCTTTGGAGGTAGGATAGCACAAGAAAGTATCACTCATAATTAGCAATAGACAGCACTGGCAGCAACGAGGGACCTTGGACAGTAGGTAATGGCATTAGATAACACCAACAAGCTCATTTGAACTTGATTTTTAGCAGCACCAGCAATCATGGGGAGCAAGGGAAATGCCAACAAGCAGTAGCAGTATCATAGCAGTAACAAACAACAGTTTACCAATTGATCCATGATAGAAAAAATCAATAGACTAAAGAAACTAGATATGCGCATCAGCAAGGGTATTTGCAGCATCAGAAGCAGAGAACAACATTTCAAATGATATAACTAGCAAGCAAAAATTTGTATCATCAAAGGCAGGCAGCAGTAGCAAACAAATGATTCACTAGTATCAAAACCATCTTCGATATTAGGCATCAGTAGCAACCAGGATCAGACAAAATGTTATGGTCAAACCATGATTATAGGAGGCTTAGGACAAGACTGAAACTCAAATGAAGAACTAGGACACGACACACAGCCAAGAAAAAACACAAAATTGCATTGAAAAGTCCAATTTTTTTGAAAATATGACGTGCTCTTTATACAATAAACATATGGTCCACAAAGACATAAAGTGTTGTCTTTTTGCAATATGGACTTGGTCTTGGTTTTCAAAGAAACACCACCTAACTTTTCACCCCTTCACACTTATCACTTGCCCAAAAATATGACTTACACTTTATACAATAAACATGTGGTCCATACAGAAATAGGGTGTAGTCTTTTAGCAATATAGATGTAGGTGGATAAATTCAAGTAGTGCTTTGAACAGCACTGGAGTGCAGCGGCTCCACGTGCCTCTTGAACGTAACCCTAATTCGTCAGAGAAACCCTTATCCTGCAAAACAGACAAGGAGTGAGCGCACCTTTGCCTCTCGTGGCAAAGGCCCTCCGATGCCTTTGTTAGTATTTCCTACTAATGATCAAACCCTAATTATCAGTAGGAAAGCAATAAGATTGCAGTGTATTGCGTACCTTTCACCTCTAGGCTTGCTCTGTTTATATAGACATTCGGATGCTTGGTGCCCAAGCATCCCTATTGCCATAGGATTCCCAACTCGTATAGGAAACCCAGGATATCAAGGATTCTCGTTTCCTTTATCAATTTATGGAAAAGAGTCCTTTTAGGATTCTTTTCCTTTAAGAGCCGAACATCCCATACTCGTTGGGTATCTTTCTCAGATCCTATATTCTTGGGATCTTTATCCCTATATGAGACATGACTATTCTGGAATCTTCCAGAGTATTCTCTCTGCTCTTACTCTCGATTGGAGTTCCATCTTTGTTCGGCCATCTCATAGCCGAACAGACGGCTTGGACTAGTTACCTCACATGTAACTGGTCCTTGAGCCCGTACAACCTTCCTGGACCATTGACTTCTCATGTCACTGGTCCATATTGCCGAACACTTGTTTAGCATGATGACTGTCCTGTCTATATTCAAACTATGGTCCCACGTACCATTTATTCGGATATCGATTGCATTGCTTTCAACCCGTGATCACTCGTATCACGTGCTAGGTTCTTTACATCATCTGTTCGGCTGTATCATAACCGAACAGTCTATTTATAGCCATGACTTCTCATATCACTGGTCCATATCGCTGTTCACCGAACTGCTCGGCGATAAGTCCAGTCATATTTACCACGTGTTCCCAAACATCACGTGTTTGGTAACTAAATGTATCTGCTCGGGAATACCTCCCTACAATAGATTTGGTCTTGGTTTTGAAAGAACCACCAACTTTCCATGCTTACCAATTGCCCAAAAATACGACGTACTCTTTATACAATAAACATGTGGTTCATACAAACATAGGGTGTAGTCTTTTAGCAATATAGACTTGGTCTCGGGTAAATTAAAATTTGGTCGTTAAAGATAAAAAAATGTAGTCTTTGGAACCATAGACTGTCTTTCATGATGGTGAAATAGAAAGTCTTTTGTATCTTTTTAGTTGCCTTTTTGGCCCAAATAAACTTGGTTGAGGTTGAATGGAGGATAGGTCCCATTGAGGAGACGTAAAAGGCCGACTAAACGGCATGCCAATGATTTAACACCCCTAGTTAAGACCAAAAATGCAAGATTAGCTCTTATTTCGAAAGTCATGCTTTTAAGCTCGAAGGTTCGAGAACCAAGCAACAACCCAAGTCTTTGGGAAAGATTAACAGAAGACTTAGCCAAGAAACTATTCACACATAGCTAAAAAACAAAGCAAAGCATAATAATGAGACATGTTATATAACCGTAGAAAACAAAAATAAACTTGATATTACTAAGGATCTAGTCCGTACAAGCAACTTTAATAAACAAAAAATTAACAAACAACAATTACCTTAAGGTGTTTTTAAGAGATTACACTTGAAAAAGCTTGAAAGCTATGGAAGAAAACTTAGAGAGGAAGAAAAACTTAAAACATAAAGGTTTAGGTAATGAGATAAGTGGAAAGAAGGGTACTTATACATGTCCACTTCTCTCTCCACAAATATTTAAAAACATACTAAAAGTAGAAAGTAGGGTAGAAAGTATTCCATAAGTGAAAAGTCTAAAAAGCAGAAAAAATCTATATAAAAATGTCACCGTATAATTAAACCAAAATGATTGTATCGATACATCAATCTTTTGATGTTTTCTTCAATCCCTCTATCTTGCACCGGTATCGATACGACAGAAATGCTTGTATTGATACCACCTTGATTCCTCCAGAATCCCAGCTTTTTGCTTTCTTCTTGGCACCCGACGATCCCCCGGCAACCCGACGGTCCTCCGAATGCCTCAAAAGCCTTGTCGGCCACATTTCGCGTGGCCTCCGACGCTTGGGCAAACTCATGGGTCGATGTTGATGACAAAAAAGCGGCGTATTCCGCTGGTTAACCTGAAACACTTAAGAAAACACCTTACGTGCAAAATAACTATAAAAACTAAAGAAAACGCGAAATAAAACAACATAACCTGGGACTAGACGCACCAAATATCTACAATATTAAGTGCTTATCACCCCCTCTATCAATACAGTACCTAATTTTTTCAAAAGGAGGGAGGGGTTGAGGATTTAACAAATCTAATGACCAAGGACACACAAAAATAGTTGAGAATAGTAATCCCTAGTAACAAACTGAAATAAAGGGCCTTTGAGACCTTCATGAATTTCCATTTTACAAGTCATTCCATTACGTGTCCAAACTACTTTGTATCCAACTAAGTAAGGATAGCAATCTTTACCCTGCAAGAAGGCACAAATTAGCAATCTGCATATATAACAACCTTTAGAGCGATGGCAAATGTAAAACAACAATCAAGCATTATGTGGTTTACCTAACCAAACCACCGGGAGCAAATTAATAATAAGCTGCTCTTGGCCAATAATGCAATGTCCCGATATCAAACCACCAGTAGCATTGCAATCTCTTTGGACGTACTTTTTACCTTTGAATTACTCTAATATGAAGATAAAAGGTTAGCACATCTTCTCATGTCAATACTCTAATATGAAGACAAAGCAGTTGAGATACCCTGTCCTCCTATCTCAGACTCTCTCTTAGTTACCCGATTCACAATATGGAAAGTCTACGCCCACCCCTCTTTTTTACCCCTCACCTCACCGCATTTAATCTCACCATCCAAAAGTGTTTTGAAAGATCCGGAAACTCTTCCCGGAAGAGTTTGTTTAAAATCCGAACCATTGATTGCCGAGACAGACACTGAGATTGAGAGAGCGGTGAAAGAGAGTGGTGAAACCATACGATGGGCGTAGCATGGCTGAGGAATGCATTGTTGTGTGGCTGTAGCCTACAAGAATGCAAAACGCAACCAACAGGCGGATAAGGGGCCGAAAGCCATTTGAAGCTCAGAACTTGAGGTTGGAGATTCCAAAAAGAGGCAAAACATTTCAAGACATCCTTCCATGTTGTAAACCAAGGTCCATTTAAGTATAAATACTTTTCTGAAATTCAGTTTGAAAGGGAACGAGATGTAAAAGTGAGTTGAGGTAAGCTGAATATTTCTTTTTATACAATGATTTAAGTGCCAAGAAAAAACCATTCCCACGGTAGCTATGCAAATTGATACATGACATTTCCGACACACCCACGGAGGACAAAAGAAGAAAATAAATCCGCAACCCACCTCATCGTAGTGGTAGCATCTAAATGTGCAAATCTTGTAGCAGAAGTAGGGTTGGTCATATCGTCTGCAGGCAGGTACATAAACTGCAACCTCATGATGATGTCAACTTCTTTTCACTGGTCTTGCTACGAAAGGGCGACAACAGAGAGAAGTTGCGGGAAGCTGTAACCAATGAAGAAAATCAGGACAGAAAAACAAGACAAGTCTCGAAGTGGAAGCAGAGTAGCAATCACTTACATTTTTGGGAAGTAGCTTCTTCATCTTGAGAGATTTGATTCTTCAATGTACGAACTGAGCACGAGAAAAGAACCATTAATACAAGGTCAGCTTGCAAACTAGGTACAACGTAATATGAATAAAGGCAACCTCAGAACCATCAGTGCAATGTCAGCTTGCAAACTAGGTATGACGTGATATGATTCAAGGTGACCTATGAACCATTAATACAAGGTCAACTTGCAAACTAGGTAGGGCATAGTGTTATACGGTTCAAGGGAACCTCAAAACTGATTGAAACTACCATATACTAATACATCAAAAGCTTACCCTTGCTTCTAAACAAGTGGCAGGTGGAGAAAATGCACAACTTAATTGAGTTGAAAGGAAAAAATCACTAACATTGACTGAAAACCAAAAAATTACTGTTTCTTAAGTTTATTTCTTGGCAAGCTAACTTCATTCTTGTTTTAAAAAAATGAAACAAGGATTGTTTAATATCTTTCATAGTATAAGCTCATCTCACGTCCTATGTTTAAATACAATAGACTATTCAATTATCATGCAGTATCATAATGATACTCTTGACATAAAAAAAGCAACCAAAATGGGCATCTTCACGCTGATTTTTCAACTCTCCTTTCCCTTCAAGCCAAGAAGTAGACATTGCATCAACAAAATGAGGTGGTAGTGGCATTTTGGTAAATAAATGCATGCTGTTGGTCCTCAGTTTTGAAGCAGTAGATGTAATGGGCCACATCTTATCAAATGATAAATCCTATTTTTTTTTTGGACAAGAAATGATAAATTCTATAAATGTATTAATATCACTATTGCACTACTATTTTGTCTTATCCTTTTTTTTAAGCTTTATGTAGGGTTCTTTGTGCCCAAAATTAATGAAGCATATCTTCAAGTTAATTTACCAAAAACCGGCCACGAACATAGAATACGTCAAAGGAAAGCATATACACCAGTCAACTAAAATCAGCTCCTTGAAGTTGAAGATAGAATCATGACTTGTGGACAGTTTGCATTTTGAAAATTCTATCACCTACTGTTGATAAACTACATGCTGTCTTCGCATAGCTATGCGTAGTATATCCCCAAACGTATGGAGCAAAATCCGCCTTTTTTATATACTATCTTTCAAGAAACAAGTGCAAAAATTAGTAAAGAAACGCATATTACCTTCACTAGAAGAAGCTACATTTGTTACATTGCCATCTAACTCTGAACCGTCAACATTTGCATTATCTAATTCAACACTTTGCTCACATGCAACTGAACTATGGTACTTCTTAGCAAACATCAAGAGTCGTTTAAAGCCTTTTGGTGATTCCTTCACCTGAACCTTGGCCAGGGATTCAGGAATCATTGCTAATTTCAGGTCTTCAAAGCCAGAAACTTGTGCTTTAACACCCATCGTCTCCGTCTCTAATCTTATTGAAGGTGTTTTTCCATTTTCTGGATTTGCAGTGCATGGGTCTTCTAAAGAAGAGAGCTGAGCGTAGGGGGCTTGATAGGGTTTTCCAGATGTACGGACACTTGAAGAGTTCTGTGCTTCCTTCTCCGCAGATGTTACCAGACAAACAAATGCCATATCTTAGATTAACAAGAAAAATTGATTGCTTCCAATACACTGAGTTCATGAAAAATTTCCTCTTTCTCATAACCAAGACCAGAGAAATTGTATTAGTGGAATGAGATTAACTTGCTCCCGTAAGCCAATTCAGTACAACAAACAAATTGAAATATGTTATCACAATTAAAGACAAGCTCAAATAGCGCCTATTAATAGTAAAATTAACAAATCTTCAAAATATTTTAGCAGATTTTGGGTACACCAACTTTCAAAATTACAACCAGAATCTAGGACACTGCAATATGGAGGACCAACATTAGCTGTCAAATAACCTTAGGTTTAAGGTTATTTACAAATGTAATCGATCCATTTAATCATTTGTTCATACAATAGCAGTAAGTGCTTCCTTATCAAAACTCTACTATACTATTACTTTCAAAAACTAATGGAGGCCACTCGTGGACTGCTAAAAACATGGCCTAGAGGTTGTACGTTCGAACGAAAGAGCAGCCACTTTGTGCAAGTAATACTAAAGGTGACATCTGTGCCTAATCTACCCCAATCCAGATTTCAATTAAACTGGATCTACTTTTACTATTACATTCGAACATTTTCCTCATATGGTACATAGATCTTGTTGCCCAATAAGTTTCAATTTACTTGGCTTCACTTGGTCTAGGTTGTTATATGCAGACCTCATAAGTTTCAGTATGTATGGACCATAAAAGAAGTTTTGATTTTTCCAAATCCTACCATATGAAACTTGGGTTGCTCTTGTATTTGACTTTGAACAGCTTCAATCACAAGTCCCTCCATGGGTGAAGCTGGTGCGTGAATAGCAGCATATTCTGATATCATGTCATTTTTCTCTACTTTGCCATGACTGCCATAGTGTTCTTTTTGAACACCCATATTTTCTTCTGATGAATGCACAATTGGAAGAGGGGGCTTCTCACACTTGAGTATCACAATTGTCTTGTCAATGACAGGATTGTCATCCATCTCACTCTGGTGTGTGCCTTTGTCAATTTTCCTATCTAATTTAGTACTGGAGGATGTTACAAAAGACTTGATCGCCTTCACTTCCTGTGTCATCTCTTTGGGTGCTGATTTGTTCTGGCCTATATCAGATGACTCTTTCAAATAGTCATCTGGAAAAACATTGAACAAGTTTAAAAAAACAAAGAAAACAAGATGCTATGCCGATTCCATGTACAAAACTAGTTCTATTCATTGTTTCCGAAGGGAATGCTCGAGAACTAACCTTAATCATTGACCCAATACGTCCAACTCCGCAACTCTTTATTCCCTCCACCGCTTCTCCAAACCATCTACCACTGGTCCATCTGACCCCAAAATCGCTAACAAGAACCATTCTACAGAGAGAGAAAGAGAGAGAGAGAGAGAGAGAGAGAGAGAGAGAGTCGGTGAGAGGAGGCTCTCAGGAGATATTGGGGATTTGGGAGGAAAATGGGTGTTAGGGTTTTTTTTGGATATATATGGGCGGGTATAATTGTCAATTCAACTTCTCACACCATGTCTTGGTGAATACTTTTCCTTGTGTCATCAAGGTGGTGATTTGGAGAGTGGAGTTGATGAGGGGGTGAATAAGGCTAGTCTGCTCCGCCTGCCAGTAATTTTCCCTTTTAAAAGTAGTATAAAAGAAAAAGCATTCCCATCATCGACTGTTTAAAACACAACATGGAACCTGCCAAGGAGTAAGGCAGCTAACACTAGCAGTTGGAAAATAGAATAGGAAAGGACCATGACAGTATGACACAACCGATCTATTCCGGATCGACTGAATTGGTATATAGTCGTTTCTTCCCCCGGATCCCTGCGGTCAGCTCTTGTATTTTCTTATTCTTTTCATCCTGCATAAATTGCACCATAAACGTTAGTGAGTATTTATTTGGACTTTTCTGTACTAACAGAATCTAGAAGCAACATAAGCACAAAAATTAGCGATCTAAAAACAATGCCATTTGAAAAAAAAAAAATAGATGCACCATTTTTTCCCTATCCATTTCCTTTCTTTTGAAACTAAACTACTATAATCCATGAGTACACACTTGTCACGAGCTGTTACGACATAATATTTTCTATTCCGAGACAACATATGGCCGTACAAGTCATTCATGAATCAAACACTACAATTTAGTAAGACTGTAAGAGAATGAAACCATTTACCCAACAATTCAGTCAGTGGCAAGTTATCTGTGGATGCAGAGCAGCAAAAAAATGGTACAGACCAAGTCATTTTAACATAAGGATCAAATAATTCCATTACAGTCTCCCAGCTACTAAAAATATTGATTAAAACATGTGGTACACGACGGTTGATACTCACACAATGAACCTACTTCAATTTTTGACACTGAACCATTCACTACAATATCAATCGACCAACCTTTTGGGTATGAGAAAAACCAGTCCAAACCAAAACCCAACAACATTTTTCCAGGAAACAAACACCCATAGGAAAAGTTGGACCAGAAGAGCATTGGTGTTGTTGCTCTTGTCAACTTACTGATTGATGAAATTTACTCCCATAGAAGAGGTGTTTTTGGATCAAAGCTTAAGATTCAAATTCCCCCAATTCCACCCAATGCCTTCTCTTCTGATCAATCACCCAAATCTCCACCAAATTTTGGAATTAAAACCCGGAAGCAAGATAATACTTTTGTAGCCTCTCATTGATTTAGGGTTTTCAAAATTAGGGAAAATTGCTTTGGGGGCAAAACTCAAAACATGTAGGTGGAAGCCAGAGAGTAGTTAAACATGAGCAAGATCAATAAACAAAGAGAGTTCGAACTTCGAACAAAATTTTTGGAAATCCATTTTTTCCCCTTTTTTTTCCCTTGAATCGAAACGAAATTCCATGAATTTACTCATTACCTAACATTACAGTGTTGACCAAACATTAGATGCAAGTAAGGAAACTGATTTACCTAAATTAGTTGATCGATTGTTGTCGTAGGCGACTGTGACTCCTTCGACTGCTGATCGTTGTTGTAGTCGACTCCTTTGATATACGATCATACAAACCCTAGATCTTGAGAAGAGTGCAACAACTTCGAAGGCAGGAACAACACAAAGGGAAGGAGGAGGTGACGTAGAGAGACAGGAAGCTAGGGTTTCGTGGAGATTTTTGAGATATGGAACCACGGAGGAGGTGGGAGAGAGGAGATGAGACGAGAGAGAGAGAGAGAGAGAGAGAGAGAGAGAGAGGGAGAGAACGTGTTCTGGTATTCAATATAATCACCCATGGCAAATGAAGGCTTTGAACGGTGTCATATTGGACAAAGGGCAAATTTGTCCATTCTCATCATGTTTATTACCTCATACCATGTATTGGTAATATTATTTACAGGTGCCATGTCTTGGTAATTTAGAGACTTGACACCATGAACCGGTGATTAACCCTGGTCCACGCCACCTGTGGGTAATTTTCCCAATAGAAAATTGGGACCGGCCTAGTATTTTCTCTTTTCTGTCGGGGAATTCATGGGTTGATGATAGCCCATTTCACCATTGCATGGAAGAGAGTATGGGCCTCCTTCATTACACTTGGAATGAGCCCATTAGAGTAGTCAGACAAGTAGGTATTGGGTACGTAAGATGCTTAGTAGTGGGCCTAGATATGGGTACAGTGGACCTGGATAAGACCCAAGATGAGGTTTTCAGGGGTCGGTTTGGGGTTTGAATGAGGTTTTTGAGAGTAATGAGTGGATAGAGATAGAAAAAAATTTAGAAATTATACCTGGGGGTTTTGAGACCCCAAAACGAACAAGACCAACAACGGTGAGGTTGGTTCAGTGGTAGAAAATGGGATGACAAGGCCCTAGCTTTAATCCCTATAGAAAGATATTGGGGCTAAGGGGTCCTTCGGTTAAATTAAATTCAAGATGACTTATTTTTTTGTCTTTACTCAAAAAAAAATTCGTATTTGTTAGTTTTGCGGTAATTTTTTGTGAATTATTGATTCATTTTGACGAGATAAATCGAAAAAGTAAAAAATTATAATTTTTGAAATAAAGACGAAAATAAGCCAATAAATCTTTCTTTTTGGCATATTATTTATTGGCTTATTTTCGTCTTTATTCAAAAAATTATAAGTTTCTATCATAAATTTTTTTTCAGTTTCTCTCATCGAAACGAATCAATAATAATAAGTCACTTGGCTTATTTAACCGAATGAGACCTAAAAATACTCCTAAAACCATTCACACATGGTGAAACTTTAGCTTCCGTTCCGATACAGGTGCATTGGAGTCCCCAACGTAGAGTAGTGTAGCACAACTGGGCAACTATAATTCTTAGCGGAGGTGACGGGGTATCATACGTGCACTCTCACTTATAACACCCAACAAATACTATATATTTATTGCTAGTTGGAAGGTGACATCAGGGATAACGTATTACAAGATTTGCTTGACAGAAGATATATTTTGTAATGTAAATTTAATAAAAGAGTGATACTTTAATAGAAATTAAAGTGTTAAAGTAACATTGTTTCGCATATGACTAGGGCACGTGTAAATAAGAAGACCAGCTCTCTCTCAGAGAATTGATTTTTGAATGGTTTCTTGGGCAGTACGCTTCTCATTTTGTCAACTTTCCCTCGTTCTCCAACAGGAGTGATCAAAAGTGGAGATGTCAAATTATTTTGAAAGTTTATGTGGCAATTTGACATTTCTCTTCCTCTCCAACCCTTATATCATATTATTGAAAGCTTATGATCAATTTTTGAAAATTGACAGTCTAGAGGTTGATGTCAAAGTTGACAAGTTGAAACTTTCTTTCAAAACCACGCCACCTCCTTTTAAAATTACGTCACTTTTGGCATGATAGAAGGCATTATGGTTAGATGACAATTTAATGCCAAAACTAGCCGTTTGATTGTCCACCTCAGCTTTAACATCTCTCATTGAAGATGCTCTTACATGTCAAGTTTTTTTTGGTCAAACCACAAACAAAAAGATCATTAATATTACTCCTAAACTTGAAAGCCAGAGGGGGAGAGAGAGAGATATGGCTGGAGGAGATAGTACTAGAGCAGCAACTCCATCTCTTCCATGGAAAACCAGACTCTTACTCGCCGGCCACACTTTCGCTGTCGACTGCTCGTGCCGCTCTAACGGCACCGTCAATCGCGGCCTCATAAACTTCCTGGACCTCAAAGCCCCTCCCTCTGCCAAACCCATCAACGGCGTCACTTCATCTGATATCACCGTCGACCCCTCTCGTAATCTCTGGTTCCGCCTCTACACTATTACCCCCGCCGACACTGACACCAAGCTCCCCGTCATCGTTTACTTCCACGGCGGCGGATTTGCTTTCTTCTCTGCCAACACGAAACCCTACGACGACTTCTGCCGCCGCCTCGCCTCCGAACTCCAGGCCATCGTCATCTCCGTCAACTACCGCCTCGCCCCTGAGCACCGCTTCCCTTCCCAATTCGACGACGGCCTTGACACGTTGAAGTTTCTCGACGACGACGACAGCCTTCACTTGCCCCAGTACGCGGACCTCAGCCGCTGCTTCTTAGCCGGAGACAGCGCCGGCGGAAACATCGCCCACCATGTAACGCTCAGAGTCTCCACGTACCACCGCGAGTTCAAGAAATTGAAGATCGCCGGATTGATTGCGATCCAGGCGTTCTTCGGTGGGGAAGAGCGCACGGAGTCGGAGCTCCGGCTGACCAACGTCCCATCTGTGAAGTTAGAGCGTTCTGACTGGATGTGGAGGGCTTTTTTGCCCCTGGGTTCAGACCGAAACCACGAGGCTGCCCATGTTTTCTCCGGGGGAGATGTTTCTGGGGTGGAGAAATACCCGGCGGCGATGGTGGTGGTTGGTGGTTTCGATCCGTTGCAGGACTGGCAGAAGAGGTTTTATGAGTGGCTGAATAAAGCTGGGAAAGAGGCGTATTTGGTTGAATACCCAAATGCAATCCATGCTTTCTATGTGTTTCCTGAATTGCCAGAGTCTTCTCTGTTAATCGCAGAGGTGAGGGAATTCGTTCAAAAGCAATCCTTATCGTCCAAATGAGACTTTGGATTTTATTGTTTTTGTTTGTTTGTTTGTTATTTTCACCCGGTGGAAATAACAAACTTACTTCCAAGATGTGTTTTGTGTTGCTAAAACACACTTTTCCTGCGCTCCATGGTTGTGTTTCTGTGTTTTGTGTTTTGTTTTCCCAAAAGTAAGCTTTTTCCTGCCTTTAGATGCTTGAATGTTGGGTTTGTATGAGTTAAAAATACAGCTTAAAGGCTCAGTTTCTATGAATATGGAGAAAGAATGAGAATGCGGTGATGTTTTTTTCATGATTTCTATGTTAGGAATGTAATGTTTGATGACATATTCGACTCGGAATCACTTTTTCAAATTTCGTAGAAATATGATCTCTCCACTCTCCCAACGGTGTTAGATTCATAGCTTCATGCCTTCATCCATAAAATCATAACAAGTGTGCACAAACGCTAGTACTTTCAGATCGAGGCGACGCCGGTAGGATGGTTGTGGAGTTGTCCGACCCCATGCACATAGGTCTGTCAATGGGCCGGATCCGGATCCGGATCCGACAGATCCGAATTCGGAAATCTTCAGGTAAGAACTTTAAAATAAGGACCTTATATGCGGACCTCCCATTTCTCGCCTTTTCCGATCGGATTTCGATGATCTGAGCCACTCAATGTGTTCAGAACGTGATTTTAAGGGTACCGGCGAGAAATCGGTAAAAAAAATGACCAGAAAGGGCTTAATTTGAGCAGTTGTTATTTGAACCGTTAGATAAAAAACAAATAAAAACTACGCGGATGAAACCCTTTTCGGTCATTTTTTTTGCCGATTTATCACGAATACCCTTAAAATCACGTTCTGAATACATTAAGCGTTTCGGATCATCGAAATCCAATACGAAAATGCAAGAAATGGAAGGTCCGCATATAAAGTCCTCATTTTAAGGTCCTTACCTGAAAATTTCTCTCTCTCTCTCTCTGTATATAGACACACACACTTGCAAAAAAGAGTATACATCTATTTCTCAATCTTCTCTCTCTCCCTTTGGCAAAAGCACTATTTTAAGTTTTCAACTTTTTTCCGTGAAAAAAAAAAAAAATTTGTTTTCAACTTCAAAATCTTTAAGTTCCGGCACGGATTTAGGAGTCCATTTAGACTAACAACTAGAGTTCTGGGTTGTCAATTTGGTAAAAGTACTTAGCAAGAAAGTTTAGAGTTGGGGAATTCTCAACCTCTTTTATGCTAAGTTATATAGTCCAGATACTATTTATTGAAATATTGTCGGGATATTGGTTTAACATTTTTCTTTCTAATAGGAAAATGTGAAATTAATTTAGGTTTCTATTCAATAATAAGAAATTAAATTTATGTATGACCCCATCAACAAAGAATCATGGAGTTGCCACTGAATACAATGTGTACGACACGTTTTATCTGTCTAGATGGTGTGCAAGTATTGGCTTATTTGCTTTTTTGGTATCCAAAGTATTAGCAACTTGCCAATTCAGTCTCCAATATAGACATTGCTCCAATGCAATCCCTAATTTTTAAATTGTGAGTCTAAATGATCATTGGCCCTAACGTCATTCCTTGTTTCTATCAAAATGAGGGCATTCTTGGTATTTCACATATCCTCATCTTCTTCAAACCCAAAACCCCCTGTTTTGACAGAAAAAAGAAACGCTATTAGGGCAAAGGACTATTTAGACTTAGATTTACATTAGGGACTGTATTGGAGCAATGTCTATATTGGAGATTGAATTGGCAGTTCGCTAATACTTTGGGACAAAAAAACAAATAAGCCGAGGTATTCGAACACTTTATTTGTAGCATTTGAGATTTCCTTCTCTCTTTCCATCTTAAATTTAATTTTGTCTCTTCCCCTCTTAAAATAAATAGCGACGTTTTCGTAAAATTTTAATTTGTCTCAATTTGTCACTTTGAAGGGGAGGAAGTGAGGTGATTTGGTGTGCCCAAGTCGTCATTGCTATGAATACTACCCTTATACCAACCGCACGATCAGGCCCTGATGGACTCTGGCTAGCTCTTGATGGGCTTGAAGCACATGTCACATACATGACGTCAAAACTTTTTTTTTTTTTTGTACTTTGGAATAACACGTCGAAACAACTCCTTTTTTTTGATCCGCGTCGAAACAACTCCTTCAAAACTCTATTGGATGGCCTTTTGTTTTATTGTTTGCTTTTCTGTTTTTCTGTATCATCTAAGCGTTTCCGCTTAGTGGTTTCCCAACTTTATCTCAATGTACCCCTTTCGAGTTTATAAAATCTTCATTTTGTCGAGGAAAAAAAAAAACTCCTTCACAACTCTTTCTTTGAACAATTCTTTCGAAAAAAATCAGTTTTTGCTTAGGCATCCTTGTCGAGCTATCCACCACGTATTGGTGCGAGTTGAAAAATCCTACTACCTCTTTCTCAATCTATTTGTTAAATTTCGTGATTTTCTTTTAACTTTGATACTTCTATGATTTTGAAAACATTGTCTAATAAAATCAATTGAGTACTGTCAAACAAATTATATGGAGTATTTAACATAGAACGCATTGTGAATCAAAAGATATAATCAAATTTTTCGAAAGGTGCAAAATAATTAATAAAAAGTAGACAAATAAATTGAGAAGAATGTAATATGATTTCTAGTGTTTATGATTCAAGTAGCATTAACTAGAAGAAAGGGATATAATTAGCATATTTTGCCTTCAAAATATATCTAATTTAAATTGGTACCCTTCATATTCAACCAATTTTTACTTTCTCCATTGAACTTTATTCCTAGTTTCTATGACATTCCAATGTTTTATAAATTGCCCTTTATAGCTGGATCCAACACAAATTTTGCTTAATAAGATTATTTATTACATGATCAGTAGTCGTTAAATGACACAATGCAAAAATTCCTGTTCACATTAATTTGTTCCTAAGAAATAATTAAGAGCAATTTATGGAATGTTGGAAATGACTTACAAGTATTTGGAGAAGTATGTGTATGTTAACGAACCAGGCCAGCCCAGAACTACACTGTGGATGATTTCGTATCCAGACTGAGGAGAAAAAACTCCAATACACACTCCGTAAAACTAAATTTATTACGCCTCTCAATGGTTAAGGTTATGCCTCTCAATGGTCTCAACTCTCGATGGTTAAGGTTATGCTATCTCAAATGGTTAAGATGCAAAAGGTATGCACTGGAGTATTTTGTAAATGTTACATCTCTCAATGGTTTTGGTTACGCCAATGTTATGCCTATTGGTAAAATATGCCTATGTTACCCCTCTCCGGTGGTTTAGTTATACGGGTGCATATCGTACGTACTTTTGTCTTTTGTGTTTATTTGCTGTCTGCTCTTTGGGTGTGGATTGTCTTGGTCTTTGTCTGTGGTCTCATGTCATGTCTTCTATGTGGGTTGAATCTTTTTGGTCTGCTATATGTTGGGTGTTTCTGTTTTCCAATCTAGTTTTTTTCAGGCATGTAGCCGTGCTCATCTGATTTGTAATCTTTGTATCTATTAGCTTTCACAATGTAGTCAGTCAATGTAAGCTATCTGAAAGAAAATGGCTTCATTTAGTGCATTGGCCAAAAAAATAACCATGCCTTTGAGCTTCCTATGTAAAAATGCATGCAATGCCCTGAAGGAAGTTTGGATTTGGACATTAAAATTTGATTAATATGTTTGCGTGTCAGGGGATCAACCTAAAAAACATCCCTATGCACAAGACTCTCGGCACAAATTTTAAATCTAAAGGTCTGCTTTTGACAAGGAGTTTGTCTTGAGAGAGAGAGAGAGAGAGAGAGAGAGAGAGAGAGAGAGAGAGAGAGAGAGCTCGTACACAGAAAACTATACAAGAGGTCGTCTTCCAGACGTCTACAAACCACCTCTACGCAAAATACGAGTAATGTGTATGCTACAAACTCAGGAGTGAAAAAATTGGAAATCGAATATCTGCTCTTAGACGGAAGGAGCCCATCAGGAGATGGCCATCTCAACCAAGTTCCAAAGGGAAAAAATCTCTGGCCAAAATTTTTATGCATAATCTTCTAATGTGTGGCAGTGACATTCTTGTAATGACATGGCAGCTTAAGGTGATGGATCCACAACTCAGCCACATCATTCTGTATAAGTTTTTGGACAATCTCAAATGCAGCTTCTTTACTTTCTCCTCATAAATCAAATCGGAAGCAAATTTAAGACGAGTTGTTCTTGGATGAGAGCTTGTAAGAAGCTTCAGCATGTGCTTCTTCCAACTTGATTGAGAGTTCCTTCATGAAAGCCGTATTCATTCCATGAGTGATCCGCAATATGTCCATTGCTTTGGAGAGTGACTTAATTGCGTTGTCTGTGTCCCCAAGTAACCTGTAGGAACTAAAATCTCAGTCTTTCGTAAATTTAAGAAATAAAATGAAAAGAGGTTTTGTCCTGAAGTTCGCACTGTAGCCTCAATAATTATTTTCCGGTATCTATGCTAGTCTGAATTCACAAGTTTTTCACTGCTCCAATCCTCCCCCGCCCATACCCCCAATGATTGGGGACTAGATGGATTTTGTTATTGTTGTTGAATTTCAAGTTATAGTGTATGCTTGTAAACTTACAGGACACTAGCTATCATCTGAGTCTTCAACATTGGGGTATGTAACGCAGAACTTGCACTTTGGCCCTGCTTGAGACCTCAAGTAATTAAATTTCAAAGGGAGTCGAAGTCTTATCGAATAACATTTAGGTTGACTTCCCGTGTAAGTCTACTCATCTTCTATCAGGATTATTCTTGTGGTAAAACACGTCACTGAACCATTATATGTGAGTATTATCCGGTCTAAGACAATTTCAGTAGTTTAACAACCAAACTTTACCCAATCTTGATTCTAAGTACCAGTAGAATCAGAAGTATAGCTGCATATACACACTTTGTGCAGTCCTTTATCCATTCGTGGCTGAACTCTTCTAACGATGATTCACTTTATGTAGTCTCTTTATCCATAGTAGATATAGTTTCATATGTATAACTCTTAGATGGTAGTAAAAATGATTTTCATGATTATGTTCATAATCTCTATTACAAGGAACGAAGTCTGTCCAAAGATTAGGGCATTGTGATCTAGTGGGCATACTAAACAATTTTAGGACGTTATTGGTAAATGGAGAAACATACAGATCCATTCTTAGAAGACAGAAATAAACAAAGAAAAGAGCAAATTCAAACCACTCAAGTTTCCCACAAGTATAGTATTGCAGTCCAAGCAAAGGATGGAACCCTGGATAAGCTCCTGTATTGAAGCAGAAAGTTTATATTATTGCCACAGCACATTTGCATTTCAAAATATAATCACAAGTAATTTTACTTTACAGCAATACTGATTCTTAGGCAATTTGGCTCATAATGAATACTTATGGGTGTCGATATTTCATGCTTATTGCTTTGCAATTCTGCTCATAATTCATATCCTCTTCGTTACTTTCACTAAACAAGTGTCAGTTCTTGTCCACTCTGTTCTCAAATGAACGAACTTTGCTAGTGCTAGATCAAACAGGCTAGACAGTAGAATAGTGAATGCACACAAGGATTTCAGAAGTCATTTATAGGAACACTTTTGATTTGTTCATCTTTTTTTTACCCCTTTCTCTCGCAACATTGTTTGTTGTTAATCGAAACACGGGAAAACCTATGGAGAAGGCCCTCAATTACGACACACCGATTCCCCAAACGCAAAGACAGGCTATCTTAATTCATTGCCTTAAAAATATACACCTGATCTCTCATTCATTAAACCACAGATATCCACATCTATAACCAACCAAATGACATCCCGAGAGTGGAACTTCAGACCACAACAACTACTAAACTTAATTCCCCAATAACGTACTCTATTCAAATAGCAGAAGGAACAGTTGTGCTGAAGCCTTTGTTGGTGTCTTATTTTTCGTTTTTTTGTTGTTATTCCGGTTTTCTTTATTCCTCATCGGTTAGTTAACATGCAGAACAAACTAGCAGCTAGGCATAATAGTAACAGAACTTCAATAATCTCCCACTGAGGAATTAAGGTGAAAGATAATTTACTCTGGTAAACTGGGATAGTTGATCTGCAATATGCAAGAGCTTCCTTCCAATCTTGCAGCTCCATCAACATCTGAAAGAGATTTTCATACACGACGTTCATAAAAAAAATAAACTCAAGTACAATAGCATTTAGAAGTGAAGCAGAGACCATAGGAGTGTCATAAGAAACTATAAACAGTTCATACTGAAAGTTCATAAACAATTAACTGTTTATGCTGAAAAAGTTCACTGGACAATAACACACACATTGCTTGTGTTGAGAAAGTAACTTAGAGAGTTACTCCTCCCTCTAATAGCTTAACCTTTCGGGTCAACTAACCAAAGCAGGCAAAAGATCCAATATTCAGACCTCACCACCAACCCGGTAATTACAAATTTTGGATATGTTTGGCTCGCTTATGGTGAAGAGTTTAGCCACAAGTGAGGAGGCGTGTTCCTACTCCCCCTAATAACAAAAGCTTTTAGATGGTCATTGACAACTTAACAGCACATTCTGACAAGAGTATGGACTCCATTCCAAAGTAATCTCATTCTTACGAGTAAAGGTCAGATATCCCTACAATAAAGAGACATGCCCCCTTAATAAGGCGGGCTTCTCCCCAAGCCTAGAAAAAATAGGTTCAGCAAACATAGTTTTATACTCGACATAGAGACCCAAAAATGTACAGGTTTCGCACCCGGAAGTACTTGGAAAAAAATGTCTCAAATCTATTAAATGAAAGGGCGAATCATAGACCTTCAAAAGGGTTTCCCGAGTTCGCATCAGATCAATTGAAAATGGATGGCACAGCTTCAATTGTAGTTCCTCGATCATCTTGTATGTAACATAGGCTTCTGTGTTATCTGAACTGCCTTAAAGACAACTTTCCAGACAGAATTTGGTAATGTTCCCCCTCAATTAGAATCCATTTCAACAAGAATAAAGTTTACTTTGATTGGATAAAAATATGAACTCCAGGGAAGAGATTAGTTAAATGTTTTCAAGCGCTAACATATCAAGTTGCCATTAGAAACTAAAAATAATCAATAAAAGAATCAGAGGATACACCCAGAGGAAGGCAATTTGGAAGCTTTTTCTGACAACAACTTTGCTTCAGAAGCTATCTTCTTTATTTCTTCTTTGCCCCTAACAAGTCCGCAGTGTTGGCATATGAATCCTTTATCACCTGTGCATATCCAAAGAGAAATGATTGAACAGAAACATTAACTCACAAGGTACAGACAAAATTCTCCAAATATCATACCAGAATCACGAATCAAAAAACCACTGCATTCAGCATCCTTGCATCTGTAACCTTCCAAAATTGCACTTTCTTGAATATCATCACACTGGCCCTTTGGTGGCATAAAAGTGGCTAAGTTAGTGGAAGATCTCAACAAAAAATGCTTCTCTTCTATAGCCTACATGCCCCAACACTCTTGAATCCATATGGAAAGTACCAATTTTGCACAGCGAGGACATGAGCAAGAGAAAAAGTACTGTTCTTTTAGAGCCTTCTGCCGAGTCATAGTGCTTCCAGCTGTTTCTATGTAGCTTATTGATACCTTCAAATAGAGACAGGAAGCAATAAAAGAGTGCTAATGAATCAAACCTCACTTTGAAGTTGCATGCAGTAATGTTTGAAGTTAAGTTGCAAGCAGTATATTGCTAATGTGAATAATCTGGCCAAGTCACAACTAACACTTTAACTATGGCTTGAGTATACTTAATTTTTTATGTGGTGCAAAAGTAAGTAATTCATCAAATGTACAAGTTAGAAACCACGGAATATTAAGCCCCTACCTTAATTATTTCAGGAAGCTCAAGACCAAGTACACAACGATAGGAAGGTCCCAACAGTCCAAGTAAGATGTGATACCCAGTTAGATGGTATAAATAAGAAACATGATTTCATTCATGACTGACAATATCCCTTAAATATCAAAGAATATTGAAAAAAATTTCCCTGCATTACGTACTCACAATGTCTATTGTGTTAGTTCCAAGTATGTCAACAAAAGGGTTTTTCCCATGTTCATTAAAGCTAACAAACTGCTACAGTATTTATTGGGGAAACAAAGTCAAGAGACAAATCCAAATGATTGATGCAATCGATCAGGATATGTTAAACCAGAATCCAGAAGGAACTCAACAGGTAAATTGGCAAGAAACTCCTTCCGTATCAGTTGCACATTTTCTTTTCACATTTAGAAGAAGAAGAAGAAAATGTTTGCTAATGAACAAGAGCACAAAGTTGTTAGTAAGACATGAATGGGGTGTATTTTCTTTCATCAATTATCTACTCTCTTATTTAGAAAGCAACCAATATAGCTGAGAAATAAAAATATTACCTCAGTTCCTTTGGGAATATGTTGCACAGCACGAACTACTGCAAGCCTTCCCTCGAACACCAGGACAGCATTTGGCAAGCAACTACAGTACCAAAACCATTTAGCAGAGTCAACAGTAAGGGATGCAAAAGCAAAGCAAGGAACTCACCTGTGATTAATGATTGAAATAACAGGATACAGTCCTGTTCCGAGGGGCCTCAGTTCACTGTCACAAATGGTATGGGCATTGCATGCAAGCTGCAGGTAGCTGAGGAGAGGTCAGATGAGAATTCACCCATATCTAAGGTAGAGACAATCCAAATAAAGACACGTTACCTCTGTGTGATAATTAATAAATAGAATATGGGTTTCCATAAAAAGGAACAACAAAATAGCAAACAGGAAAGCACATTTAAGTTCAATAATTTAGATGTAGTTTTCTTCCATGTTTTTTTTATAAGATGAGCCATAGGTATATGGCATGGAGTGTTGGGCTAGTAAGAAATAACATGCGAAAAAGATGAGAGTAGCTAAAATGGGAATGTTGAGATGGATATGTGGTAAGACTTTGTGAGATAGAATTAGAATCGTTAACCTTTATGGATTGGTAGGGGTAACACCGTGGCACCGATAGAAGATAAGATGAGAGAAAATGGAGTAATGCAGTTTGGACATGTCTATCATAGATCGGTTGATGCTGTAGTTATGAGGAGTGATATGGTTATGGTAGATGGTAGTAGTAAGGGGAGGGGTAGACTAAAATTGACTTTAGAGGCGGTAGTTCAAAAGGATCTAGGTTTTTCGCATGCCCTTGACAGAGCTCAATGAAGAAAACAAATTCACGTAGGCAATCCCAATTGATCTGGACAGAACTGACAGCTCGCTTTGGTTTGGTTTCATACTAATGTAGTCCACCTAGTTTCCACCATATCTAATGCAAATTCAACCCAACCAATCCAACAGTTCCCACCTCGCTTCACTCGAAGCCTCTAAGGGAAGAAAAAATAAAGAATCCCCGTAAATGCTCGGGATAGACTCAAGGTGGCAGCATAACTGCAAGCCGTATCACTCTGATTTAAGCCATGCAATAGCAAACTAGAAGGGTTAAATTTACATCACCAATTTTGAGGGGCATTCTTAGTAGTATACACTATGCAGTAAGTTCATGTATATCATTTATACTTAGCAAAAAAGTTCATGTATCATTTATGCTCTCTCTGGAATGAGTAGTCCAACTATTTGTCCGGAAAGTAAAGGGAAGAAAAAGTACTTAGGGACTTTGATCCATCTTCTAAGAGAATACCTTGGAAAAATTTTCTGCAATCTCTTTTATACCGATGCCAGGCAGCTCAAGTATCAAGTTCACAAGGTTAGCCATCTGTGCGTACAACACCAACTGCTTCTCATCGATCTCAGAAATATCTTCACGAAACAATTGTTAACAAAACAGCAAAACGTAATGATGGAAGAAAAGGACTACAGAAAACAACCAAGACCTTTAAACTAACATTACGAGCAGACAACCCCGCAGACTACCCCAAAGACTAACATAGATGAGGATACGAGATACTAAAGCTTCCACCAGATTGTAGTTGTCAGTTGCAGTAGTTGGAATAATCTGTCAGAAAGAACAAGTTAGATAAGAGCCATCTTGTCGCTTAAATTTAGTTGCACAAGTTGTTATTTGAGAGGTATTCATTCTACACATCTGGTTGCATACATAACAGTGCATCTAGCCTTTTGTGGAAACAACTTACTACAGGCACAGCTACGAATGAAATATAAATTCAAAGATATCACAAAAATGAAGTATTGAAAGAACGACAAAACCTATGATGGAGCATGGTTCTAAAGGCAGAATTCCTTCAATTCAGTGAACTTATCTACATCAGAATTTTCCTCGATTTCCAAATTTATGGTCTACCTATCCTAATTCTTAACGTATTATTTATTGAAATATTCTAACAAAAAATTGAGAAGTTCTAGAAATTTTGAAGTACATTATAAAGTTGAACATCCTGACTGAATATTAGCCAATTCAAATTCAGCTATCCTATTTTCACATACAGACCATGAATTTTAAACCCATGTTATTTACGTTCTACAGCACTATCAGTAAGTCTTAGCTGCTAAAAAATCACTGATATCCATCTTGTGCCTTAGAGAATGCAGTATCAGATACTACAATCAAATTCCTTTTTTTTTGCCAACTAGTTGTCCAATAATATAAAGAACATCAATTATTATTGGCACAAAAATCATGCTAGAGACGCAAACCACTTACAGAAACCAAAGTAGCATGGCTAAGGATACGGACACATACAAGGATTCAGACACAAGACAAGGGATTTCTAAAAATATGGGGACACAGACACGGACACGGAAGGGGACACGGCAAAAACAAATAAATAATTTAACATTTATTTTATATCAGGGAAAACAGAGTTATATGTAGAAGCATAAAGCATCAATATAAATAAACAAGCATTATGTATACATCACATACACCTAATATTACACTTTTAACCCAAAATATTTGGAGTAATACTCATTAGTCATTACTGCGCAACATTTAAAAGATAGCCCTCCTGTGTCCCCTTAAAATAAATTAAATTTAATGGACACACGGACACACCATGTGGCGTGTTCCATACATTTTTTGCCATGTCCCCGGTGTGTTCCCTTGTCAAACACGGAGACACACTGGACTCTAGGAGTGTTGGTGCTTCATAGACAAAAACACTTACACACTCACATGGGTTGAGGGGCCCCATATTGTGTCTACAGAGTTTTCCTTAGCTTAATAGTCATCAAACATATATATCATCATACAGCTTCATTGCTGAGACAATGCTCCCTGCACAGTATCGATGCCAAAATCCAATGGCAGTATCATATATGAAATCACATTATGTGCTGATCGAACTAAGGTCAGGAAAGGTTGTGGAATTTAAGTGACATATAGCAGCATCCTGAAGGAGATGAATATATGGTCAAGAACCTTATAACAAATAATCGCCTAGTTATTGGCTTCTACATACAAAGATAAAGATGCATGTTTTGACTAATACATATTTAGAGCATCAATTAGAATGTATGATTCTTTTATTCTTCTAATTCAAAGAGCCAAGTTATGTGTAAGTTTCTTTCTTTTTGGTTTAAGATAGTAAATGGATTAGAAAAGGACATATAGCGTTGGCTTCCACATCTAGGTCGCCCTTACGTAATGAACCATAAGGCGGCAGTTTGTTCTTCATATAATTGGTTTGTTACTTTGCATTGGTAAGGGTAGGAAATAAAGGATTTATTCCCTCGTGAACCCAACTCCAAACGTCCTAGTACGAGTTGGGAAAACCCTAGATGCAAGCAAACCATGTCTATTGGGTAAGTCCAGGTGTTGCCAGCAAGAGTCAAATGTTCATCCATCTCAACCCCGTATCATTGGGTTGATTCATTCAACAAGACCCCTCCATATCAAATCAATGAATGAGATTGGTCTGACATCTTACTCGGATGATGTCCCATGTCACATTTCGTGAGGTAAGAAATATACACGAGGCAGAGTAAACTTGGTTATGGGAATCAAAGATTTAGTTTGACATCAGGAATACAATACAAACATACGATCAGTGCGCTGTGTGGCACCCAGGGTCAATAGGAAAGGTCCCTGGCTTTTTAAGTTAGAGCTGGACGTGAGCTAGCACATGTAGAGATGTAGTAGCAATCTGATCCGACAAATATCAAGCAACAAAATACTCTACCTAGTAAGAAGTTGAAATCTAGAGTAAGAAGGCCATATAGCTACACACACACACACACACACACACACACAAAAAAAAGCTCTTTGCAACAACATTGTTTTGTTTCTCGCCCTAGAAAGAAGACAAAAGACAAATAATTAGCAAAATAACATATCGATATGGTTGGTCATACAACAAAGACCAGTAGAATGCAACATTAAGGAAGAGTAACGGGATTATGTTACTGTAAATCTTAGGAGAAGGGAAAACCTAAACAAAGGAGATGTTGAAGTAAATCAACCAAACCAAACTGAGCCTTAAGTCCCAATCAATTAGATGAATTCATTGTCTACATTGACTTCTGTCAAGGGCATTGTGTTCCACGATGTCTGAGAAACCTAGGTCTTGACAGATGAATTTATTTGACCATGCAATACTAAAGCCCTTAACAGAGTGGAAGGCGAAAAGATGATTCATGTACCAACCCAATTGATTGGGACGCAAGGCTTGGTTGGCTTGGTCAAGAGAAAGCTATGCGTTTTAAACAAAAGGGCTAAACTTGAAACCTAGAAGAAACTTTCGGTATTGCCTACACTTTCTGAATAAGTGATTTTACCTTCTCATTTTGCAATCTCCTTCGTAGGTAAAGTTTCACCATCAACCGAATAGAAGGTGTAAGCGATTTTAGCCTAGCCTTGTCCACTTTTGAGAGAACTCCACATTCAAGATGATGCAGCTTCCAATCTGACTTCTGATAATGATAGCAAATGTAATCAATGTCAAAATATTGATGAAAAGTGTTCTTTTGCATTCACATAATATATTCTCTGCAACTGAGAACTTCTGGCATTATCTTCTCTTACGAGATGCCACCAGCCATATAGTTATAGTGGCAAAACAAATACTCACTCCTTTTACTTAATCAGGGATGAGCAACTAGGCACCTACTTTGTGCACAAAGGACGTCCTAGGTAAAAATTACAGAGTAGCACATCCAATAGGTAACAAACAAATCCCTCGCGCCACAAAATTGTTCTAAAAGGTTGAGGAACATGGAGCACAAAGACACCAATGGTTTGATGGAATTTTCTCCTAGACGGTCTTAAAAATGATGAATTTAAATCAGTGACAGCCGCAAACATTTTCTTGAAACTACGTACCAAACCCCACCTATCTGAACTGGAAAGAGATAAAGTGGAAGACAATGATAATATATCCGAACATGATATAACTGCCACCTTATTATACCTGACATGTGCTCCCACAGTACAAAACAACTTGACAAGCTGAGCACCTTTTAAGGTTACTTGTTGAGAAACACCACTCACATCTTGAGTCGACAGAAGCTCTGCTCGGTACAGAGACAAAAGGTTCTTCATTTAAAATCACCTCTCCTGTAATTTAGAAGTTGAAATATTACAAAGTAATCACTGTAATGTGAGGACTGAGGACACACAGAGTTGCATAGTTGGATGTAGTGGTTTCAGAATATGTAGTTGAGAATCGTAATGCATTGCTGGGTTACAAATGTCCAAATGCTACTAACAATGTGATGATAAAGTTGAGCAGTTTTCAGTTGCATTGCAGATTTTTCCCTTCAAACTTTCTCTATTTAGGTCGAGCCGACTCAACTAGGAAGCTTCTGAATTAGTTCTCACCTGAGTTTCAAGCAACCAAGTTCAAGGTACTATTTTATGTTAGAATCATGTTACCAAAATAGTTCAAGTTACTATTTTATTATTGCGAAGTAACGGATTCAAAGATTCACACTTTTCAGTACACTTTTGAACACTTTTCCCACATTTCGATATACTTTTTCAACCTTAACAACAGCCCAGAGACTGTTTTTAGCATTTTCCTAAGTACAATTGAGGAACTCACGCGCTTCCAAATTCATAGTACTTGGGAATCTAGGGCACAGGTACCTGGGAGAGGGGTAAAACTACATAGGTGCATAATATGAAACGTGTCTACTTCAATCTCGTTAAAAGCATACTCAAACGTTATGGAAATTGATATACATATATACATAGAGAGAGAGAGAGAGAGAGAGAGAGAGACCTGGAGAGAAGTTTCTGATGGAGAAGAGGCAGCGGCCTTTGTCGGGGAGAGTTGAAACTGTTAAACCTCGTTGCGATAGTACTCCTTGCAAATCCTCCATTTTAGAAGAAGGAAGCCAAGTGTGGAAACCAACCCCTGCAACCAGCTTTTAGGAGTGAGGGGACGATACAAATAACATAAAAATAAATGTTTTATTTTTATTTTTTCCATTATTAGTGAATTCTTTTCTTTTGTTCATGTTTTTTACTTTATTAAATTTTGAATTAGCCAGGACACAAGCAGTATTAGATTTCTGGTTCCGCTATTAAGATCAACAGATTTTATTAGAAGATGATTTCATACCTCGACCTTGCGCTCGCTTTCACATAGTCTAATTATCCTCTCTTTGAGTATTCACACCAGATTCTACATTTTGGACTAATTTATATCTTAAAAAACTATTTTATTATTTTAGCTACCCATTAAAATATCTACTGCGTTAGATTCTTTACTTTTATTCTCTTTTCAATTAAAATATTTAAAATTACACCCAAAACCACCTCCAACAAATTCCACAGAAAAAGGAGTAAATTTACCGATAAAAAAAAAGAAAAAGAAAAAAAATAGAGTAAATTCTCCTTCTCCTCTCACTCCTCCTCAGTCACTCTTCCCCCTTTCTCTCTCCATGTACCCACACCCACCCAAAACCACCGCCCCCAAATTCCACAAATCCACCGCCAAATCCACCAATGCCGGTCCGCTCCCTTTCTCTCTCGTCCATCTTCATCTTCTTCAATCACAGTAGAGGAGATGCAATCATTGCGGCATTGCCGTCACTTAATGGATCTGCGCCCAAATAAAATGGATCCTTCGGCTATAGCGGAGAAACTCTAGCCGACGGCGACGGCGGCCGATTGTCCTCGACCTCCCCTTCCCTTCCAACGCTGACCTCGAGCAGCGGTATCAGGTTTGGGTCTGGTATAGTTGATAGGAGCAATAAAATATTACAGTATATTAGAAAACGAGTGAACAGTGACTCGATTTTTATAGCGGGTTACTATAGCAAAGTTATAAAATCTTCACAATAACGAGCTCACACGAGAGTTTGGTGCAGCCCTATTTTTTGAGTTTTGCTCGTTATTGTAGTTTTGAAGGGGAAGAAGCGATCAGGGTGAAGAAGCGATCCTAATGTGGATTACTCACCAAATTTGGCATAAAATTATCTCTAATGCAAAAAAATAAAAATTGAATAAGGTCAAAATTAATTTTATTATGATAAATAAGTTAATCACGGGGAATAGGCCCTTTAGCTCAGCGGCCAGCGCACCACCTGCCCTCTCGTTTTCTCCGTCACATTAACACAGTCCAACTCCAACCACCCTCCGAAACCTCTCACCTCAGCGCCCCCGAATGCCTTTCAACTCCAAATACTACTTCACCCCCAACCTCCTCCACTTTCTCTCTCTAAAAAACTCTCTCTCCGCCTTCCCTCCCCCAAGACTCCTCCTCTCTACGCATAATAAGAACCACCCTCTCACTTCCCCACTCTCTCTATCTCAATCTGTCCCAGGCATGATCTCTCTCTCTCTCTCTCTCTCTCTCTCTCTCTCTCTCAATATATATATATATATAATATATATATCTGTGTGTGTGTGTGTTGCCAGTTGATTATATGGACGCATATACACGACGTACATTTGTGTTATATGAATATATATGATAACTAGTTTCTGTTGAACTGGTCAGCTATGGATTCACAATCGCCTTGTCGGCTCGTATTGTGCGGAAAATCATCTGCTGAGAAGGAATTGGCTAAGTCTATTAAGGACAGTAAGGCTTTGAAACTCCCCGACAATGCCCAACTCGAGATTGTTCTGCACTCCGATACCGAAACCCCCGTTGAGGAGAATTGTTTCCGGCACGATTCGTTTTTAAGTTCCCTTTCGACCACTCGGTTCGGAAGGTTCTTGATTTGGTCTCCGCGGTTGCCGTCAACTCACGACGTGGTTTCGCAGTAAGTTATCTGAGTGATAATTTATTCGGGTTGTGAAATTGGAGAACTTTGTAAGAAAATTATGAGATTTTGCTGAGTGTTCTGAACATTGTGGCGTTGTGACGGACTAATATACCTCGTAAACTTTGTGTTATGCCATGTATGTGTTTTAGTGTAATTAGGAAAGTTATGAGTTTGTGGTAAAATTTGTAATGTATTTTTACAATGTTAGTCATACCTTGTAAACTTTGTGTTACGTATTTTTGCAGTGTTAGTTATACATTGTAAACATTAAAATTTGTAATGTATTTTTGCAGTATATATCTCGTTATGTCATGAATGTTGTGTATTAGCGTAATGAGGAAAGTTATCAGTTTGTGGTGAAATTTGTAAACTTTGTGTTATGTCATGAATGTTGTGTTTTAGTGTGATGGAAGAATATACATCTTAAACTTTGTGTTATGTCATGAATGTTGGGTTTTACTGTAATGAGGAAAGTTATGAGTTTGTGGTGAAATTTGTAATGTATTGTTGCACTTGTTTACAAACAATAGAATGACTGTGCCTTTAGGATTCTGTTATATCGGTAGATCGCTGAAACCTACTGATGTCATAATGTTGGACAGCAATTTCTGCGAGCTTCCTGTTGGGACAGTGTGTGTTGCTGATGTTCAGTTTAAAGGCCGAGGTTTGCAACGCTGTGCAGTTGTTGGTTCTGTTTCCCGTGGCATGGCAAATTTGGATTCTAAATGTTGATTAATTTTTTATAGGGCGACTGTGCAGGTAGGTCACAGAATATGTGGGAATCTCCAAGGGGTTGCCTTATGTTTTCCTTTACCATACAAATGGAAGATGGTCGAGTGGTGCCTCTTGTGCAGTATGTAGTGTGTCTTGCCATGACAGAGGCAATAAACGATGTCTGTCACAAAAATGTGAGTAGTTTCCCGTTTTACGTTGTAAATATGTTATTCAAAATGAATAAAGAGACACAGTGTCAAGTCTGTATGTTGAAAAAATACAGCTACATATACAGACGGCATGCAAAGGAACAAATACTTGGGGCTATTTATATCTTATATAAACCGAGGAAAAATTGAAAGGAGTTAGTGGAATGAGATCACAATATTTGTTCATGATTACTTGATTGCTTTGGTTTGGGGGTTGATGTAAGACTTGCTTTTTGTTGCAGGATCTTTGCTTTTATCACCTACGTACATGATCATCTTATTTTCACTTTTAGAATGATCTTTTGGTGTTGATGTTTGGTGATTTTTTTGGATGACCCAATCTATTTCAGGGCATACCTTATCTTCATGTTAGAATAAAGTGGCCCAATGATCTGTACTTGAACGGCCTTAAAGTGGGAGGCATTTTATGCACATCAACTTATAGATCAAAGAAGTTCAATGTCAGTGCTGGTAAACAGTCTAATCCCTTTTAATGTGAATACAATTCTTAACAAATGACAATTCTGCGTGCCTAAGCTGAATGCATATGTTTGCTTGTTATGTTCTCTCTTATTTGCCATGATATGCAGTTTTGAGTATTGTTTACTTGACAATTCAGTGAATTGGTTCTACTAATTCCTGCCTCATTTCATCATCAAGGATAGCATATAAGCATGATTCTCCCACTGCATCTCTCAATCCCTTCATGTCTTTGCAGGAATAGGCTTGAATATTGATAATGAGCAACCTACAACCTGCTTGAATGCAGTGCTGCAAAAATTGACTTCTATTTCATACCAACTACAGAGAGAAGATATTCTTGCAGCTTTCTTTAACAAATTTGAGGATCTTTTTGATCTTTTCATTGATAAAGGTGAACTACCATCCCCATTTTATGGTATTTTTTACCCAAATAGGCCCTTGTTACCTTCATACCCAAGTTGTTCTTTTCTGTTTTCATGATATTTGGAATAAGCAATGGAAAATGATTTTCACTCTCTCCTTTTTACAATCCACAGTCCCTTTTTTGTCTTTGTCCTTGTGAATTCATAATGTTGCCCTTGGATGTGTGAAAAAGTGTATTGAAAAAAAGGCATGACTGAAGCTAATTTTGGTTGGTTAATCCGATCTTTTCATAGATGGTCAGCAAGTATGATGGTTCTAATAATGATCCCCCATGTATTTCGTGTGTATCTCACCAGTGGATTTAAATAACCTCGCGAATTCTGCTTCCTCCACATTTCCAAGCCCGCTTTTGTTGAAAACGCTCTGAAGGTCGGAAGAGATTTTCTCAACCAAATTCCCTTTAGGTGCGCAATTTGCGTGGAGGAATTGGCAGAGTCGAATTGCAACAAGTACACGAATATCCTTGGATAGTACAACAAACTACCTCCGTTCCAAAAAGTTAGTCCACACGAAAAACGAGAACTTAATTTTTTTTTAATTTTGTCCAAAAACAAAAAAAAAAACCTAACTTTATTATCCATTACTTAAAAGAACTCATTTACATCTAGTAACTTGAGGGGAAAAATATAGATTTTTTTTGCCAGTAATGTATTATTTAAAGTTCTCGTTTTGCATGATGGACGAGTCTTGAACAGAGGGAGTCTCACTTAGCATTGAAAAATCTAGCCCATACCAATGAGAATTCTGAAGTAACCAATGTTATCCAGTCTTACCTATAAAGCTGTATGGCTCGTATAGGTAAGTGTGACCATCATATTGCATCTGCTATTAGGGTTAAAAAAATGCCCGCTAGAACATGGTAAGGTTGTTTTCTGCAACTGATTTTTGGTTCCTTCGACTTAGTTGCTACATTCCTAACTTTTGCTTTCGGATTTGAGTAATATGATGTTATAGCAAAGTACTTTTAGCATTGCATGAGCACCATAGTACTTGGTGTTTTTCTTGAAGCAAGTGTTCGAACTTTTAAATGTCCACAGTAGACACTGCAGCGTGTTTTGTAATTCTTATCAGGCACTAACTTGGACAGTGTACTTAAAGCTTTTAATGACCTATCTTGCAGGGTTTCAACCTCTCGAGCAGCTGTACTATCAGGCATGGCTACATAGGTATGTATTGAATGACAAGTATTTCCTAGTTATATTCTGTGCTACATAACATCCTACCATGCTTTGATTCCATGTCATAGAGAGAAAATGTGTTTGCTGCAAAGATTGTTCTAATACATATCTGCTTTCATTGTCAAAAGGACGTATCTCGTTACGGATGTGACAGATTTATAAATGTGACCACTGTGGTTGAAATAATTGTTGAGGTCTAGAGATTTAAGGACTTACGAGTTACGACCACAAGCTCCAGAGATTTACGCGTAATCATCAAGGTCTAGACTCCATAGTTTACTACGACGATTTCTAGAGAATAACATAATTTGACCGCATTGGTTGTAATAATCATTGAGGGATTTGAACCAACATATCTCAATGTCTCCCACGTCTTTGCCATTCTGGGGCAACAACAGGGGCTGTTTCCCCGGGTTCCAGTGGTGGCTTGAGTGTGTCTCTCGCTGTGGAGGCTGCTTGGAAGTTGGGTGCTGATTTTCTGATTTGGGCAACGAGGCCTCTTTTATGAGCTGATTTTGTATTGATCTGAGTTTTTAGACTCACTTAGGGTGTTATGGCTTCGGCCTTTTCAGGTGGGCTTCGTCCCAATTGGGTGTTCTTGATTGGTTTCTTGCCAATCATAGGTTTGGGTCTCGGATTGGGCAGAAGATTGTTCTTTGAACATGATGTTGTTTCCTTGCTCCTATTAGTCTTGTAACAACTTCAAGATCAATGAAACTTTTTTTGCTGTTCAAAAAAAAAAATCTCAACGCCTCCCATACAGTCCTGACCTCCAATAAACGTTAATCCCCCCTGAACCTGTCACTTTGTCATCTATTACCACCCTCGCCCAATTTTCTGTCCAAAACCCATTGGCTGACTTGTGCAGTATTTGGAGGGAAATCAAACACTTATTCAGCTTTTGTGTTACTTTTAGCTATAAAACCCTGTGTATTACTTGCCCCTAAATATGTGTAGCTTTGGGCCTGATTTGATTTTCTATCATCGCTATCGGCTACAAAATAAGGGGCATTTGTATCATCGGGTTGATATACGTGTTTTGAAATATCAATATTGGTCTCCATAACAGTATGGGTAGTGATGACACTGTATTGGGATGTAATGGTCATAGTGTAACAGTAGCGATAACCGGAGACGTGATTTTTTTTTAACTGGTGTTTGGCTATTTTTCTTTATTTGTTGTACCGAAATCTAGATATTTGGTATTTTTGTGTTAACTTTAAGCAGTTTTGATAATATTTTTGTATACAGGTATGTGTCATGAATACGTATAGTCAGTTTACTATTTAGCACAAATAGCATTAATTTCCTCGTTATCCTTCATGATTTTTTGTCCGGAAGTGAGGATGTCGGGTTTGAAAGATCATGGAACTTAATGAGCCAATTGCTTGCTTGTATTTGTTGTATGGGGATTTTCAGTTAAGTTGGGATTCCAGCATGAACATTTGTCCCTGATTACATCTAAGTCAAAATTTGATAGCTCCGAAAGCCCATAATTGTAGTGATAATCTGAGTTAAACTTAACGACTAAGTTTATAGATGGATGTTAGTGTTGGTAATTAAGGGATCTAGTGTCCTGAATAATTGATTCGTAGATAATATTGTTTTGAAGAACCATTCTACTTCTGGAGAGACGATTATATGCTAATGCGTTGGTTCCCATTGGTCGTTGCATATAAGTTTCTTCTTTGAGTTCACCATTTAGAAACACCATATTTACATCCATATGATCTAGGTCCAAAAACAATGCCAAGGACATATTGTTGTAAATTAGAAACCAGTAAGTAGGTTTTCTCATAGTCTATTCCTTTTGCATGATTCTTTTTTGCCACTGGTCTACCTTTATATTTATCTACTCATCCGGCCAAGTTAAAATTTGATATTTAGGAACCATGTTTCTCAATTGCATTTCTATCTTTTGGTCTACCAGCCCCCAGACTTTATCCTTTTACTGAGGCTATTTCTTATTTGGTTTCTTATTTCCAAGTCTATTGAGGTCATATGATCCTAGAAATGTAAAGGATCAATAGTGATTTCATGAGTACGCCACGCAAAAAAATGTAGGACCTAATAGAGGAATGTAAGTTGTAAAATCAATAGTATGCGATTTCATCGGATATTGTGAGGTTTCTGTTATCGTCTTGTTAATTGCAACATTTGTTGTGGTGATTATTTGAAGCTTCATGATTCTGTTTCCTTGCATGCAGTGGGCAGAGAGTAATTGTACAAGAGAAGGATGACAATCAATTAGTAGAAAATGTAGTCACTGTTCAGGTGAGAGATTTGTTGTACTAGTTGCCTACATATGTCCCAAACTCGAATACAGGAAATTACCATTTAATCTTGTACTACTTACTCCTGTTGTTTTTTTGTTTTTGAGATGTTGATAGCTACAAAAGTTGGATTTTTACAAGGTAAACTCAGATAGATAAGAATAAAGAGAAAATAGTCACTTTGTTTGGTTGTCAGTTTTGAGATAAAATTGATCAAAAAAAAAAAAGTTTTGAGATAAAAAAAGTTCTATAGGTTTGCGTATTTTTCCGTCTTTAGTAAATTTTTTTTAACATTTTAACAAACTCTTTTACTTTTTGAATAGAGGTACGCTATGTACATCCAAAAAGCAAAAAATTTGACAAAAAAATCACTAAAAACGAAAAAACACTGATGACAAAATATTCAAAAGTTTTGGAGAGATTATTTCTGAGAGGAGAACCAAATAAAGTGAGTATTGTTTAAGAAGGTAATAGGAGCTACCGATTTAAAACGTCAAACATTTCTCTGTTTCTTGCTTGCTGTGAATTGTTTTGTGGTCAGATATTCATGTCTTAACACCCTTTTGGATGAGGGGACACGGCTTAGCTAAGCAAATCCAAGCTCTCCAATGTAGGGACCTTGTCTGTTAGTGTTCAACTTGACTGTATCGGTAAGGAGAAGAGATAAAGAGAGGAAGAGGTGGAGAGATAGAAATTTAGGTAAAGAGGAAGCAGCAGATCAATACAAAAGTGGAAGAAAGAAGACAAAGGCACGTGCGTTTCACCTAAGTGGTAATGTGCCTCGCATACCATTACTCCTGTAGATGTGGAGTTCTCCAACGCCATCTGTATAACCAAAACTATCCAAAACCATTATTTAGTTTGATTCAAGGAAATAAATAAATAAATCTTATGAAAGTAAAGGATCTACCAGTAACTCTTAGTTATGGGGGTATGTATCCTATCCAGGACAGTCCAGACTATTCTGTGGGGATATGGATGCATTTTTTTTAAAAAGGTTTCAATAGAATCCGTACCCATAAACTTTTCATTACATCTGGGGACCAACCCCTAGAGCGTCAAGCCGGTTCCACATTTATGCAATCAGTTAATATAAACTACGTGCATTTGGTTGTGTGTGAGTCAAGGTTGAGATCTCTCTTGCTAAACCCATCTCCTCTAGCCAGCTCAACTTTGCTTACAGTTATTTTCCATCGATTCTTGAGTAAAACATTAGGCTTGTGTGTTTTTACCCTCCTTTTTATAAGCTTCATGTATTAAGCTTGAATATTGTTTTTAGTGAATTTGTCGTCCAGGAACTTGCCCGATCAATATTCTTAAACTTTTTTTCCTTGGAAGTTGCAGGGTTTAACATCATCAGGATACTTGTTAGCTGTCGGTGAAGGCGGTCAAATGTGTGAGCTTCATCCAGATGGCAATAGGTATCGAATTTGATATGGTTTCACCTTAGATAGACGAGTATGCTAGTCTATAGGCATGTTTACTATGTGCTCAGAGTTTATCAAGCACACTAATTCCGTTGCCATTAGCCATAACTCATAAGTTGCTATGTATCCACTTACTGGACAAATAAACATAATGGGTACTGCATTCTGTGACAAAAAAAAATAATAATAATAATAAAGAGAAAGGAGGAGAAGAAAGAAAAAAACTTCACGTTGTTCATTTCTTTCTGTATATTTTAAGAAAACATCATCCCTGGTTAAAGGGGAAAGAAGACCGGGAATCAAACCTCTGGCCTACCCCAGGCCCAGGTTAGATTTAAATTAAACTCGAGGTACTAATTTGCGTCCAAGGCTTATTTGTTCATGTCATAAGGAGTTGACAGTTAACATGTCATACACAAAAAGAAAAAAATTGAAGACTACGTTACATAATTGATTGTACCGAATAGAATATCTTCCAATATTCTTAGCAATGTTCTAAAAAGCGCTCGGCGCTAGGCGGGCGGCCGACCACCTTCAAGCTTCGAGACCTATTAATCGGCCATTAATCGCCTTTTAGCAATTAGTAGGTTTTTTTTTTTTAAAAATATTCTACAACCTCCCTACCATCAATAATCACAGTTTTTCTAGTTGATGTGATATATCTTCTCTACCATCAATACTTACTAGTTACTACGCGTCTACCGGTCTACGCGGCTACGGCCTACACCAAACGGTCCAAACCATAAATTTACAATACTACACTACTCTGCTACTCAGACTCAAGTGTTAAATTTTGTAAAAAAAAATACTACTCACTACAGAGAGGGGGGATCAAGAAATTACAGAGAGAGAGAGAGAGAGAGAGAGAGAGAGAGGAGAAATTACACACAAAGAGAGAGAGATTACAAAGAGAGAGGGGGATCAAGAGAGAGGGATCGAGAGTTACAACAGTCAACAATGAGGCACAGTGGCGGTGAATGGTGATGAAAGGCGTCGGCGATGACTAGCGTCGGCGATGACCGGTGTCGGTGATGAGAGGCGATCGTCGATGTACTAGCGTCGGCAGTAGGCGATGACTGGGTTTCTTCCCAGACCCAGATCGATGAGAGGCTGATCGAATGAGAGCCCTAACACAGTAATTCGAAGCCCTAAATAACCTGGTAGTTACCCCCTTCGTTTTCTAAAAATTCAGATTTACCTTGCCTAATCGCCCATTAGCCGATTAATCGCCCATGAATCGATTAATCGCCTATCGCCGCCTACACGCCGACCAATTAAGCGGCGATTAATCGCCGCCAAAGTCCGATTAATCTTCTAGCCGCCTAATTCAACCTTTTAGCCATTAATCTCATCGGTCAGCCCAAATTTCTGATTAATCGCCCATTAATCGGCAATTAATCCCGCCTTTTAGAACACTGATTCTTAGTGGCCATCAAATAGTTAATGTTCTTTCACATTCTCACGTGGTGAGACATTCTCCAGAACTCTATTATGTCGTCTTTATGCTTAAGGTAGAAGTCCTATACTTGACAAGAAGATTTAAAACCTTAAGGTAAACTAAAAAGTAGTAAGAAAAAGCTAACAAGGGTAGGAGTGAGATATATGACAAGACATATTGTCTAGGATACGAACCTCATGTACAACATGTCATCTTTATTGTGTTTATTTTTGTCTATGTAATTTGAGTATCTGGGTGTGGCAATGCAATTTGTGATACTTAAATTAAGGGAAAATTAGCCATAGGTATGGTAAAATAGTTTTCATTTAGGGAAAAGACGCCAGCAAAATAGTTTTCAGTTGAGGTCCTTCAACTTTGTGAGTTATTGAGCCATAAGGCCAAAACATGTTTTCTCGGACAAAACTACCCTAGGGTACCCTGCGGTTGTTGGGTAGGGTAGAGTAGGGTACCCTAGGGTTTAGGCACTTTCATAGGGTTTTAGGGTGCACTTTCCTATTATAGGGTACCCTAGGGTTTTAGGCATTTTCATAGGGTACCCTAGGGTTTTAGGCACTTTCACTAACTTTCAGATATTAGTGAACTTTCACTAGTTTTGTAGAAAGGTTATTTTAGTAATCTTGCAGCACACTTGCCCTTATGTTTGATTGCAAAAGGCGCATGTCATTGAGCTCAAAAAATGTAAATATGAAGGATTTTTGGCTAAGTCTCCCTATTATCAATATTGCAGTGATGCAATCCAATTGTATAGTGTAGTGATGCAATCCTAACCACAAATGAGAGGCAAGAAACTGTGAAGTCAGATAGACCATAGCAGCCAACTGGGCCACCAAGTGATCCATCTATGGGATTGCGCAAGTATCGAAATCAATGGTATTGTCTAAATGGGATTGTAGGTTAGGATCCTTGCAGCGACTTATTTGGGCCTTCCATTGGGTATTTTTTTTCTAACTACGAGGGAATCTGGAAAGGCTTGAGAAGAGATTCTCTACGTAGAAGAGGCATTATCTACCTGAAGGGGTGACTTACTCTTATGTTTGTCAACACTCTTCCCTTCCGTTTTCCTTTCGGCTATCCCTATTATAGAGGCAAGGATGTTGGAGAAAATGACAAGAGACTTGCTTTGGGGCTTTTTTGTGATGGGGGGGAATACTCTGCTCCAAGTATTGGTTGTGCAAGTCAGGTTTTGAAAAGGGGCCAAAAGCAGCTTGTACTTGGTGTCTTCCTTTTATCAGAAGCTGGTTGGAGGGTTGTTTGTTCGCTTGCCTTGGAAGGGGATTTGTCCCTCGACGATTTCAAGTGCTTTCCTAGTCCTCAGACTACAAATATTGGACTTAGTTACTGTAGCCAAATTGTCAACATCCCTCTGATTTGAGGAAGGGTATTAAACCACGCCTGTTGCAAAGCATTCTAATAGCAGTAACGGAGATAGATACGACATTGTGTTTTCTACAATCCGCGTTTCATGAAATTCCCTGATTGAATTCTGCATAATATTTAGTGTTGATATGATCTCGTTTTAGTGGAATACTAGGGAATGCCCGTACCTGAAGGCACGGCGCAACACATTTTGAAGACAACTAAAACTACGGGTCGAGAAATGAGCAAAGGGATGACGTGTTGAAAAAAATGGGTAGGAACAAAGTAAAATGCGGTATATTTTTGTTGTTGCAAAACTTTAATATGCTAATTACCTATGCCTGCAGCACTCCGCAACAAAAAGTTTTATTTGTTAAGCCTCTACCCGTGTGTACATCACTACCAATGATAATCCTAATCACATATACCGAGTTAATTGCATTGATAGGATACACACTGAACTATATTAATCCAAACCACAAAACTCAAAACCAATACCATGTTGCATTCATAGAATCCAAATTTAACATGCATAAAAAATCTAAAAATTTATATAGAGTCAAATCTGATATACTACGTAGGGGAAAAAAAATGTGTTCAACATAGATCTTATTGTCTTGAAATTTGTCTCTCCATCTGCCTCCCAAGAGTTTTTGTACCAACGCATATCTACTTCATCCAAAAAGCACAATTAGGAACATGAATAACAGCCTAAAAAATAATTAATGAGCAAGAATTTCTTCTTGTAAAAGTAAAATGATGACTAATAATAGTTACCTTAATTCTATATCTTGTTTATCCGTCTCTCAACACCATCATGGTACGATCATGACCTTTGTAGATGTACTTGTGAATATACTTAACAGATTTTATTCCAGGACAAACTTCCACATTGATATGAGAATTATATTTTCTCGAAAGGTATGTATTGTATGACACTACATCCCTTTTATCAATTCGTTGACCCCTTACAGTATAAAAGGAGTAAAGTAATAATGGCATTGGTAGGCATACCCCATGCATAAAAATACGATTAACTTCTTGCTCATCATGAATCACCACAATTACATTTTTTTCTCGAAGACACGTAACCTTTGTACTGAAAAAATAAAACAAAGCAAATATGAATCAAATATATAAAATCAGATTAAGCAATGCAATTGAGTAAATAGTTCTTACATTTTCTGCAAGTTACCGTCGAGCTGCATAAGAAATTGAAGAATTCACCGAATGCATAGGAAACAATTAATTTGATTATTACGACCAAGGTATAAAATGAAACGGTTCAACTCACATGACCATAAACGCTTAGATTGTCCATGATTAGTTAAGTCCCAAGAAGTTATCTGAAATTTGAAAGAGAGTAATAGTCAAAAGTTATCATGGGAATAACAACAGAAAGCATTTTAAAGATATATATAGACTCCCATAATATTAAATGAGTGACAAAAAAAAAAGGAACACAAAACTCCAGTTTGCGATGTGTTTGGTTAACGTCGTAATATTTTCATCGTTGCATATATGGTAATGTTTAAAAGAGTGTAAATAACAACACATGTTCTAATGAAACGAAGTTTAAAAAAATGAGAAAAAAGGTTTACAATTACTCCATTTGTTAATCTTGCAAAAAAATGTTGTTTTGACAACTATCAAGGGAAAAAAGAATAGGGTGTTGCTGTTAAAAAAAAAAAAAGAATAGGACTTTAATTAGCTTTGCACTCTTTCTTTTCCTATGTCAAAAAAAAAAAAAATGAAAGGTTTGAAGTAGCAAACGTTTGATCTTACTGTTAAAAAAAAAACGTTTGAAAACCACCCTAATTTTCGGCATTAATTCCCTGAATCACAGGGATCCATTCTTACCCGGAAATGTGGCTGTAAGCATTATTTTCCAATTTATGTGATAATCAATAGAAGTTTAAATGTCAATATTTGGTAAATATGGTAAAAAATTAAATCCCTGAATCACAGGGAATCAATCTCATGCATCCTTTTAAATGTGGTAAAAAATTAAATCTCTGAATCACAGGGAATCAATATCAGGGATCTTTTTTTTTTTTTTTTGATTAGCCGGTTACCAAAATGTGATGATGATAACCCTTGAACAACCAACAGTCTAGATTTATAGAGGGGACATTCTAATCTGTTGGTTGTCTTTTGAATTCAAACCCAGTCATTCCTTATCGATTTTGTAAAGAATGATGAAGGAGTCAGCATGCATGTTCCAAACGACAAATAAAATTGGCCATGAACCTAATTAAAACGTTTATAAGTTTAACAACAAAATCATTGTGAGTGCTCTACATGAAAAAGGATAGCAATCCAAAAAAAAATTGCAGTACCTCGAATTTAAGCTCAACGCAAGAATTCTCTAAATATATTTCTTGTGATCTTTCCTGTAGTAAAATAATAGAAAGTAAGAAGATGATAGAATAAACAACAAAAGAAAGTAAGAAGATGGTAGAATAAACAACAAAGTTAGGATTAACGCAAAAGACCCATGCAAGGTTGTCAAAAAAAAAAAAATTCTCGCACACTCATATTTTTCCTTCCAATTTTCGGCAAAAGAAACCGAATATGAAAATTGAACTTGCATGAGAAATGAAAAAAAATCCTTTGATGTTTGAATCCCTTGCAATAAAACTAAAAAAAATTAGTCAAGAAACTCCTAATTTACAGCAAAAGAAACCCAATATGAGTAAAACTCGTCCATGAAAAAAATCAAACTTGCATGAGAATTGAAAAAATCAAACTTATATCACTATCGGTAATGGTCGTTCAGGAAGTTGTTTTTGGCAAAAGAAACCCAATATGATTAAAAATCGTTCAAGAAAGAAATCGAACTTTAGTGAGTACTAAAAAAAATCGAACTTACCTCACTATAGGTAATGGTTGTTTAGAAATTGGAGGACATGGAAAATCTATGCATGTGACAAACAAACCTAAAAAATGTGGACTTCTAAATAGAAGGTATCAATTGCACACAGTAGGTTGGTCTTCTAAGAAACGGGGATTTCTAAAACGTAGTGATAAGTTTAAATCTTCTAAAATTTAAATCTTATGTGATAAGGAAATCACAGGAAACCAGTCACTCACACATTCCTAAATAGAAGGTATATTCCTTTTAGGTTGTGGACTTCTTATATATTTTACCTAATGCCTAAATAGGAGGCGGAAATGACTCCTTATATACAGTTTTGTCTATATCCCAAGTGATATGTACGTAATTCTCCTTTTAAAAAGGCTAAATCAATTACCTATGGATTCCTTTTCAATTATCGATCTATGGATTTAAAATAGACTAAATCAATTCCATTTATGTACGTATTCTCCTTTTCAGTTTATAATCGATCCCATAAATCATGGGATTTCAAATGTTTGGAGATACATACAAATTGAATTTTAATTAGAAGGGCCAAATGTTTTCTTTTTAATCGGAAGGAGTATTTTAGGTTTCATTTCATTAATTCTTTTCAAATATGTCGCTGGCTATACTACCCATATATACGAATTCAAAAACTAATTCCGTTTAAAAAATATGTACCAATCTAATGGTCCAAAATATACGGATTCAAGGGATGAAATATTTACCCACCAAATCAAAGATTTAATAACTAAAAGAATTCGTTGAAAGATTTAACAAAAATCTACTGTAATTAAGCAATTGTCTTGGCCAATTAGCTTTTGCCACTAATTAAGCAATTACGGTGGTGTTCCAACTAAACAAAACGAAGATTTTAGAAAAAGGAAGATAATTTCAAGCCCAAAAATTATCTGTATACGCAAATAATTTTTCTACCAATATGGATCTTGTTTGATAGATTTCATTGAGATCTTTTATACGGTGCAAGAAAAATCAAAAAAATATTTTTCATTTTCATTATATTTGAGTTTGAAAATTGAAAAAAAAGAAGTTTTAAAAAAGAAAGGTTATCTGGAACACCCCCTACGTTTACTCCCCAATTCTCTTCCAAAATAGAAGGGGAATATGTGATTAGAAAATGGTCAAAAAAAGTTATCAATTTACGGACATGCCATTTTGTAGAATGGAGGGTAGAGATTTATGCAGGAGGAAGAGATAAATCTGGAGCGTTGGTTATCTTTTGGATTCAAACACAGCTCTGTTTTATTATAACAGAGCTCGATATAACAGAGATAAATTAGGTACATATCACTCGATATAGACAAGGCTCCTTCTTTTGTGCCCCTACTTCGTGATCACAAATTCGCAGATTTAAATTATTCATCTCATAAATCTTGCAGAGATCGACAATTTTTAAAAAAAATCAATTTAATCGGTTGACAAAAGTTGCGTGAATTTAGTATGCTAATTGACTGCCAGTGTACTTTTGAATTCCAAGTTTTTATTTCCATATTGTGTGAATGATTTATATAGTATTTCATGACTTCAATATTTATGACTAGCGAATGCCCGTGCCTGAAGGCACGGCGCAACACATTTTGAAGACAACTAAAGCTACGGGTCGAGCAATGAGCAAAGGGATGACATGTTGAAAAAAATGGGTAGGAACAAGTAAAATACGGTATATTTTTGTTGTTGCAAAACTTTAATATGCTAATTACCTATACCTGCAGCACTCCGCAACAAAAAAATTTATTTGTTAAGCCTCTACCCGTGTGTACATCACTACCAATGATAATCCTAATCACATATACCGAGTTAATTGCATTGATAGGATACACACTGAACTATATTAATCCAAACTACAAAACTCAAAACCAATACCATGTTGCATTCATAGAATCCAATTTTAACATGCATAAAAAATCTAAAAATTTATATAAAGTCAAATCTGATACACTACGTAGGGGAAAAAAAAGGTGTTCAACATAGATCTTATTGTCTTGAAATTTGTCTCTCCATCTGCCTCCCAAGAGTTTTTGTACCAACGCATATCTACTTCATCCAAAAAGCACAATTATGAACATGAATAACAGCCTAAAAAAATAATTAATGAGCAAGAATTTCTTCTTGTAAAAGTAAAATGATGACTAATAATAGTTACCTTAATTCTATATCTTGTTTATTCGTCTCTCAACACCATCATGGTAAGATCATGACCTTTGTAGATGTACTTGTGAATATACTTAACAGATTTTATTCTAGGACAAACTTCCACATTGATATGAGAAATATATTTTCTCGAAAGGTATGTATTGTATGACACCACATCCCTTTTATCAATTCGTTGATCCCTTACAGTACAGAGGGAGTAAAGTAATAATGGCATTGGTAGGCATACCCCATGCATAAAAATACGATTAACTTCTTGCCCATCATGAATCACCACAATTACATTTTTTTCTCGAAGACACGTAACCTTTGTACTGAAAAAATAAAACAAAGCAAATATGAATCAAATATATAAAATCAGATTCAGTAATGCAATTGAGTAAATAGTTCTTACATTTTCTGCAAGTTACCGTCGAGCTGCATAAGAAAATGAAGAATTCACCGAATGCATAGGAAACAATTAATTTGATTATTACGACCAAGGTATAAAATGAAACGGTTCAACTCACATGGCCATAGACGCTTAGATTGTCCATAATTAGTTAAGTCCCAAGAAGTTATCTGAAATTTGAAAGAGAGTAATAGTCAAAAGTTGTCAAGGGAATAACAACAGAAAGCATTTTAAAGATATATATAGACTCCCATAATATTAAATGAGTGACAAAAAAAAAAATGAACACAAAACTCCAGTTTGCGATGTGTTTGGTTAACATCATAATATTTTCATCGATGCATATATGGTAATGTTTAAAAGAGTGTAAATAACAACACATGTTCTAATGAAACGAAGTTTAAAAAAATGAGAAAAAAAGGTTTACAATTACTCCATTTGTTAATCTTGCAAAAAAATGTTATTTTGACAACTATCAAGGGAAAAAAGAATAGAGTGTTGCCGTTCAAAAAAAAAAAGAATAGGGCGTTAATTAGTTTTTCGCTCTTTCTTTTCCTATGTCAAAAAAAGAAAAATGAAAAAATGAAAGGTTTGAAGTAGCAAACGTTTAATCTTACTATTAAAAAAAAAACGTTTGAAAACCACCCTAATTTTCGGCATTAATTTCCTGAATCACAGGGATCCATTCTTACCCGAAAATGTGGCTGTAAGCATTATTTTTCAATTTATGTGATAATCAATAGAAGTTTAAATGTCAATATTTGGTAAATATGGTAAAAAATTAAATCCCTGAATCACAGGGAATCAATCTCATGCATCCTTTTAAATGTGGTAAAAAATTAAATCCCTGAATCACAGGGAATCAATCTCAGGGATCCTTTTTTTTTTTTTTTGATTAACCGGTTACCAAAATGTGATGATGATAACCCTTGAACAACCAACAATCTAGATTTATAGAGGGGACATTCTGGTCCGTTGGTTGTCTTTTGGATTCAAACCCAGTCCTCCCTTATCGATTTTGTAAAGAATGATAAAGGAGTCAGCATGCATGTTCCAAACGACAAATAAAATTGGCCATGAACCTAATTAAAACGTTTATAAGTGTAACAACAAAATTATTGTGAGTGCTCTACATGAAAAAAGATGGCAATCCAAAAAAAAAAATTGCAGTGCCTCGAATTTAAACTCAACGCAAGAATTCTCTAAATATATTTCTTGTGATCTTTCCTGTAGTAAAATAATAGAAAGTAAGAAGATGGTAGAATAAATAACAAAAGAAAGTAAGAAGATGGTAGAATAAACAACAAAGTTAGAATTAACGCAAAAGACCCATGCAAGGTTGTCAAAAAAAAAAATTTCTCGCACACTCATATTTTTTCTTCCAATTTTCGGCAAAAGAAACCCAATATGAAAATTGAACTTGCATGAGAAATGAAAAAAATCCTTTGATGTTTGAATCCCTTGCAATAAAACTAAAAAAAATTAGTCAAGAAACTCCTAATTTACGGCAAAAGAAACTCAATATGAGTAAAACTCGTCCATGAAAAAAATCAAACTTGCATGAGAACTGAAAAAATCAAACTTCTATCACTATCGGTAATGGTCGTTCAGGAAGTTGTTTTTGGCAAAAGAAACCCAATATGATTAAAAATCGTTCAAGAAAGAAATCGAACTTTAGTGAGTACTAAAAAAAATCGAACTTACCTCACTATAGGTAATGGTCGTTCAGAAGTTGGAGGACATGGAAAATCTATGCATGTGACAAACAAACCCAAAAAATGTGGACTTCTAAATAGAAGGTATCAATTGCACACAGTAGGTTGGTCTTCTAAGAAACGGGAACTTCTAAAACGTAGTGATAAGTTTAAAACTTCTAATATTTAAATCTTATGTGATAAGGAAATCACAGGGAGGGAACCAATCACTCACACATTCCTAAATAGAAGGTATATTCCTTTTAGGTTGTGGACTTCTTATATATTTTACCTAATGCCTAAGTAGGAGGCAGAAATGACTCCTTATATACAGTTTTGTCTATATCCCAAGTGATATGTACGTAATTCTCCTTTTAAAAAGGCTAAATCAATTACCTATGGATTCCTTTTCAATTATCGATCTATGGATTTAAAATAGACTAAATCAATTTCATATATGTACGTATTCTCCTTTTCAGTTTATAATCGATCCCATAAATCATGGATTTCAAATGTTTGAAGATACATACAAATTGAATTTTAATTAGAAGGGCCAAATGTTTTCTTTTTAATCGGAAGGAGTATTTTAGGTTTCATTTCATTAATTCTTTTCAAATATGTCGCTGGCTATACTACCCGTATATACGAATTCAAAAACTAATTACGTTTAAAAAATATGTACCAATTTAATGGTCCAAAATATATGGATTCAAGGGATGAAATATTTACCCACCAAATCAAAGATTTAATAACTAAAAGAATTCGTTGAAAGATTTAACAAAAATCTACTATAATTAAGCAATTGTCTTGGCCAATTAGTTTTTGCCACTAATTAAGCAATTACGGTGGTGTTCCAACTAAACAAAAGAAAGGTTTTGGAAAAAGGAAGATAATTACAAGCCAAAAAATTATCTGTATACGCAAATAATTTTTCTACCAATATGGATCTTGTTTGATAGATTTCATTGAGATCTTTTATACGGTGCAAGAAAAATCAAAAAAATATTTTTCATTTTCATTATATTTGAGTTTGAAAATTGAAGAAAAAGAAGTTTTAAAAAAGGAAGGTTATCTGGAACACCCCCTATGTTTACTCCCCAATTCTCTTTCAAAATAGAAAATAGAAGGGGAATGTGTGATTAGAAAATAGTCAAAAAAAGTTATCAATTTACGGACATGCCATTTTGTAGAATGGAGGGTAGAGATTTATGCAGGAGGAAGAGATAAATCTGGAGCGTTGGTTATCTTTTGGATTCAAACACAGCTCTGTTTTATTATATAGATAGGGCATTTGGTTATGTTTTCAGATTTGTGTTTGTGAGTTGTATCTCCTTTTTAGGTTATTTTATTCCCCGAACTTTTGGTGAGTGTCCCAAGTTATTTTTGCCGACTGACGAAGATAGACATCTTTTCCATTTAGTTCTTAACCACTGTTCCCGCACATTAATAACCTTAGTAACCAACCTATGTGTGCATTGCATAACCTTAGGAGCCAGTTGATTTTGATGTTTGGCATTTGCTCCCTTGTTTGTGGGTAGAGAGTTGTAGAGACGTGCTTTGGGAAAACCCAAAATCCTTGAGCTTTGGCCTTGGTCCGCAGCTGGCCAAGAGAAGAAATTAAGGACAGTCATATAATAAAACAAGTCAGTACTCTTTTCAAGGACTCTTGAGATGTCAGACTCATGGAAATTGGTCAGTAACAACAATTTGGTCTTGTTCATCCTTTATTTTCGTTAAATGGTTTTTTTTTTTTTTTTGACATGGTTAAATGGTTTAAGTGATCCTTTTTCTTTGTCACCAAGTTGTAGTTTTGTCCATGTGTTTCAGTTATTCTCTTTACTGCACAATGTCTTTTCGGTTATCTCGTTTATGATATCAGTCATTGAAGTTGACAGTTTCTGCACTGGATGACTCATGTTGCTCCAGTCCTTTCTCAATAATCTTCTGTTCTCTCTCTGCCAAAGTACTGTATAATTGTTTCTACTCAGTTTTGTGACCTCTGAAAATTCTAAAACAATACAATAATTTATTTTCCCGTCAAATGTGCTTACTTCGAAAAAGGTAAACAATATTCTGGTAGAGTGTCCTCCAATTTGCACACGACTACCTACAGTGTCATAAGAAATCACACTAGCTTGCCAATGAGAAAAAAATGAAGGCACACTACCGAGGATTTTAAAGATAGTTTAATATGTTGATTTCTTTGTTCTTCTATGTTCTTTATATTTTTTCCCGGTTATGTTCTTGATGCATAAGCAACATGGTTTTGTTCCATGTGGATACAGTTTTGACTTCTTCAAAGGCCTAGTCAGGAGGAAATTGACCTGAAGAAAATTCAAAGCACCTCAGAGCCATTTGTTGGAGGCAATCCTCATCCACTTCCATGTGCAAAGCTGGGTTTATGTAAATATTCTCTTGTTCTCAGGTACATGGTCAATTTATTCGCTCCTATACATTCCCAGTCAAATGAGATCTGGGTCAAACTCAATTAGTTCTGTCCTTGATCTATTCAGAATAAACCCATTGATTATGGCTATTATACAAATTGTCCTACAATTGCTGGAATATTTGGTCACATGTCTTATCTTATGCTGAGGATGTACCATGATCCCTCTATAAAGTAGTCGATTGCAAGATCTCGATTGCCAACAATGAGAGAGTAGTTTTGAAGAAATCTATGGTACTCGCTAAGGTCTCGAGATTTTGTGGTGTTAGTTATGAACTAGTCATCCGTATCACAAGCAAAGTAATGAGTTTTTGTGGCGTTAGTTTTTTTTTGTTTGTTTTTTTTATCCGTTTTTGTGGCGTTAGTTACGATGTATTCTTGCATAGTTAAGCGGAAATGATTCAATAAACACTCCCTAAAATTATGAACTCTAGTGGTCTAATTCATGAACTCTACTAAATCTAGATAACTAGAATTCCCAGGGACCAGAAATCCTGCCCGGAGATGGCCGAAACAGAGCTTCGGAGGGTCCCTGCTGCTTACTGTAACGACCATTCTCAACATACTCTTGGATATCAGTGTACCATGTCTTCATCCTCTGGCTCAACTGCTGCTATCATCAGATAATTGGGCTGATCCCTTTGCTCAATCAATAGTGACCTAAACTTCACCCCAACAGGGATCATAGATGCTAATGTGGCTAGAGAATCTGCAAACGGATTCTGTTCCCTCGGGACGTGCATGAATGTGAATTCGGGAACGGAGCTCACGGAACACTCTCGTTTTTATGATAAGAAAAACAATAAGAAAACAATCGTAACAAACCGAAGGAAACCTCACGAGAAGTCCCCCCATAGCCAGGGGGGATTTAGGGGGGGTTCCTTACTGTAGCTAAGAGTTAGGAGCTCCTCTCTACATGCAATTAGCTCACTGCAGGAAGAAGCAATGACAGCCAAGGAACACCGTATATCTTATTTGGAAACCCTCCCCGATATATATATTTCATTGTTTGCAGGGATCAAACTTGAAGCCAGAATCAAAAGGTGAGCCTTCTAGCAGTTTTTCATAAATGAGTAATACAGTATTGTTTATGAATGAGATAGTGGTTTAGCTGAATTATGAATGCTAGTGGTCCAAGTTATTAGTTAATATGGTGTTGGTTATGAATACTAGCGGTCCTGTTTTGAACTTATTTAGTCAGAATTATGTGGGTTCCAATTTAGTTTATGGCATTTTATGGTCATGGTAGGAACTTGTGGCCCAAAAATTTATGAATTGCATAATATTGTGTTAGTGTTGATATAGGGCATTTCGTTTTAGTGGGTATGATCTCGTTTTAGTGGAATACCGTATGTACTACAACTGTGTCCTCCTTTAAGTATTGTAATGGTTCTTTTTATGGGGCTTTGTAGTGAACCAGGTTGTGAGGGTTTATGGTTAGGCTTCGTTCTTATGAACTAAATTTAAACTTAACTTAAATTTTAGAATTTTGTTATTATTTAAATTTTTTTCGCATTTGTTAGTTTTGTGCCAAATTTTTTTGGGCTATTGATTTGTCTCGACGAGAGGAATCGAAAAAGTAAATTTTTTTTTTTACTTTTACCTAAGTATTTTGATAAACAACCACTTTTAGCTGAAAAAGAGTGCAAATGTGAAAAAAAATTCGAATAAGGACAAAATTCTCAGATTTAAGTTAAGTTCATAAGAACACAGCCTTAATACTTATGTTGGTGAAATGATAAAAGTACCAACCAAATGACTACCGATGGGTACCGACAGCCCTGCAAGGTCCACTACAGGTCCCGCACAGATTATTTGAGCCATTCAATAATTTTTTTTTAAAAACAAGTAGAACCGTGAAAAATCAGCTCAATCCGATCTGTATCTTTGCGGGACCCATAGTGGGTCCCACGGGGCTATCAATATCCCATCGGTATATGATTCATCCGCACCACTAGCAGTCCTCCTTTCTTTTGTTACGGTCTTATGTGTTATTGTGTAGTTACGACAGAGCTACGCTACATTATTTTTTACCGGTTTTGTATGTGCGCGCCCGTCTCCCATCGACTTTTTCTTTTTCTTTTGAGAGAGTACCGCATGTTTGGGCCATCGGACGCTTGGTTACAGTGGCGGCTCCAAGAATTTAAAGTAGGGTGTTCAGCATTTATCTTAACTCTACCAGTTGATCTATTAACCAATGATACATGTATAAATAGTGCGGTAGAAAAACATAACCTCTATTCTAAAAAAATTAACTACCAAGCGAAATGAGAACTTAAAAATAGATACTATTTTTTTAACAAATATTTTTTTTGAAAGTAGTTGTATTGCGCAGTAGACAGTGTTTTGAGAATGGAGGGGGTAAAATTTTACAGTTGTTCTATATGAGTTCATATTTTGTGCCAACATTGAACCATTTTAATCTACTAAAAACCTTTTGAAAGAAATTATAGCAAGTATGTTGGGACTGACCTTCTCGAAATTGTCATTCTTTATGATGACATGATGAGATTTTCTATCGCAGTCTTAAATTCGAAGAATATTATTCAAGTTAACGGGGTTTGCAATGTAGTTGAATTTTTTTTAAAGCTTTGTTTGTAATTCTAAAAGCTAACTAGACAAAAAAAAAAAAAACATAATACTTACACCTATAAATTCTTCATTTTCTCTTTCTTTTTTCAATGTTTTAATAATGATTAGAAGCTTTATTTGAGGTAATGTGTTATGTGTTCAAATTATCTAGATTAATGGGCTATACTTGAGTTGTGATTAAGTGTTCAATTAGTTTTGAGTTGGGTGTTTAATTTTTTTGGGTTAGATGTTCAAGACTATTAGAATTGGGTGTTCAATGATATTTAAGTTGAGTGTTCAAAAAAAAGTTAACACATAATTTTTACATATATTCTAAGCAAAAAAAAATTGTTTGGGTGTTCAATTGACCATGCAATGTCCTACATAGAGCCGCCTCTGCTTGGTTATTAAAAAGACAGATGCCACCCTACAGAATCATCTGTATCTTTGCGGGACCCATAGTGGGTCCCACGGGGCTATCAATACCCCATCGGTATATGATTCATCCGCACCACTAGCAGTCCTCCTTTCTTTTGTTACGGTCTTATGTGTTATTGTGTAGTTACGACAGAGCTACGCTACATTATTTTTTACTGGTTTTGTATGTGCGCGCCCGTCTCCCATCGACTTTTTCTTTTTCTTTTGAGAGAGTACCGCATGTTTGGGCCATCGGACGCTTGGTTATTAAAAAGACAGATGCCGCCCTACATAATCATTTAAAAAAGAATAGTGAAGTATTTTCTATGAGAACTATTCTTGTACTATTTTTTAGTTAAAGCAGCTGCCGTCATAGAAGAGAATTTTTCTTCTTCCCATTCTCTTTGCTGTTGCCAGGTGTCCTAATGTCATTGTTCCATTTAGGTACAGAAATTGGACTTTTTGTCACCCTTCATGCCTAATGATTGGTCAAATATCTGAAAGATTTCCTTTTCCTTTTTTCCTGACAATCATTTGATGTGTTGGTGCACTTTATATGCTTATTTTCTATGGCTATATTATGAGGAAAAGGGTAATGAGGTTCAAAAGAATCATTATTTACTATTCATTATCTATTTATTTTTTAAGCAGCATTATCGTTATAAAAAGAAATAGAAAACAAAACAAACAAGACTATTGATATGTTAAAGCCACAGTTAAATATTATTTGAAATCGATAATGCGTTACGATGAATATAAAAAAAAAAGGGGAAATATTATAGGTAATATGTGATTCTTTTCTATTAATTGGTTAAGATCTAGGAAATGAAATTATCGTTCATCCTTTTCATGTGCTCGAATTCCATACATGCATGGTATATGAGAGCATTGCTTTGCACGAGTTAATGTCTAAAGAATATGATATTAATGTGTTTGGAGTTGTCTGTTGCACATTGAATCCACCAAACATCTATGTGCACAAGCATGAGCCAAGGAGAAGTAATGACGATCCCCCCCTTTGTGATTTTGGCAAAACTCTTCTTAATATATGAGCTCCCAAAAATGGTCCTTTTGTGTTGAGTTTGCAAAATTTGATTCAAACTTTATTCACCACTTCGCTGACCGTGACGAAAATTTACACACGGAGGGAGATCGGGTTAGCGCTTTCAAAACTTAAACAGAGCTAATACGGTAATCAATGATGCAAATTTTCTAAAATAAATATGTTATACTTAGCCGATGTAATTCTTATACTTTCTTCTTCCTGCGTACATAGTATAAGAGGATGCATCATGCATGTTAGAAGCGGCCTTCTTCCTCCATTTGAATTTGTCTGCCTTTTCTTTTTTTTTATTGTAAGTGGAGTTTGGCTCTACTTATTTATTTTATTTTATTTTTTGATTTTGTAAATTTGTATAAGTTTTGCATTATATTTCTTAAAACAATCATTTTTTCGACGAGAGTAATTACAAGAATAAAAAAATATGGACCGAACTTGAAAAAATTTCACAAAAGGGATAAGAATAGTTCGAACAAAATGTCAATATTTTCTTTAGCAGATTTCGAAATTTATGACGTTTCTCTAATATTTATGTTCCTCTCGTCTAGATGTCAAGACTCTAGACAATTAAATACTCCATCAAGAAATTTTTTTATGTAAAAATAACAAGCAAATAAAATACTATAATAATAAAAGTAAGCCAAAAGTTTAGCTGAAGTCCCGGAATATCCGTTTGGAAAGTGCAATGTTCCTTCGCTAAAGTCAATACTCGACTTTCAAGTAGGTGTCATGCCCCGTTTCAGTTAAGGTCTTAATACTTATTTTTTCGTTTTGCGAGACAAATAACAATATATTATATTTAATTCAAAAAATAATTATTTATTTATGTTAGTGGAATACACCCGATAATTATTTTAATTATTACTTTGATTATTTCAAGAAAGATAAAATGTTCGAGTAAGGCCATCCACAGTGGTATAACTAAAAGACAATTGTTGTTAAAGTTAACAATATTTGTGTAAAAAATGGCTCACAATGGTATAATCAAACTTAGCAACATACTTAGAAATAATCAAATTTTGGGCTTTGGATAACCAAAACTAGCAACCTTTTTCAATAATCAAAATTTGTGAACCCCACACTGCATAAGTTAACTAGTTCCAAAATTTATATATACACGTATTTCAACTTCAATTTTATTCTTCTCTTCTTCACTTGCTCTATATCTTCTTCACTTCAACCACAAACTATTTCTCTTTCTTTTCCTCCAAAAGTAAAGCTCATATTCTCGATCATCTATAATTTAACTCATCGTTGCTGGATTAAGGTATTTTACTCTTTTTTTACGTTTCTATTTTAGGGTGCATTCTTATGAATTCAACTTAAATCTGAAAATTGTCTTTATTTGAATTTTTTCCGCATTTTTTAGTTTTGCGTCAAACTTTTATAGGTTACTGATTCGTCTCAACGAGAGGAATCGGGAAAAGTGTTTTTTTTTTTTTTACTTTTACCCAAGTATTTTGATAAATAATCACTTTTTAGCAAAAAAAAATTGATTTTTTCAACTAAAAAGTGGTTATTCATTTTTTTGTTCCTCCCCTATGGTTGAGTAAACAAAGAACCTTGCAAAAAAAAAAAAAGAAGAGAGGAAGAACCTTGCATTCTTTTCCAAATTTAACACATCTGATTTTTTTTTTTTGAAAGATTAAGAGAGTGGTGGATTTGTGATATAGGCTATAGGAATATGAAGAAAAAAAAAATTGGTGTTATTTTGATAGATAACTCTAGGAAGAACACCATATATTCGATATATTTTTGCCCAAAAAAAGCGTAATGGAGGGAAGTGAATGGTGGGAAACAAAAGGGGAGAGAGAGATTGTGTGAAATTGTAGTAGACCCCTTATTTTGGTTATGGACTAGAAGTGACCATTGTGAACCTCAACATTGTTAAGCTTAGCAATCTCTTAAGTGAATAATCAAAAGCTGATGTGTCAACATTTGGTTATCCATTTTTGATTATACCACTGTGGATGGCCTAACACGCTTTCTAATATTTCAATTTGAAGAAATACCAGTTAGTATGTGCAAAGTTGTCTTGATTGGATTCATATTAGGTACTCCGATCTTATGAATCAAGAAACGTAAGATACGTTTATAAAACTAGTTATAGCCAATATCAAATACTAATAGTTATCACACATCAGAAGATACATACCGTATCCAAAGGCGGCTGCAAGAATTTGGATCAGCGGTGCTAAAAATGTGAGAAAATAAGTTTTTGAGTACAAAGCTCTATATATAATAAGGATATTTAAGTGACTCTTCTACTTTGGCTACGGATGAATTTATTCAATGCCGATAAATTAAAAATAAAATAAATTATATATGAAAAAGAATATAAAATTTAACTGTATTTTTTGAATTCAAGAGGTTCTTTGATCTCAACACATGGCAGAGCTGCCCTTGATCAAATCGTAAGAGTTGTTTAAACATAAGATCGTTGAGAGATACCGGTCAATTTTACCTCTAAGCATATGCGATCGTTGAAAACATATCGTATATTGTAGGATTTTAACAACACTGAATGTACGTTCAACCATGACCGTAAGAAGAAGAAAAGGAAAAAAATACTAATATTACGAATAATAGTACTGAAGGAACCTACTACGTATTACCTACCACGTGTATATATTAATAATAGTCCACAAATAGTTGACAAAACTTAAAAAGAAATATACACCTCTTGTTTAATGATATCAACGTAGCCTAAGTGAAGTTTTTGATAAATTCACATCAAACTTTTTTTTAATGTAAATTCATCTTGATGAGAAAAATCTAAAAGCAAACAAGAAAAAAAAATAAAAAAAGCCTCCGTTTTTGGTCGATTTCTGAACGTTTTTCATACTTGCATGTTTATTCCTCTAATCAAAACAAACACTTTAATACCAAATATTTTGACAAAAACTAAGAAAATACCTTCATGAAATAATGAAATGTACCCTGCAAAATAAAGTTAATCCAAACCGTATCTCAATGGAAGTGAGGTTGAAAGTGTAAAACATAAGTTGGATAATGGTTTTTATAATCTGTGATGCGCACAGGGTGTTCTAAACCAGCTTGTATGGATCTCGGACTAATCCCTGATGCATCTCCCATAGACGTTTCATACGTCTACGCGTGGTGGTGAGATGATCTTGGGGGTTGCTTGAGGAGAATCGATCCTGAGATCTTAATTAGGAGGGGAGCAAACCCCTAAGTTCCAGATAGAACCATCTGGCCAACTCCTAAGATGAAGTTGGATAACGTTGCAAGATATGGTGAAGGAATTGGAGATAAAAATTATTTACCTTTGTTATATTAAATTTTTTTTACTGGCTGTGTAAAACCCCATTTTTTCACCACCACCTTTTTCAGTCTTACAGTGCATTTATTGTTGATCTGAACCATTCATCTTATAGACCCTACATAATGGTGTATCCATTCAAAAAATAAGGCCACATCAATTGACTTCATATTTGGAAAGGAGAGAAAAGTAAGGAAAATGGGTCGGGTTTGGATATGAATTGACCCATATTTGACCCGAACCGTTTTAACCCACCTACTATTGACCCGTATTCGATCCCCCCATATTCAATTCACGACCCTTTTCAACCCATCCAAACCCGCCAAACCCGCTCATTTGCCATCTCTAATAAAATCTATTGAAAATGATTTTTTTTATATAGCTATACTCAACCAATTCTCGTTCAATAGTGGGAACCCAATCAAAATTAGAATAAAGCCCCATACGAAGTGACCCCAAAAGAATTTATATATAGTATCCAATACTTACGTTTATCACTAATGTCCAATTCCAATTAATATGTGTAGTCATATTAGATTTAGATGATATCACCCTACACGTACACCATACAAAATTGGCATCAATCGATTGTAAAACATCAATAAACTCGATCGATGTTGCGACATCATTGATTTTCATTTTACATCGAGACCTTCTGATTACTTCTTACTTTCTTTCTGCAAATAAAAAGTTAAATACTACGATCAATCGAACATGTCACAAGATATAGTGAACAAATTCGACATAACATCTATTGAAATTGACTCTTTTCATATAAACCCGAAGTAAAACCTATACTAAATTAGCAGTTTTTCATTTAAATAAACAAAAAGAAAAAAAACAAAATACAGCATGTAAAAATTTGATGAAGGGCATCACTTAATCATTGATAATTCAACTTGGAAAGAAGAGACAAAATTCATTTTAATTAATTAAGAACTTTGATTTCTACCACAAATTAGAAATACCAATGTACCTACCTAAAGATTCTTGGATTCTCACCCCAACTAATTATTAAAGCCACACAAAAAAAAAAAAAGAAATAGAAAAACGTTACATCTAATGAACCCCGGCAAGAAAGTATTTCGAATCTTCTCTTTAAGAAATTCGTAGATTCCTCCGTCCGCTTCAAGATAAGTTACATCAATTTACATGTGGGGTCAATTTGCCTTCTTTTTCATAATTTTAGTTTGTTTTCATAACATAAGTGTTCGGGCTAATTTATGCGCATCTCATCTAATCTTGAGTGACCAATCTCACAATCCACTTGTAGGGATTCCAATTAATTGAAGTTGCTCTGTATGGACTGGACCTCAAAGGAATTGATAACGCTTCAGAGGTTTCGAATCCGAGTCTCAAGACTTAACGACTAGACCAACCTTTTGGGGTTTTTTATTTCATATTTTAGGGGTTTAGACCATCCATTACAAAGGTAGTTTGTATTTTTTTTGAAATAAATTAAACACTTAACTAAGTGAAATGGGACCAATGTTTAATGATTTTGGCATAATTGTAAGTATATTTTTAGAATTTCCATAATGGATGCTCTTAAGAAATCATAAGTTAATTAGTCAATAAATGGAAATGGTATATAAGTGATTCCGGTCAACTACTGTGTAATTCGAGGTTAACTTTTTGAGTTACGTGATTAAGCTAATGGTTAAGGAGAGCTGGAGCGGGTCATTACAGTATATTGCTTGTTGCACACAATATATTATGATTGAGATCTAAGAGCAACTCCAATGGGGGTTGTTATAGCCATTTTCTAGCCCCAAATGTGAAATCTGGTTTCCAATGGAGGATGGAAAAGGAGTTGAAAAAATAGCTTTGATGTATATGGGGATGGATGTATCTTTCCATCCCTTGACAGCTTAACATAGCAACTAATTTACCAGAAAAATGGACAGCCGCAACTAATAGGAAATAGTTGCTCTCTCTCTCTGCCGCAACTAGTGGGAAATAGTTGCTCTCTCTCTCTCTCTCTCTCTCTCTCTCTCTCTCTCTCTCTCTCTCTCTCTCTCTCTCTCTCTCTCTCTCTCTCTCTCTCCCTAAAGAAGCCGTTGCCCTGCATTTCCTCCTTCCCCTCCCCCCAGGGTTTTACGCCCCAATGGGTGATGGGAAGAGAGAGATTTATCCTCCTCGCGGGGTTTTTCCATCTCTTGACCTTAGATCTTAGAGGTTTTTTCTCCTTCCCCCTTCACCCCCATCCTCCTCCTCCCTAAACCACCATTCGCCGCCCCTCCTCTACCTCTTTCGCCGTGTAGTCCGATGGCTTTTAGAGGTAGTGCCTTGCAGATCGTAGTCGTTAGAGGCGTCCTCCCATGCCAGAGTGTGAGATCTACGTTAGTGGATGAAGTCTGCTCCGGTATGGCGGACTCTGTCCGATTCCATTACAGGTTTTTCTCTTTTCCTGTGTGGGATTTCTGCCCTTTTGTGGGACTTCTATCACCCATGAATGAGTGTTTTTGGGTATTTTCTGCAGTGTTCCAACTATTTGGAGCGATGGGTAATTGGAGTTGGGTGTAGTCTTTGGACTGAGTCCCCTCCTGTTTGATTTTTTGATCCCTTATTTAAGGATGAAATTTCTCTTGATGTACTGTTTCTTGAATCTATGTTATCATCTGTTATCGTTGGGAAAAAAAACTAATGAAAAATAGCTTTGAAAATTAATGCATAGGATTGCTTTATTAATAGTAGTATTATTTTTCCTAAAAACAATCTTTTTAAAAACCGCAAAGCTATAGGGACCGACTGGTCCCCTACCAAAATTGTACCGACGGTCATGCCGGATTGTCTCGGGTCATCGGACGGCCGATCCGAGCTGTCCAAAAATTCTTAAAAAAAAAAAAACAAGGGGGCCTTCACAAGAATCAATGGCATCCGATGTGTGTTAAGTGCTTGATCCAAACACCCTATATACATATATACACGAAACATAGGGGGTTTGGATCAAGCACCCTACACATATCGGATGCCGTTGATTCCCACGATGGCTCCCTCATTTATTTTTTTTAGAATTTTGAACGATCCAGATCGACCGTCAGTACGATTTCAGCAGGAGACCGCTCGGTCGTGTTGCAGGACTCTTTTAAAAAATCAAAACTTATACAGTAAGATTCCTTTATGAATAGAGGCTGTTTACACTAGTACTTTCGCCAGTGCAATTTCGAGAGCGATGGCCGGTTCGTGCCGCATATGGAACACGTGTTTACTGTTTAGTGATAAGGTATATTGGGATTTGGTCCCCTAAAACGTGTGGTGAATAGCGGCATCTGTCTGTGGTGGCGGACACATAATTTGTGTCTAACAGAAGAGACTCAAATCATGTGAATTTTCATATGAATAGGAAAAAAATATAGTTTATGAGTATATATTGCTACTCGCGAGATCCAAAAAGATACTTCATCCGTCCCAAAATGTTTGTTCAGTCCGCAAAATGGGGTGTTAAAAATAATACAATTTTTACAAGAAAAAATCAAAAGTTTTTTAACAACTTACTAGATATCAATGAGTATTTTTAATTTGTGAAAAAAGTTTGAATTTTTTCTTGAAAAAATTGCATTATTTTTATCACTCCGTTTTGCGGACCGAACAATCATTTTGGGACGGAGGGAGTATGATATTAGTATGTGTATGTGCACAGCCGCCGTTCAATTTTATACATGCAATCTTAAAAAAGGTACATGACATTGGCACTCTAAAAATTGACGCAGACACTCTAAAATCAGTGTAATTCTAAAGTCATTTTTCTTTGTTTTTTGGTTTTCATCAATTTTTAGAGCGCTAATATCATTTTTCTTAAAAAATTATTGATGATTTCAAATTCTAAGGATTTTTCCCCAACCCATATAAAAATTATTTTTTTTTTTTAGTCAAAGGACTTGCAAGGGCTAATTCCACATGACTTTTCCTAAGTAACCTAAAAATTAGTATAATACGTGAGATAATTTGGAATTGTGAAGGGCCCGGATCCCCCCCTTGGAGATCAGCACGTGACGGTGCGGCAACCACCGAATAATTTTTCGCCTGTCCGAGGACCGAGATACACGGTTGGTCAAAACAGTAGTACAACAGGGGATAACGTGGACACAGTCGTATCAGATAACCGTCCTCGTGAACTCTGTTCCACTGTGGGTGTGGGATACCGTACGTAAACAGTGTTGGCTTGTACTTTCACTCTTTCCAGAGTTTGATTACTGATGACGTGGGTTTAATCACGGCCGCAAACCCCACTGCCATGGAAACAGGGGCTGCTGTGCTCATCTCTGCAGCATGCAGCTGTGTCACCTCCACCGTCCAATAGTGTATTGTGGGACACCTAAACTGTTCGAGCCTCTTGGCCAAAAAAAAAAAAAAAATCTATTCGAGCCGTTCAAGTTTTTTAAATTTAGGCTGTGTTTTTGTAAACTTATTTCGATATTTTTTTATTTTTCGTAACTTTTCGTTTAGCTTTTTATCGCAATTTTTGGGGGTTAATCGTTCGTCTTTACAAGATGAATTGAAAAAGTATAAAAATATGGACCGATGTTAAAAAAATTCAAATAAGATGGCACTTTAGACAAATAAGATAATTATTTGATACTTTTTTCGCCTTTACATTAAAAATTCTTGTAAAAAATTAGTTCAATCGAATACCGTTAAGAGATTGATCAATTGATTTAATTTTTGGGCTTTGCAAAGATGAAGAACCAAAAATTGAATGAATTCCTTCCTGATATTCGATTGAACTGATTTGTTTTTACAAACCCCTTAAAAAATCAAGACAAATTGGACAGCTCGACCCATTATTTGGACCCAATACGAAAAACCCACAATCGATGAACATTTGGTGTACTCGTAGTTCTTTTGTTAAGCTCCACCCCATGTCATGGAAGATTATCTAGCTGGTAATGGAGTTCACTATCACTAACAATGCATTTAACATCTTCATGTGAGGTCCTCTAGATTAATTTTTACTTTGTGGAAAACGAGTCGGAGCCCCAATTGGCAACTCTTTTTTTACCTCGATCCGTGATAATGTAGTGCAATTGTTTAATTAATTAGACGAGGGCATGGTCAACATTGTATACCTCGGTGGAGGGTCAGCAGGGAAAGAGCCACATAATGATGTCATCTGGCAATCGTATTGACTCTTTTTTTTCGTGTGCCACATATGGAGACTTGAACGAAGAAATATTTCATCTTGAAAATAAATATTCTATTAGCACCACATAAGGATTCTAACTTCAAAAATTATAAGTGTTCTATATATACCTATAGATAAGTGTATAATTAAAGTTAAACTAGTCCAATCCTTAGTTGAGTCGCAATACGTGTCTTAGAAAATGTAGGTCAAGAGTTGGAGTCTCATTAAACGCATAATTTCTTTGTGTACATGTATAGGAAATGATTTTAAAAAAAAGAAGGGTTGGGTGACGGTAGAATTTGTAGATAATGATCTCAATAACTAAAAAGCCTCCAAGGATTATAGTTGAGTTTGGTAATAAGATAAAGGGAAAGTTTACAATACACACCCCTTAAAATGATGTATTATATGCACCTATTTTATGATTCATTCATAACATTTTAACGTGTTTCGTAACTTTTGTTCTAGAATTCATAACTTTTCAGCAGTACGATTCGTAACATTTTCATTAAGATTCATAACATTTTGGTATATCTTGTAAACTTTATACGATTCATAACTTTTTGATAATACGATTCGTAACATTTTCTCTATAATTCATAACATTTTGAAAGTGCATATGATACACACCCAAATAAGGGGGGGCGAAATTGCAATTTTAATGTGGTGCTTAAGATAATTGTTGATATTAATTGTGGGGGTCAAATTTGTCAAAAAGACCCAATGAGAATACACTAATTTTTCCCAATGAAAAATAAATAAATAAATCATCTATTCAGAAAAGGGTTGGAACTGATCTATCATGCATGGGTACTATACAGACACAGGAGTTTCCTACTTTTGTAATAGTAAGTAGTTTGTTTTTGTTTTTTGGTTCTTAAAAAAGATTTCTATAAGTAGAGGCACAAACTTGAATTTCTTCCCCCCACCACTAAGAATATTATTGATTGTTTTTCAGAACATGGTATGAATAATTATTTGATTTGATGGAAGGATCACCATCTAGCTGTATTCTCACTTTCATCATCATTCTCTTTTTTCCTATCTTCTAATAAAAGGACAAAAGGACAACTTTATTTTGCATGCACATATGCAAATTGTAGGATAGTAGAAGTTATATATATAATATAATGTTAGTCGAGCCTACAGATCAGTGGCGGAGTCAGAATTTTATTATCGGAAGAGCCTGTTTAACAGACATATATTTTTTATTGGAACGTATAATTATTATATCATAAGATTTTTGGTTTTTGGTTCATTACATTTATACATTGAATTGATTCTTTAAGCTATTTCAACTGTCACGGGATTATTTTTTATTTATGAAAGAAAGTGAGAAATGAGAATGTAAAATAGCCAGTTTTTTATCCAATCAAAGCAAAATTATTAAAATTATAAATAATTATACACGAATAATTATCAATAATATTTAGGAAAATGATTTTAGCACTCCAATTTTTGATGATGGGACTCCAAAATTTGCCTTTTAGTGTGTTTGCTATATATTTTTTACACCAAAAGACAAATTTTAGAATGTCATCATCAAAAATTGAAGTGCCAAAATTATTTGCCTAATATTTAAAATCAAATATACATAAAATAAACATTTAAAACTAAAATGCTCGGGGAGCCGGACCGGGCCCCCGGCCCCTACATAAGACTTCATATATCGAGTTTAATGTGTTTACGCGTGACAAATTGATCAACTGTTGATACTGTTGATATTCTTCACATTTTTTCAATCCAAATCACGCATGGGATTACAATAGGAAAAGTCATCAAATGCGTCTTGTCTTCTTTTCAATATAGTATAAACCGATTTCAACAGTATCTCATATAATGCAAACCACGTAAATTTCTTCGGTCGTAAGATTCTAAGACTATGTTCGTTTTGAGATTTTTAAAAAATGAAAAAAAAATTATTGAAGACAGTGCATAAAGAGAAAATCGCAAATCCAAATCTCAAAACAAACATGATATTAACTTCCGATTAAAGTGTCTTTCATTAGTTTCAGCCTTGTGACGTGAGTTTTGCAAATTCCTATCATCATCTTCTGCCTCTATGACCAGAGAATCTATATATCAATCATTAAATCTGATCGTGTGTCATTTTTTAGTTTGACTGGCACGCATATTTATTTATTATTTTTTCACACCTCACCCTGGCAAACCAAGGCGCACAGAAACGTGGCGCGACTTTTGTCACAATGTTAAGTAATTACCAGAACAAGGCTTAACTGCTTACCTTAATAGTATTTTGAATAACTAAAACCGCAACAAAGACTAAAAAGTCCTGTAGTAATGTAACAAGAATAATCTACGGCTTGATTACTTTTCTTGCTTCCACTTCAACGCCGCTTGCGGGCCGTTGGCGCGCGCTCTCTCTCTCTCTCGAGAAATTCTTCGGTGCCGAGCGGGCACGGACAGCTGGTGCCGAACACGCATCTCGGCCGTCCAAACGTGTTTTGGACGGTCCAGATCTGTTTGGGCTTGAGGGGGTGTTTTGATAATTTTACACTTAAAAATTACCCAAACAGATCTAGACCGTCCAAAACACGTTTGGACGGCCGAGATGCGTGTTCGGCACCAGCTGTTCCGTGCCCGCTCGACACTGAAGAATTTCTCCTCTCTCTCTCTCTCTCTCTGTGTTGCATCAAACCTCACAATACCACCCAAGAAAAATATTTCCAAGAATCCGAAACACCCAAATGTATTACACTAACAATCATTTTTCCATACGAAGTATATTTTGACTAATTAATAATAAACAGGGAAAAATTAAATATATTGACAAAATACTATGCCCCGATAGAGATGTTAAATGTAAGCCTTCAAAAATTAGTCAAAATGTGCATACAAAGCATGGCCGTATTTTCCTTTTGAGCGGTAAGCGTGACAATTGTTGTGGTTTTTTTTTTTCCTCGGTTTTTGTCTAGCTCCTTTGAACTTCCAATTTTTAGGTAAGTTCCACTAAGATTTTTGGATTTTTTTCTTGTTTTGTCCTTATTCAAATTTTTTTCACATTTGTTAGTTTTGCGCCTAATTTTTGTAAATTATTGAATAAAAATAAAACAAGAAAAGCCCCTAAAAAACACTTAGCTCTGTTTTGGAAAAGACTTTTGCAGTACATTTTTTTTTAATAACTGCACTCTAAAACTTGCAATTGAATATTTGGTACTGTGCAATTTTAACTACTATTAAAAAAAATAGTTACAGCGTATTTGTAAAAATAATTATTCTACAACCACAAATACTTATACAACCTCCACTCACATTTATATTTGGGCCCATGCACACAGACACACTACATCTTTAGTGTGTATGAGACCCACTAAAAGATGTGAGTGTGTATCTAAAGTGTTTGTGTGAATGTGTGCGGTTATATACTCCTTTCGTCCTAATTTTTAATCCCTTTTGGGAGCTCATGTCACTTTTTAATTGATTATATCTTACAATCTATAATTTTTCAGATGATTTTGAAAACATCGTTTAAAAGAATTCATTGAGATCTACTACATCAAACAAGATTTATACTGCATATAAATAATATTATTAATTAAAAGGGCGGTTGATTTTGTCACTCCCGTATTTGTTAACAACACACCCTCTCTTTTTTTTATTAGGTGAATTTACTAAAACATCCTTTTACTTTATGATGCCAGTTTTCTCTCACTTTCTAAATTACTCATTTTTTCAAATAAAGTACGAGGGTATTTTAGTAAATTTATCTAACAAAATAAAAAAAAAGTAACAAAATCAATGGCCATTAAAAGTTCTGATAATTAATTTTTCATCTGATTGGTAAAAGACGAGAGAAATAAAAGAATGAAAAATGATGGAGTAATTATTGTCGTAAGAAAGTGACGGTCACACATGGCCGGCTTTCTTAACTGTCGATTCAAAGGAATAAAACAATGGTCACGCTTTCTCTGCCACGTTGCTTCTAATTCCTCAACCACCTGTCACGCTCCAACTGAGCCGGCGGCGTCCTCTCTCGCCTCTATCCTACACCATCCCACACCGCAAAACAAAATCTGTAGAGAGAGAAAAACTACCCACTAGAAGAGAGAGAAAAAAGTGTTGGGTGTTCTGGTTTTTCCAAAAAATATTTTTTCAAAAAGAAAGTAATTTTAAGCTAAAAAATTAGTATGTATTTACGTATATAATTTTTTTACCAATATAGATCTTATTTGATAGAGATCTCATTGAGATCTTTTATACGGTGCAAAAAAATCAAAACATTATTTTTTATTTTCATTATATTTAAGTTTGAAAATTGAAAAAAAAAAAGAACTTTTAAAATAAGAAGGTAGTCTGGAACACCCCCAACCCAACCGCTTCTCAGTCTGAGTTCTTGTGGACAATAAGTCTGAAATTTATTTTAATATTTTTTATTTCTTGTAATATTTTTTAGTCGTAATTTTTAAAATTGTCTAGAAGAATAAAAACAGTATAAAAATATGAACAGATGTTGAAAAAATTTAAATAAGGACACTTTAGACAAATACGTGTACTATTTACTGTTAGATACTATTTTTCGTCTGTTTTTTTTTTTTTGCTTTTTCGTATTTATAGCCTCACTTTTACATGGAATCAGTCCCCAATTTTCTTCTCGGGTTGCGTATTGACCTCCCTCCGCCCCAATCCGCCGGTATTCCTTCCCCCTCAGCCCACTCCACCTTTTCCGTGTCCCAGCTAACTTTTCTCTCTTCACTTTCTACAACATATCGACTATATTCCAGTAGCATCTACTTTTTACTATAGATTACTAAACGTACCAAGTTACTCGAATCTAAATTCGTGTTTATTTGAAAAAACTTGTTCAAGATTGGTCTATTACATGATCAAACCAAATTTAAACATTTTTTTTTGAATCTTATTAAAATTTTAAACCAAGTTTGAACGAATTACTACTTAACTCATTTAGCTTATTTTGTATAAAAAAAATTGAAGTTACTTAAAATGAGCTCATTTTTATCTTGATTAAAACTCATTTGAGATTAACTCGTCTAATAAATGAGTTAAGCTTTGATGTTCATTAAATTTTCAAATTAAACTTGATCAATTACCTGCTTGAGAAACCAAGTTTAGTCGAGTTGGTTTGCTCATGTGTTTCTTCAATGGTGGCCAGTGTTCGAGTCCCACGGAGAGCAAATTTGGATTTAGGGCTGTAAATAGTCTCTAAAGTCTCATGTGTCCAAATTCTTTGTAATGATGTTTATTTTCATTTTATATAAGTGTCGCTGACTCGGTGAGCATGATTTATAGACTATGGCCAAAAAAAAAAATTACGTGCTCCTCCTCGACTTGCTTGGCTGGTTTTATCACCCATATTTTTACCTCGAATTAATCACCACAAGTATGTAAGTCGTAACCGTCCCTAAATAGAATCAAACCTCCCCGCTTCACTTCCCATTTCCACGATCTCGCTCTCTCTCTCTCTCTCTCAAAATAAAATGCAAATTACCCGCCTACTTCCACGGCGAACCGCCACCGCCGCCTCCGACGACCTCCGATGCAACGATCCAACAACTGTCCTCTCCGTCTGATTATGCATCCGTTCTGCTGCGTCTCCACCGTCAACAACGACCGCAGCTCGAGCGCCCTCCCGGACCTCCCCCCGCCGCCGTCCATGCCGTCGGAGATCTCCACCGCCTCCTCCAGCGGGCGAAGATCCGATTCCAACGATGTCGGTCGCCGGAGCCAGCGGACCGTGGTGCCGGCGTCGGCCGCGGCGGAATCAGGGCCGCCGCGGCCCGGGCCCGCGCCGCAGCTGCTGCTGAGCGGGGACCAGCGGGAGGTGAAGATAAATGATCTGGTGGGGAGCGGGATATCGGGCGTGTTGTACAAGTGGGTGAATTACGGGAAGGGGTGGCGGCCGAGGTGGTTTGTGTTACAAGATGGAGTGCTGTCGTATTATAAGATCCACGGGCCTGATAAGATTGTGGTCAGCCTGGAGACGGAGAAGGGGTCGAGGGTTATAGGTGAGGATTCGCTGCGGCGGATATCGAGGCGGAAGACTGGTGGGACTCAGCTTCGGCGGAAGCCTGTTGGGGAAGTTCATCTCAAGGTTTAATCTCTGTGTGTGCGTGTGCGTGTGCGTGTGCGTGTGTTTTTATAGGAAGGTTTTAAATAGCGGTGTAAAGATGGTGGAAGTATTGAATGATCCGTAGCAGAAATTGGGTGTAGCGGGCATGGATTTTGTCAAACCATTTTTGCGCCTAGCGGCTGTGATGCTGGCGAAAAATGGGATAGGTAGTGTAGCGTTATCAAACGGCCAAAAACCACTAGCCACATAGCGCCGTAGCGGTGTAAAGATGGGGTGTGTGTGTTTCTGTAGCAAGGTTTCAAATAGCGGTAGCGGTATAAAGATGGTGGAAGTATCCTTAGCAGGAAAGTGGAAGTATCCGTAGCAGGAACTGGGTGTACAGGGCATGATTTTTTTCAAATCGTTTTTGCGCCTAGCAGTCTAGTATCGGCTGTAGCGTCTGTGGAGCGGGCAAAAAAATGGAAGTATGTCGGGGTGTAGCATTATCGGAGGTTCGAAAAACCGCTAGCTATGTAGAGGCCGATATTTTAATATCTGAGACCAATAATAAACAGACATAGTTGTATATCTTAGTTCGATTCATCATGCTGTTTACCATATGAGAAGGCTCGTAGATTTTTCTTGATCTTGTACTAACCTAAGTCACATGCGTCCGTGCTTTAACATACTTCAAAAAATACTAAAATTTGCAAGATCGAGGATTGAGAGCACAAGGATTGAGATTAAGTGAGGTACTAACGCAGCAAGGCTATGCAATTTTTTTTATTTTGCATACAGGTTACACTTAATTCTTCATAGCCTTATCTCTCTCTCAGATCAAATAAATTGTCCTCTAAATTTACTTTGGGAGTACTTGATATGTTTGCATACGCAAGACTTTTTCCCTATTCTGTATTGGTTCATATTTGTAATCTCTCAATTACGATAATTCTACTTTCTAATCTATGCAAAGCTATTTTCTCTTATTTAGCTTGGTTTCTGCCGAATGCTAATTTGATGCGATTTTTCTGTAAGTTTTTGCCTAAGATGTCGGATTACCAACATCTGAAGATACAAACTTCCATTTTCTATGTTGGTCACACTATGGTGATTTGACTACCATCCCATGGGAGAATGGATTGGGTGGAACGTTTACACTTGAGCTGTGGGTCCCACCGCACTGTGACAGGACATCTACACCAGCTCACATGTAACACCATTTACCAAATACTACCTTCATCTGTTGGTGAACAATGCATTCAGAAAGAGATTATTGACGGGTTAATTAAACCATGCAATGGCCACACATCACTTGCCAACCTGGTAACTTAAATTCGTCACTGTAGCATTATTAGCTTTAAGAAAAATTTAGCCACCACCAATTGAGTGAGGTATTGCTTAGCCTCTATGTATGTTATACAATACACGGAACTGTTAAAATGCAAGAAATAAGTATATGAGAATGCTTAGGAAAATGTGAAACTGCGTTGAGATGCTAAGTTTTGTTGGTACTGTTGCTACCTTGACCACCACCCAAGGGACGGTTATTGCGATTTTTAAGTTTCCACTTGATTTGAAGACAATAGCAGTTGAATCAATTCTCACTGCGGCATTGCAGGTTTCATCAATACGTGAGAGCAGGTCAGATGACAAGAGGTTCTCTATTTTTACGGGAACAAAGAGGCTGCACTTGAGGGCTGAGACTCGAGATGATCGAATGGCATGGATGGATGCATTGCAAGCTGTGAAGGACATGTTCCCAAGGCTGTCAAACAGTGAATTAATGGCTCCTGTGGATAATGTTGTAGTGTCTACAGAAAAGTTGAGGCAGCGGTTATTGGAAGAAGGTTTGAGTGAGGCAGCTATACATGATAGTGAGCAGATTGTGAGGAGTGAGTTTGCAGTGCTGCAGAGTCAGCTTATGGTGCTGAAACAGAAGCATTGGCTCCTCCTCGACACGCTGCGGCAGTTAGAGGTACATGTAATGATTAGTAGAAAAAAACATGATAATCGTATTGGGAATTCTTCTTCAGTTTCTACTGCACAGAGTCCTCTAGATCGTAGTGCTTCAGAATCCCCACCAAATTAACTGCTTTGCTGCTGGAGATTTGTGACTTTTTCCCCACTTTTTCATTGTGTGTAGAGTTGTGAAGTACAAGTAGTTTCCCATTTGTTCTTTGTATGGATTCTATATGGGGAGGATCACCAAAATAAATAAATAAATAAATTCATATGGGGAGTGGGGTTCAGAAATTGTATAGTTTCTAGACATGTTTTTCTATTAATACATTTCTTTCCAATGACTGTGTTGTCGATGTTGTTTATGTGTTTCTTTGCACTGATGATTAGATTGCTGAGTTACGATGGAATTGCGATAAGATGTTTGTATCAAATGCCTATCATCTGCACTAGATCCACTTTGTCCATTTCCTAATCTTCAATGGCTCAACTTTGGGGATTGTATTTCTCATTCTCAACTCCTTTGTGACATTGTCTTATCTTGTGGGTCTGCTCTTTCTCTTGCTTAAAAAAGGGTCTGACATAGCGGGTGAAATGCTTGCCGGTTCCTCTATTTTTGTGTTGCGCTTCATGGTGAGAACTTAGGTCTCACGTTTGTACCAAAAAAATAAAATAAAAAGGTCTCATGTTGACTGCTTCCTTATTTTGCTTAACTTGCTGAGTCATAAATCTTCCTATCCCCATCCAGAATCTTGTTTGGGTATGCATGATCTCATTGTGCCTGTTTGTTTGGCTGGTCAGCATTTTTATTTGCTTTTCTGGATGTCTCCTAGATATGCTATTGTCTCCTGTGAAACTTGGTGCAGTTTTTGTAGTCTTCTATGAGATGTCTTAGTTTTGTATTGGGAGAATGCGTCCTTGCTTCTGACAGTGACTATGTACGGCCTTGCTACCTTTGAAGTTTCATGGCTCACGCGTCTTTGCTTTCCTTGATGATTTCTTGTGGTTTTAGGATAGGGATTTGTCTGTTTGACAGGCTAAAGAGTAAACACTAGCTTTGATTTTTACACCTTTTGCGGTCTTTTGCCCGCCTTGCTGATTGAGGTGCTCATAACATGTGCGTGTAGCTATAATTGGCATTGTGCATATCATGGTAGTTATCTGGGGTGAACAATTTTAAGATGGAATAACCGTAGGATGCGTGGTATGAGTCATATTGTTCAGGTTGCTACATCAAGGAATCGATTTGGCTTGATCCACATGTTAGGGTTTGGAGGCATCTAACCCGAAACCAATTAACTAAATACTCATTGGTATATGAGCGCCAGGTACATCTTGGCCAAAAAGATTCTTTGGGAGGAGAATGTTAGAGACTTGTCTCACATCACTTCCCCAAGCATTTTCGTAATGTTTGGACTCCTCTTCCCAAACTGCACGCTCTGGAGAGTGTTGGAACCTTATCCCACACCACCTTTCTGCGTCACCCAAGTTTGTGCCTAGATGTCTCTCCACCTACTAATGAGTATGTGTATCTATGGAGTATGGACTGTCAAACCTCATAGCATAGTCAATAATGTGACCGCTTCACAGATCACGCTGAGCCTGAGACCCCCACATGGCCACATCTCTTGCCATAGAGGCAGTGCTTGTCCTATTACGTATGTTTCTCATCGGTCAAGATTTCATAGTTATTCTATATTGAAAACCGAATTGAGAATATGCAACTTTTTATAGGTTACAATCGAATCTTCATGCTTTATGGAGTAGGTCAATATGAGATTTGGAGAGGGTATTTCGATTCATGTTTTGTATCTGATTTGACAATTGTGGTGCACATGGATGTACAAATATGGAAATTTAAAACATATTGGTGTTATCCTTGTCATTCTTTCGGTATTTCTATAAGCAACAGAACTTCTATTACGAAGAAAGAAAAGCTACAATCGATACAAGAAGTGCACAAAAGGCAGGTTTTCATGGAGGAGTTGTTAAGGTGTTGCCATCTAATACAATCGATAGGTCTGTCAACGAGGACGTGATGGTTGGAAATCTACAAGTAAGCAATGCAATGCATAAGTTAGCTATGTGTCTCAAATATTTGAGTAGCCATTATTGGTAGTGCTGGGGGTTGGGGAAAAGCAGTAGTAATCAAGGTTCTGAATACCATAGCGGTGCTGGCTAGAGTACCGTTTTTCCTATTGGAACGGAACATAATGGTACCTATGAGACCAGGTACCACTTCGGGTTTATTGCTATTAGTGTTATTTTTCCATATCGAACAATTTAGCATAAAACACACATTGATTTAAAAGAAAATTAAAATTAAACATTGTCCGGTACAGACTGGTACCCACCAGTATTTGAGCTGAAATGTGTCACAGTACTAGGGTACCCGAAACGTACCGGCCGTTGGGGTACATGAGATGGTGGGTTGTTAGTGGGAGCAAATTCAACATTGGTAGCGCCTCAGCAGGCAGTACTGCAGCTGGTAGTTTCCTTAGAATTGTATTTGTTGTCACCGGGTAGTGGTGTCAACAGCAAGCGGGTAGTGTTGTTACGATCACGTTACTGAGAATCGAGCATTTGACCTAAGTCAGTGTTGTTCTTTTCTGGGTGCATTTGACGGCAGTGAGTGTTTTCTCATGGGTTTCTTGGTTATTAATTTTAAATTAAACACTTGGCCTTCACATTTTAACTGAACACTTGGCTTTCGAAACAATGGAATTGCAAAATGGGATACAAGGCTTGGTTTGGTTTCTCAGGTCTCTTTTTCATCATCATGTTGTGAAGAATGATGTTCTTCAAGTGAGTGTTGAAATATCTTGACGAACCCTTCATATGCGTGTCTTATATTCAAGAGTTCTTGTGGCTTTCGAAACAATGGAATTGCAAAATGGGATACAAGGCTTGTGAAGAATGATTTTCTTCAAGTGAGTGTTGAAATATCTTGACGAACCCTTCATATGCGCATCTTATATTCAAGAGTTCTTGTAAACTTATTTTCCATTGAAAATGCATTTTTTCTTGAGGACTTTGAATAATCTTAAGCCAAGAAACAAAACTAGGTTGGCCTCTGGCAGGAACAAATGGTTGTCCAGTGGCAGCCAACCCCTAGACCTATAGTAAGTTACACATGCTTATTCTTTTCTCTTAATGAAACGGGAAAAGAAAATCTGGATTTTTGGCAATCAGTATCGCGAGATTGTTTAGCTTCTGACCTTTTGTTTTTGCTGATCTGAAATTTATGGTGGTGTGCGCAGACAGAAAAAGTTGATCTGGAGAATACAGTTGTCGATGAGAGCCAAAGACAATTGAAGGAGCTGGAACCTTCATATGGCTCAAGGCAAGACAAATCTAGTGGTATGATTCGAAGGATACTCTTCCATATGTTTATGGGCTTAGTGTTGGCATTATCAGCACATATAGCCTTAGATGATTGGTTGTGGTAACTCCATTAAGATGCTTGACTTAATTCATGATGAGCCTATTGGCAGGGAACCTCTTTAGTAGGGAAGTATTTCTGTCGAATCGGCAAAAGGTTGTCTTGTGATATGGCAATAAATCTTAATTAAGGGGGATTCTTCTTCTTGCCAACTTGACCGTCGGATTAATAATAACAGCTGCCCTGGAAAATGAGCGATGCGGCAATCCTTAATAACCCATTATTAATTCCCAGTTTGCTAAATTTGTAATTTAATAAAAAGCTAATTCGATGTATAACCCTCTAATTAAGTTGGAATTTATGTTTACACTTCTGTCAATTTGGTTTCCAGGGTTGGTAGACCTTTCTTATGCGATGTTTCTAAGTGGTAGATCTTCCTGCTTGGATTGGGTATATACACAGGTAGTTTGTTTTTGGTGTTCTTCTCTAGCTTCACACGGTTGGCCTCCCTTGATGTCCCAATAAAGCTTAGCCCACTGTAGAGTTAATGTAAGAAGTATTATTCTAAAGTTCTCCGCTGCCAAGGGGAAAGAGGAAGTGTAAGACCCGGAGTAAAAGAGAACAGAATCAGCTGGTGAACGTGAAAGTAACGTACTCTACAGATAGATAGTCCCTCTATGAGTCTATCAGGATGCAAGGAAAGTGCATCAAAAGTCCATCGTGCACGATGAACATAAGAAGTTCTTTTTTTTAATAGGCGGTGAACATAAGAAGTTGTCATTTCCTACAATGGAACTTCGGCTTTTGAATTAAAGTCCGGGCAAGTAATGATGGTGCTTGATGTGTGGGAGACATAACAGCTAGAAAGTATGGGTTGCTTGTTACAAAAAATGTATCCAAATTATCGTTTTTTAGAAACATCGTAAGCCTTGTGTTGTGTTCTCAGTATCACAAATCGAAATTCAAATATTCTTCTTTCCTTGACGCATAGACCACACACTGTTCACCTAATTGTGTAAAGTTTTGTTATTAATAATGCCCAAGCCTGTGCACGCACAGGGTTGTATTTTTTATGGAGCATAATGACAGGTGAAATGTACTTCTCAATGAATTGATATCATAATAGGCAAAAGCATCAAGGCATTAGTTGGTTCTTTAATTTTCAAATGTATAATGGGCTTAAATTGGTTCTCCAGTATCCCATTTAAAAAAAGTATGCTTCTGTTCTTTATTTGTGGAAAAACAAATGTTCTCCATTATTTGCTAAATAATGTGAAAGTTGTTGCACACATGATCAAAAGAGGGAAAAAAGCCAAAAGGATGTGGTTCTTTCTTCTTTTATGTTACTGCTGCTACCTATTTTATTGTGGAACTAGTATTTCTTTTTTGTTGCTGCCATCTTTTGCTGGTTTCCTTTTGGGGTTTCTTATTTTCTTGTTGATTTTCTGTCCTTTTCGACAGAAGGAACTGCAAGCGATTCTGAAGATGACCATGAGAGAGGTGATGCTGCAGAAGAAGAGACAGATGATGATGAGAATGCATTCTTTGATACTCGTGATTTTCTCTCGTCAAGTTCTTTTAAAAGCTGTGGTTCTGATTTGCGGACATCATCTTTCTCCTCTGATGAAGAGCTTTATTCTTTTGAATCTGAGGATGATGTTGACCCTTCTATTAAATCAGTTGGAAAGAACTTTCCTCATGTTAAGCGTCGGAAGAGGTTGCCTGAGCCTGTTGAGAAGGAGAAAGGAGTAAGTCTTTGGTCCATGATCAAAGATAATATTGGGAAGGACCTGACAAAAGTTTGTCTCCCTGTCTACTTTAACGAACCTCTCTCTTCACTGCAAAAATGTTTTGAAGATCTGGAATATTCATATCTTATTGACCGGGCATATGAATGGGGGAAAAGGGTAAGTTCATGGTGAGAACTTAATAGCAATTACAATTACTCTTTAATGGTTGTATTGATTGCAGTGCATGTTTGAACTTAATAGCAATTACAATTACTCTTTAATGGTTGTATTGATTGCAGTGCATGTTTAAATAATCAGCTCGTATAATTTCTATGCAATGTGCTACAAGTTCGTGTTAGGGTCTTCTACCTTCTTTGATCTTAGAGGTTATCCACTTTCAATGTAGTCTTTATTCAGATTATAAATGCATAACTTTATACTACTGCTAATTGTAGGCAGATTCAATCCTTTGCATATTGTGAAGTTTCATAAGAAATATAGAAATTAGAACAATTGTATGATAGGGGAAAAAAGATCCAACAAAATTCAGTGTGCTAGTGCAATTGATGCACTTCCAGGGCATCGCTTGACTCTGCTCAATCAAGGCTTGAGTAGGCATCCGGTATTGTGACCTAATTTAGTTTAACCTGTTTCCATTCACTTTTTTGCATGGAACTAGATTTTCTTCGTTACGTTCAACCATGTGCTTAGAAGCCTTGTTAAGTCCCTCAAGTGTTCTCTTGATTTCTTCAACTAGAAACCAACTAAAGATTTTGAGATGTACCTTTACATTGATGTTCAAGATTAGGTCCCTTTTGAAAAACCCTGATTGCATTGCATTATCTCTTCAACATTTGGTCAATTGGTAATGGATCTCTCAGAGAAGGGATTGGATTAATAGAGGTTTACTAGTCAGAGCCATCGGTCAATGGAAATCAAGAAGTTAGGTGTTCCAAATGAGGCTGATTTCTAGCTTGTTGAGTCCTCTTAACTTTTGATTCAGCATTGAATTGTGTAGTGTTTCGTGTTTTTTGTCCCTAGTGAAGTTGCTCCCTGAGGTTTCCAAGTCATGGTATTGTTTGTACTTGCATCTTCTATTTTCTTGGGGATTTATTGCTTTGGATGACCGCAGAGATTTAAATATGGACTGAATAGGGGTAAAAAAAAAAATTGTGCATACCGATGCTCTGGACTATCAATGAAGTATGGTAATGTGCACATAAATTGAATTGGGTCTCTAGGCCTGCCCTCTCTGATGTCATTTGGCTTTGATTTGGGGGCATGGTTCTGCAGCAAAACAGGTATAGAGGGGCCACTGTTTCAATCAGCCACTTTGTGCTTATTGCCAAAGGTTAGGTTTGTCTCCAATTCTCCCCCACCCATACCCCCAATAACTGGGGACTACATGGGTTCTGTTATTGTTGTTGTTGTTGTAATAGGGGTAAAATAATTTTAAGCTTTCAAATAGCGAGACAATTTAAATTGTTCTCCTTCTGAACGTCCAGCAGTTAGGAATTAGGATCGACGTACTTAGTGAAGCGCTTCAAAATTGAGAACTGTTGATGCAGCATGTGCATGAAATTTGTAGAGCTATATGAAGTTCACTATGCATTATTTCCAGTTGATAGATTAAGTAGAAGAAGACCATCAGCGAAAGCGAGTTGCAGAAGCTAAGATCTATTGTGAACTTCTTTCCTTATTTTGCGGCAAAAAATGGAGAACGTGTCAAGACATGAGCACTTCAATGTATACACACTTCATTATGTTAACTTAGCAACTATTTCATAGGTCTGACTAAGAGTGAAAGATTTGCCTTCACACTATTTATATATTGCATGTTGAAGTAGAAAGAAATCGTTTTCCACATTTCTCAGAATGGAAAAAGTTGTGAACAAAGAGTTCAGCATCCAGATGTCTATTTTAGAAAGCTATGTTTTATATACAAGTAGGGTTTTATAATCAAAACAGTTCAAAGGACGAGGAATTAATAGGTATAAATACTCATTTTTTATTCTTTTGACAGATCCCAAGGTACTTTATGAAACTTGCACTGTGTTTTCTTTGTGGCAAAGCGATGTGATGCATTCCTCCAAATGGCCGAAACATGTCAGCTTCTTGAAAACTAAATAAATTATATGGCCCATTTGCACATATGTCCAGCATGTATGTGTCCAACGAGTGTTGGTGTCGAACACAAACACTGCACCTTCTTTGAAGTGTCCGTGATTCTTAGGGCCAAATTGAAAAGAACAATAGATGCACAAATTGAAGGACCTCCAGTGTTATTTTATTACAGTCAGATGTTTGAATTTAATCCAACTTACATTTCCGTTGTTCAAGGTGTTTAACGGTAGAATAAACATTGATGTCAGGATGGATGCCCATCTATATAAATTTGATTCCTACTTAAGAGTGTTATTTTATTATTTACTACATTATTTTGAATCTGGAAAGAACTTTACATTGAACTTTTTCTTGTTTGGGTTGAAAGTCGATCTACAAACTTGGTAACAGCCTTGAATTCCCTTAACCCTTGGGCTATGACTGGTTTGTGACTTTGTGTCATTTGTCAGTTTGTTCTTTTGTTTTCTAGAGAAGGAAATTAAATAGAGTAAGTTGGTGAAACTGTCTACGCCTCTTTTGTAAGATGGGGGCTAAAGATCTCGGCTATGGCATTAGATTAATGAATAAGGGATGAAAAGAGTAAACTTGAATGAAACAGGTACAGTAGTTTAGTTATAAAGCGGCAAGAGTTTGCATGGACTGGATTCAGGTCTAGGTTCAAAGCACTGAATCAAGCGAAGACTGGAGTGAAGAAACGAAGTGGAAAATTAGATGAAAAGAGGGATAGTAGTTATTTGGCTGAAGCAAGATTAAAGCTTACCTAAGGAGAATACACACTCAGTCATAACTGCATGACAGTTGGAAGTCCTAGTGTGCAATTGTTTGATGTACTTTATCATGTCGTTTTTTGTATCACCCTTATCACGTTGTTGGTCTCTTCTTTTTATCGTACATTGTGTCACCCTTATCACGTTGGTCTCTTCTTTTTATCGTACGGATGCCTTCGTTTGGTATCTGCTGTATTGCCTTTGTGGTTAGTTATAACTTGCTTAGACAGTTAGGTGGACTTTGATGGTTAATTGTTACGATCATTTTTCATCTTCAACTTACATATGTCTCGATAACCATGTTGGTTAGGTCTCAATAATGTTTGTGTCATTCAGTTTTTAATTACGCATCTTATTTACGGAGAATGCACCACTAATGTTGTCCTCAATGTAGCACCGACACACAAAACTTAAAAGAATTTGAGGACATGACACATTGGGGACATGTTTTAAATAATATATAAGCATTCAATGATATGATGAAAAAGGCTCTAACTGTAAATATGTAATGCCATATATACCTTGAATCGTATTTATCCTCATCACATCACTCCAAAAAATTATTCCAACAAAAGGCTGCCTTTATTTATTTTTATAATCAATAAACTATAATATTCCACACAAATAAGAAAAACTTTTCTAAGCTTTAACAAGAGTCTTAAATATTTTGTTTCACACCCCCGACATGTCTTGCGAGTGTGCCAAGCGTGTTTTGAGAGTGTCCGGAGCATTTTTTAGAGTGTCCAAACCAAAAAACGTTGAGAAAAACTAGTACACTTCAGATTTGAGTATCAGACACATGTCCAGAGAGTGTTGGTCTCACCAGTATGTGGACTCCAACTTAGTGTCCGTACTGCATAGGTTGTCCATACTTTTAGGCATTGTCGAAGCTATTATTCATTTTCAAGTTCTATTTGCAGTCAGAACCATGCCTCAGTTGTTTAGCCAGAAAAGACTGCTTATAAAGAGAGCCCCTCTAGGGAAAGTTATGCATTATGAAGAAGAATAAATATGTAATGTGGATGAAATGAATCTTCATAGTGACCTCCTGCATGCAGAAATAGTCAGTTAGCTGTTGTAAAAGTCGTGATATTTTTGGTATAGAAATCATTTCAACGGCAGTATATTTTGTTCAATTAACAGTTGTGCATACTTGGTTATCTAAGCCTAATATGTTGGCTGCCTGCCGTACATACTTCTTCTAAACTCTTTCATTGCACTCTTAGGGTAACAGCCTTATGAGGATATTAAACGTTGCTGCATTTGCTGTATCTGGATATGCTTCTACCGAAGGAAGACATTGCAAGCCATTTAATCCATTACTGGGGGAGACATATGAGGCTGAATATCCAGATAAAGGCCTTCGGTTTTTCTCAGAGAAGGTTTCACTTTTATTCAATTAAATTCATGTGGATTTTTGTGTAGTTCAAGATAACTAAATGGACATTCTTCTCTGTGTTATATTTCCCTACCACTACGTGTAGTTTCATTTTGAGGAGAAAAATTATGACAACATTGTCATGTCCTGTATATCAAGCAGTCCACTTTTCGTTCAACCTGGATGCTTGACCATGAACTATATATGTGCATGGCTGACTCTTTCTAAAAAGATTAGCCGTCTAATCTGAACCTTCAGACTTGATACCCACACATTACCACAAGATTGGGTGTGACTGGTTTGAGTCTCAACCACTAAAAGGAGATTTGCTGAAGACATTAACCAGGATTGGAAATTCTTTCCTCTTCTGTTTCCCAGGACTGTAAAGATGATAAAGAACATAGGACAGTGGAGGATCAGGGGGATTGGTACTGGGTGCACAAATCGGTGTATTAGATGAGATCCTGATCTATAGTGGTTGTAATTATTGTTGGGCAAAATAAGCAAAAATAACAGAAGAACGGGGTAGGGGTTTATGGCCATCAGAAAACCAAAACTCAGAGTCTCCAGATCATCCTGAAATTTTTGGTGGGTGAGTACCTGTTATGGCACTCAGCCCACAGTTACAAGTAACTGCCATAATACTGAAATAGCTACCTATGTGTTTGAATTGGGGTCCGTATTTGTTCTTCCTTCTAGTAATTAAGTAGGTAATGCCAGTTTTTTGTTTTTGTTGTTGGTGTCAGGTCAGTCATCATCCTATGATTGTAGCATGCCATTGTGAGGGTACAGGATGGAAATTTTGGGGGGACAGCAATCTGAAAAGTAAATTTTGGGGCCGTTCAATTCAGCTTGACCCTGTAGGTGTTTTGACCTTGGAATTTGATGATGGAGAAGTTTTTCAGTGGAGTAAGGTAATGACAAAAAAGCATGCAAATTTGAGTCCTTAATGAGTGTGTTTTATTTTTTTTATCTAGTTCGAGTCTGAAATTCACTTTCTTACATCAGGTAACGACATCTATCTATAATCTGATACTGGGAAAACTTTATTGTGATCACTACGGAACAATGCGGGTGGAGGGGAACCACAACTATTCATGTAAGCTAAAGTTCAAGGAGCAATCTATCATAGACCGCAATCCTCACCAGGTGCTCTCTCTCTCTCGGGAACTACTTTGTGCCTTGCAAAATGATGTGCTTTTAATTGCAGAGATTTGTTTATATCAACAGTAGTAACTTATGGAAATTCTGTGAAAGCCTTTTCTACGTAAAGTGGACAGTTAAAGATTTATAAGTCTTGATGCTCCACATTAATAATCAAGTCATGAAACTTGAATAAGCAAACCATGAATGTAGTGTAGCAACTTACACTCTTGCCGCCTTATTCTAGATTGATCTAATAATTTGCCCATAGATTTCTACTGGAGATACTTTTCAAATGTAACTTGTGGTGGCCATTTTTCCCGTAGTTGTGGCCAGCTCAAAGCTATGGGATTCAAATATCTACAACACTCTCTTAGTACTTAATACGCTTTTCAGTTTTACTGTACTTCTCTGTAAGTAAAGATCAGTGGAAATACCCTGCCGGTGTTTCTGCTGCACTTGGGAACCACCAGGATGTTTTAACATGTAGATGAACTTGATTTAGGGCTGACCAACTGGAGGCTTAGTATGATTTACATAGACCATTTGGAATTCATGCCCTTCTTACATGTATGTTATCTGAATTATTTTGCAGGTGCAGGGTATAGTGCAGGATAAGAATGGAAAAACAGTGGCAACTCTATTTGGGAAATGGGATGAGAGCTTGTATTATATGAATGGAGAATCCTCTGGGAAGGGGAAAGGAACCGAAGTGCCAGAAGCCCATTTGCTTTGGAAGCGAAGCAAGCCTCCCAAGTTCCCCACTAGATATAATTTGACACGCTTTGCCATCACATTAAATGAGCTCACTTCGCAATTGAAGGTGGCTGAACAATTTGATATGTCCATGAAAAAAAAAAAAAAAACAATTTGATATGTTTTGAAAGTTAGAATAGTGATTGTTTCGGTGGGTGTTCAAAGTCAATCCTTGAAATTCTATTTGACTCCCAAAGTAACTTTATGCAGGAGAAGTTGCCACCCACAGATTCAAGGCTCAGACCCGATCAGAGGTCCTTGGAAAATGGGGAGTATGACATGGCAAATTCAGAGAAGTTGCGCCTCGAGCAACGGCAACGGCAGGTAAATAATTGTATATGTTTTAGCATCTTGTTACTCTAATGCTTGGTTGCTATCACTGTGCCTGATAGTAGTTGATCATGCCCGCTATTTCAAAATTGTACTTATGTATTGCCCTTTTGGTACGTTTGTTGGAGTATCAATTAAGTAGGTTAAATACTTTTTGAAGATCAGCAGTTTGCCTTGCAAAATTTGGTCTTGGTTTAGTTTTGTAGTATCAACTACCAAGTAAGCAGTGCAAAAGTCGGATGCTTGATTTCCTTTTCCACTTTCATAGCTTAGTTAGAGCGTATTTACATGAAAATTCTTGGGCATTCTTAGTGAATGATGGGAATTTGTTGCAATGTGGAGTCCAGGCTCGAAAGATGCAGGAGAGTGGCTGGAAGCCCAAGTGGTTTGCAAAGGAGAAAGGAAGTGATACCTACCACTACATTGGTGGTTATTGGGAGGCTAGAGAGAAGAGGAGCTGGGATTCATGCCCTGATATCTTTGGTCATTTCCCTTCTGATCAGGTATCCGAGTGATTGAGTATGTCCCCGAATCCTTTTCATGGTATTCCTCTTTTTCTTATTTTTCCTCGACAGATTAGATAGACGGCCGATGGCAATTTAGGTTGGTGTCACATTCATGTAAGTAAACTAGACACAAGTGTGGCTGCATAATAAAAATCAGTAGAAATTTTCATTTCATGACTTGCGCCATTTCAGCTTTATGTTGTACCCTGTGAAAGGTTAATTTTCTGTCTTTTGGTAGTCATAACTGAATTCTGTATGGACAAGTCTTCTAGCAGCATTAGAGATTTAGTTGTTAACTAATATCTCCATTTCTTTTTGAAAGAACAAGAACATCATATTATAAACCGGAAGTTAGAAACAAAGTAGTATACAATACAGTTTATCAACTACATACCAAACCAAAATAGCATAAGAAACATAACAATAAAACTTCAGAATTAAGATACAGAAGATCCAAGGGAACCCTAGCTAAGGGCTGTGAATATAGTCGACGCTGCAGGCGCTAGGCAAGCTTCCTGACGGTCAATCGAAAAAAAGAGAAATCGGAGTACATGCTCAACTCATGCCCCAGGTATCCCTAGACAGAGGGTTTTACGAGCTAATCTTTTAGTGGAGGGAAAGTTAGGGAAAAGCATAGAGCGTGCGGCACTTCAAAGGGGTGTTCACAGTTTGATCCGCGAGCAACTTCATGAACATTGTGAAAAGGGAAAAGACTAGCGCAGACACATGTTTTGTAAACAAACTGAGCTGTGCTACAAGCACGCATCCAAAACCAATGGCCACATTAAGTTCCGCTTAAATTTTTGAGTTTTTTCTTGTTTTGGTCTTATTCTATGTTTTTGGGCTTTATCTTGGATATTTCAAAAAATATTTGGGTAAAAGTCATAATTTTTTACTTCTCCGGTTCGTCTTGACGAGATGAATCGATAATCCATAAAAATTAGGCACAAAACTAACCAATTTTTTTTTTTTTGAATAAAGACAACAACAAAAAATCTCAAAATCTCAAAAAGCCCTTAGCAGAACTTAGCAAACAGAAACATGGGTACCAATGGAAATATGTTGCAATGTCTGTTTCCACTCATTGCCACAATTTAAGAAAAGAACCAACCAAACCATAGATCTCGTCGGCAATGAAACATTGAAAGTGCAGCAATGTAGGTAGGAATGAACAGGCGCCGGTGATTTGGGAGCAAGTTGACTAATAATGCATATCCAACTTATTCTTCTTTTTTTCATAATCTATTTTCGCTATTCAAATCAACTTAATATCATTGGTGATTACCTGATTGGTAATGGGTCACATTCAACCGAACAAATCGAACAATTGATTCTACAAGTTTGATTGAAAAATTAATGATATTTAAAAATATGTTCAATTTCGATTTGGTTTTGATGGGAAAAATCGATCTTGAAAAGAGTTTTAACCGAGTCGATCTTGAATAAAACTTGATATTTTTTTTAAATATCATAAGTCGAAGGAGCCTAGTAGTAATTTTGTTCAAGTTTGGTTTGATTTGATTTGAAAGTTTAGCGAGTTTTAAAAATGTTCAAACTTGTTTCATTTATGCAACAAATTAATTTCAAACAAGTTTTTAATGAGTGAACACAAGTTTTGGTTTGTTTGGATGCAATCTAGACCGTAGAAGCATGTAAAATAAGTCTCAATAATGGACGGCTCAGATCGGCAAGGTTCGAGATGCAATCTAGACCAATGCTTGCAAGATGGAAGGCTCGGATGCCACCAATACAACAGAGTGGAGAGCTGCACTTAGGGTTGTAAATGAATTGAGCCGTTCGTGAATTATTGGAATCTCGACTCGGTTAAGGCTCATTTGAGTTCAATTCGTCTACTAAATAAACCAAACCTGAACCTCAATTTTAGGCTCGTTTCATAAATGAGCCAACACATGAACGTAACAGTATTCGACTCGATTAGGCTCGCAAACATAGAGTACATGTATATCATGGGAATTTATATAGTTAAATAGTGAAAATTTTAAAATCTGTACAAGTCTAAACGTTTACAATTACTAAAAACTTACTTATGTATATGTTTTTATCATTTCATAAGTATATGAACATATTTATGTACATACTAAAAATTTTATTTGCAGCTTTAGACCTGTATGAGAGCATAAATATGATATTATTAGGTCGTTAAGGCTCGTGAACAAGCTCGACTTCGATTCAAATCTAAGCAAGCTCTGTTCGAGTTTGGCTCGTCTTAATTTTCAATAGTTCGGCTCAAGCTCAAGTTCACTAAAAAAATTAATGAATAAATCTGAACATTCTATTCGACTCGATTTGACTCCGCCCTAACTGCACTGCACGACAGAAACCCGCCTTTACCGGAGAGTAGGAAAGAGAATAAAGCAAGGATCTTATGTGGGCATGAACACGGTGGGAACCTCGTGAAGTAACACGTGGTCGATGGGCGGTGCAGCTGGTCTTCCTCTCCTTTGGACTGACTGGGCGAAGCATGTTACATGTGTATAATAAGTCCCCACCCACGTTATTACTTATTAGGCTCCGTTCCGGAACCTTAAAAAAATATTTATTTTTTAAGAATGTAATTTTAAGTTTAAATATTATGAGTTTATTAAAATTTAAAAATATATAATATGGATCTTTTCTGAAAGATCTCGATGAGATCTTTTATACGATGCAAAAAAAATTGAAAATTTATTTTTCATTTACTTTATTTTTGAGTTTAAAGATGTGAAATAAACTGCTTATTTTTTAAGAAGATTTCTGAAACGGACCTTACTCCCTCGATTGGTGGGACCCCACCTCCTAAAACACCAGGTCCCTGTGGGCCCGATAATCATTCCACCTTTCACTTTTGGTCCAACTGTGGGGGGTAAAAGTGTCTGTTTGGCTTGAATGGAATGCTCCTCTAATCTGGTATCGACCAAATCCGAAATCTTGCATACTTTTTTTTTTATTTTTCTGGTTTAAACATCGGTCGGCACTGATTGAAACTGGTAAAAAGTGACTATTTTTTATATTTTTTTTTGGATACTGGTTAATAGTAGTAAATTTAATACGGTATCTAGTATCGATATATACTGTACCAAAAGAAAAATCGATATTCTACCCGGTACGATTCTTAGAAATTTGAGATATGCAACTTGTTTGGACAAACCAAAAAAGAGAGGGAAATTTTGGATCGAACATATTAATATTTTCGATTTGAGTATATTTTGAAATTATGTTAAAGGTTATCATATAAATTTAATTTCTAACTTGGTTGATATATTCTCGATGCAGTTTAAAATAACTCTAATTTTAAAATAAACCCAGAAAAAATTCACAATAACATTAAATTGAACCGTCTAGTTAGTTTGAATGACTGAAGAGCCAAAGAGACCCTTTATTTTTCTTTTTTTCTTTTATTTTGTGCTAAGACTGTCATTTTCTAGGAGCAATGGGTGGTGTCCCAGTTGGTAGGGAGCCCTTTACCCAACTCATTTGGCCGGGGTTCAATCCCTCGCCCCTAGGTTATCATTAGAGCTGGGGCAAAAGACACGAGACACGATAACACGACACGAATCGGACACGAAGTTAGCGGGTTAGGGTTGAACATTTCTGACACGAAACACGAAAATGACACGACTCGAGAACACGAATTCTAAATGGGTCGGGTTCGGATTGAACACGCGAGACACGAAATTGACACGACCAACACGGTTACGAATCTGTGTCATCCATTTTCACGAACATATATGCGTAATAAATGGTATATCTGCAATTCTATATAGAGTTAGGCAACAGACACGATAACACGACACGAACCGGACACGAAGTTAACGGGTTAGGGTTGATCATTTCTGACACGAAACACGAAAATGACACGACTAGAGAAACGTTGGGTTAGGGTTGGGTAATTTGTGACACGAACCCGACTGACACGACACGAACACGACCCGACACGACCTGTTACCTAGGCCTAGTTATCATAGATTAGGATTTCCATGTTCAAGAAGATTAAAATAAAAATGAAAAAACACCACAAGGGTAGAGATGGAATATATCTCCAAAAATACTACAACCACATTCATACACACAAATGCGTGGGCTTCACACATACTGAATGTAGTGTGTTTGGGTGTTGTTATAGACTTATTAATATATCTTTACAGAAAAGTCTACTACCCCAACCGATCTGTCCTACCGCTCTTAATATCACCGTTCAAAAGTGATTTTGGACGATTCGGATTTTTAAAATACTTTTTCAGGAAAGAGTTCTTTTTAAAATCCGAACCATTAATTACCGAGACAGACGGTGAGACTGAGTGCTACGGTAGGGCACACCCCACCAATTCAATACATGACACCACCATAATCCCCCAAGAATTCCCACACGACAACCACATATGAGTCATACGACTACATTGACTAGAGGTTTTCCACAAAAAATAAAAACACGAGACAAGAACAAGAGGCATTTTTCCCAACTTTAGGCGGATGCCGCGGATCAATTTTCCTTCAAGCCTTATGGGGGACTGTCTCGTTTGCCGGACGAATAAGGATTTGGATGGATAAAGAAGAACGGTGGATAAAAACAGCATATATTATTAGGAGGATTAGTTAAGGAAGAGGATTAGCTTCATTTGGTTTGAGTTGCGGGTGATATGTATGGATAAGAGTACATAATGTGAGAAACTAATAAGTTGCCTTCGCAAATCATCGCATTGGGAATACAAAAAAAGGTTTTAAGGGGTAATTTGGTTTTTCTCCCGACCCGAATTAGTTCAAGTTTGTCCTTTTCCCCACTTGGATTAGCTATTCCGACATTCCGTTCTTTCTCCCACTCCCTCCATTCTCCCCTTAACAAACGGGTGTTACCCGAGTAGGATCGGTTAGGGGTGCTAGTCAAATTTTGTTTGGTGAATTGAATGAGCTATAAAATATGGTCATGTTTGATTTATTTAATCACACGAGCCGATTTATAATGATTTTCAATCGAGCCAATTCCCGACCAATCTCCAATAACTAGAAATTTTTAAACATCAAAAGCTAAACGAGCCACGTAGTAACTTGTTCAAGTATGATTGGAAAGTTTAACAAATCTCAAAAACTGTTTAGTACTCTTGATTTGTTTAAACATAATCAAAACGAGTTTTTAACGAGAGAATACGAACTTGAATTCAAAATAGCTTTGATATATTTATGAGCACTAGGCTGGCCCCTCAACCTTTTTTGGGTCCTAGGCACGTTGCAAGATGGAAATCTTATATGCTTTATACTTGACAGATAAATTTAACTTCAACAGAGATATAATTACAAATATAGTTTTCTTGCTCAATAATTTAACGCGATCCAACTTATGAAAAAATATAAAAACAAAACTCAAAATCTAGAAATAAGTTCCCTGCCATTTATCTTTTCCCGGGTAAAATAACTAGTCAATTCAATCTTTTCTCACAAGACCGAAAATTGGTTTATAAAATTCATTCAATTTAAGCTCTTCAACTCTATTTCTTTGTGGGGTTCGTATTAAAGGCCAGATGAAAATGAATTTTGCAAAACTTGAAACTGATCAAGTCAATGAATAAGTTTGTTGCTTGGGAAAGAGAAATGTTAGGTCTTTTGCCTCAGAGCTGCTCCATGTTTCGATTGTTCAAATACCATCAGTTCTACATCAACCAATACTAAAACGTAATATTTTAATTTTTTTTTTTTTTTTGGATAAGTAAAATATTTTAAATTTGTTCAAGTAGGATGATCATTTCTATATATCTCAACTGCTTATTTTCATTTCTATATATCCCAATTGCGTATTTCATTACTAAGATATATATATTGAGATGGTAGTTATTAGTTTTTAATATAAATGATGTGTTTAGACAGGGAATTTATATAGAATATATATTAAAGAAGATATCAAAAAATAGAAATTGAACCCTTCATTATTTCAGTATATTCTTATCTTCTGGAAGTAGTTTTCTCTAGAGAAAAAGGTCGCTTTCGATAGAGTTGAAACAGAGGTGGAACAAAGAATCCCAAGCTTAGGCCAGAGACTGGGTCATTATTTGACCATTCTATAATTAAATAGTAATTAGCATGGGGGGTAGTTGTCATAATCTACCAGATAAATTTAAAAGGTCACACGTTTTATCGTATCTGATTTGTGTGGAACTCGTGGTGGGCCTCACAACGAAATCTGTGCACAATCTGTGCACAGATTGCTGTGTGTGTAGCAGGACTGTTTCCATAAGGCGCAGAGGTTGTATGTGAGATCCGACTCTTATTTTATTTTATTATTATTATTTTTAAAAAGAAAAGGAAAGAAAAGAAATGAAGTAGGCTTATTAAAAGTGAGTTTTATTTTATTTATGTGGGTTTCCAATGTGATTTCCTAGAACTATTGGGTTTAAGTTGTAAAAAAAAACAAAATGGGTGTGCTGGTGTGCACGTGTTTGATAATGGAGCTGCTAGGGTGCATGTAACTTATAGATAGAGAGAGCAGAGAAAAAAAAAAAGAAAAGAAAGAAGAACTAAACGGAAAAAAAAAAAAAAAGATCAGGAGGAAGAAATAAGGCGCAGAGGAAGGGAAACGACGAAGGGAGGATTAGCGTTAACGGAAGTTCTAATCTCGATGGGTAACTCTTCGTCTCTTTTGTTTGTTGTTCAGTTAAGGTATCTCGTGGTTCTTGGGATTTCGATTAAAGTTGGTACCCTTGAAACAAAATTGGAGTTGTATTTCAGTATTTTCTCCATGTATGGCTCGAATTGGTGACTGGAAGCACAAAATTAGGCCTTAGGTCATAAAGCTTGTTGTAATTAGGGTTGAATTCCTTGTTACAGGTTGATTAGCTTAGGAAATTGACTGAATCTGTTATCCTATGTATGAATTTTCTTGTTAAAAATTGTACCTATCATGTTATTAGGGCTGGGAATGGTTTTGGGTGCTAAAACTGTGAGAATTGGGTGTTGGAATTTTGTATTAGTTGCTGGAAATTCATGTCCTGTGCTGAAAAATGAATTTTAGATTGCTGAAACTGTGTTAGAATGCTGAAAACGGCTATTTAGGAGCAGGAATTGTGTGCTTGACGCTGGAAATTACCTCTGTAACTGCTGTAGATAATTGATACTTGCTGAATTTCCTGTTAAACTGTCAAGCTTTGAGACGGAATGCTAAAATTAAATGTAAAAGTGCTGAAACAGCTTATAAGTGTTGAAATATTCATTTATGGTTGTTATAGCTGGAAATCATGTGCGACACTTGACTATGGGAAGGAGTATTTGAGTTATTGTTTGTTATTTCCTTTCGATTTGAACTCCATATTCACATGTGTGGACTTGTGTGTTCCACGCCAGGTTCGGAAGCGGCAACGAGTACCGTGGCTCCACGTAGGGAGTGAGCTCGTGTTGGTACCTTTTTGACTGGACCTCGAGGTGGGTGTTCTTATTTTTAATAGCAGAAGATGAGACATGGTGTAAAGTTATTTTTCGTATTGAAATGGTTAATATTTGGCTTGAGCTCCTAAGCGAGAATATGGTCGAAGCCTTAGTGGCGTTATAATATGGCCTTAGTGGCGTTATTGAATATTGCCTTAGTGGCGTGAATAAATATTGCCTTAGTGGCGTGATAACTATTGCCTTAGTGGCGTAAAGAATATTGCCTTAGTGGCGTTGATATGAAATTGCCTTAGTGGCGTTATGAATATTACGTAATGGAACGTTATTGTGGACTGAATATTCTTGCTTAAATTGTTGGATAGCCCTTGTCTTTATTGCTTCTCTTATTATGGATAAGTACATTCACTGAGCAAGTTGATAGCTCACACCCCCACAGTATTTTCTTTTCAGGTGCGTGACGGCACGTGGGTCCACTGCAGAGTCTAGACAGGAGTTGTGTATATAAAAGTCTAGCTTTTTGACTCTTTTGATTATGTGCCTATTTTTGGTGGTTGTATATGTTGTAAATATATGTGGGCACGTCTTGTATGACAGTTATTTCCGTATATATGCAAGTTAAGTTTTTTTTTTTTTATGAGCTGGACACTTAGCTGGTGCTTTTATTTACTTTTTGAGCAGGGCCAAGGTGTGGGTCCATCCCATTCGGAAAATAAATTTAATGTGGTATTTTCCGGGATGGGGTGTGACATTGTATCCATGACAAAAGTGAGTACTTAGACCTGTCTTTTCCATTTGAAATTCGTGTCAAGAAATTTATATATGTGCTTGAATCGGCCCGAGATATTGAGATGCCTATCAATTGTTATTTACGGACATTTTTTTTTGAGAAATAATTTGTTGTAATCAAGTTTTTAGCTGTTTTCGGTCATCAATTACTCCATTATTTAGGGGCATTTTCGGCAGTGAATAAGTTTTGAGAAATAATTTGTTGTAATCAAGTTGTTAGTTGTTTCCAATAGTGAATAAATTGTTGAGAAAGTTATTGAAAAAAAGATAGTTGTTGACAAATTGTTAGTTAGTGTAAATAACAAGTTAAAATGCTAAAAATTGTTGATTAGTATGAACAAGATGATAAAATGGCCTACGTTTTTCCACCAAAAACTTAGTAAAAACGCCTCCTAAAGATTGATTCCTCAAAAGATAAGTTGAGGAGTGCATAAATTGGTTCAGACACCTAAGTTATTAAAAACAATTATTGCACAATTAAACACGAACTACGTTTGTCCAAATTAATGAGATATTAGTAGTATTTTTCTAAATGCTGATTGAATCAGCTTCATCAACAAAATAACAACGACACCCACAAATACCAACTGATTGCAGTAACAAGAATACAAAAAGGAGTATATTTTAAAACCAACATACACATTCAATGCAAAATTGGTCTCCTCCTATGTTGGACTACAAAGCAAGGGCAACCATAACCGACCACTCGTTCGCTAGCTTTGATGGGGTTAAAGATGTTAAGTTTTCGCCCGCGCGATCATTTTTCCCGAAGAAAATATCGAAAACAAAAAGAGGAATCCTTTCCAAGAAAAACACTTGTGGCTTGACCTAGTAATGACTTGGAGACCACTTCCGAGTGGATGCAACTTGCAAAGGTAGATTACCATTACACAATAATCACCAAATAGAAAAAGACTCTCTGTCCTTGCAATACCGTCCAAGACTTGTCCTTGGCTTCCAATTCTTGAGTTCTTGTGGACTTATAGCAATTTTTGAAGTGGAGAATAAAAGTTGGCCTTTCGTGCAACAGCGTTTTACACGAGCGCGCACACCAATACATTTCGTCCCCTTTCTTGTCCTCCGAAGGTCAGGGGTGGTCGGGACAGCTTACACGCACATCAACTAATTCTCTTCCCTTGTCTCAGTCCCAATGCGACTGATTATTCGAGTAAAAAATTTTAAAAAAAAATAGTATAAGGGGCCTCTCAATTTGGTGAGTGAGAAAGGATAGTGATGATTACTAATTGAGATTAAATTAACGAAGTTGTATAATCCCACCCCACACCCTTTTGCCCATTTTGTAAGTTAATTAAGCACTGTCCAAAACATGTGTCCTATATAATAGGGTAATACGCCCCCTATTATACATATGAAACACATATGTATGAACTCGACTCAAAAAAGAAAGAAGAAAAAATTGGCAGTACGTAGGGCAGCAAACGAGAAAAAAAAAAAAAAAAAAAACCTTGAGCTCGAGCTCGGCTCGAGCCTTAATAAGCAGAGCTCGGTCATTTATTAAACGAGTTTTTTTAATCAAGCCGAGCTTTTTTGGAATGAGCTGAGCTCCACTCGGCTCGTTTAGTAATACGAGCCGAAAACTCAAGCTCAAGCCAAAGCCAAGCTGCTTGGTTCATTTACGGCCCTAGCAGTACGTCATCATGTCATTCATCTTCAAAGTAATAACTTAATTATGACTCGAGTCAAATCTTATGGTAGATTCTTCATCAAGCTCTATAAAAAATGTTCAAATGGATTTGACTTCCATAACACCAAGGGATCCTTCCCCTCCTCCACGCTTGCAAGTTCGACTCTCACGATCAGTAAAAAATTTAATCATGGGCCAGGCACCTAATTTATTTAGAAACTAGAAAAGATTTGTTTTACAAGCGTGGAGAATAAAAGTTGGCCTTTTGTGCAACAACGTTTTACATGAGCGCGCGCACCAATGCATATCGTCCCTCCCCGAAAGTTAGGGGTGGTCGGGACAGCTTACGCGCACATTAATTAATTTCTCTTTCCGTGTCTCAGTCCCAATGCGACTAATTATTCGAGTAAAAAAAAAATTAAAAATAGTATAAGGGGCCTCTCAATTTGGTGAGTGAGAGAGGATAGTGATGATTACTAATTGAGATTAAATTAAAGAAGTTGTGTAATCCCAACCCACACCCTTTTGCCCATTTTGTAGTTAATTAAGCACTGTCCAAAACAAGTGTCTTATATAATAGGGGTAATAGGCCACCTATTATACATATGAAACACATATGTATGACTCGACTCAAAAAAGAAAGAAGAAAAAATTGGCAGTACGTAGGTAAGCAAACGAGAAAAAAAATAGTAATAATCTTGAGCTCGAGCTCGGCTCGAGCCTTAATAAGCAGAGCTCAGTCATTTATTAAACGAGTTTTTTTTAATCGAACCGAGCTTTTTTTGAACAAGCTGAGCTCTACTCGGTTCATTTAATAATACGAGCAAAAAACTCGAGCTCGAACCGAACTGCTCGGTTCATTTACAGTCTTAACAGTACATGTCATTCATCTTCAAAGTAATAACTTAATTGTGACTCGACTCAAATCATATGGTAGATTCATCATCAAGCTCTATAAAAAAATGTTCAAATAGATTTGACTTCCATAACATCAAGGGACTTCCCCTCCTCCACGCTTGCAAGTTCGACTCTCACGACCAGTAAAATAATCATGGGGTCAGACACCTAATTTGTTAAGAAACTAGAAAGGTTAATTTGTTTACAGTCTGACATCAAATGAAACATGGATTTACCTTTTTAAGCGAAAATCTTCACTTTCAAGTTTTCAACACCATGTATCACAAGTTCCATTGTTGACTAACTACGCAATTTTCCATTTGTGTGTCACATGAAGAAAAAAACGTAAATATTGGACAACAAAAGGATATAATAGATAGATGGAAAAGACTACAATACACATACTTTAAAAGGGAGTACCATATGCACCTAGTTTATGGTTCATTCATAATATTTTAGTGTGTTTCGTAACTTTTGTTCTAGAATTCATAACCTTTCAACAGTACGATTCGTAACATTTTCATTATGATTCATAACATTTTGGTGTATCTCGTAAGCTTTATACGATTCGTAACATTTTATCTATAATTCTTAACATTTTCTCTATAATTCATAACATTTTGGGGGTGCATATGATACACAGCCAAATAAAAAGCGTGTATTGTAGACTTTTCCCTAGATAGAATGATCTTTACAATCCTTTTAGCTTGGTTTATGCATTAAGAGTGAATTCGATCTACTGGATACGAAATAACATGTGATCCTGCGATAGAAAGTAAATGTATAATGTCATTCTGCCATTATCTCTAATTAACTTATCACTATTTCTCCCTATGAAATCGTGAATTTTTCGATATTAACGGAAATAGTATTGTCATGTTATGTAATCAATTTTTGTAGGGTAAGTCTACGTGGAGCTTTATCCGGATTTTAATCGAGGCCCTTATAATAGACATATGGTAACATTGGTCTTTCAAAAATTAGTCAAAGTAAGCTAGCGTAAACTGCCCGGACACCTTGAGTTATCAAATTAGAATCTCAACCTATAAAAATGAGAACATAATACTCCATCATCCATCTGCATGCATGGTTAGTGAGGATCGTACCTGTGCAATAAGGAGTAGTAAGATTTTTCACCATCCAAATGGGCCAAAAGTATGGTTAAAAAAATGGGCCTCAGTGGGCCACACAGTGGTAAGCTGGGCCCATGCTTTGTCATCATTTTCTAAGTCTGGATAAAGCTACCATGTCTGCATTGGGTAGATGACAAGCCTATATAACTTTATATTAGTATATTTGTCACCACAATTTCTCTTAAAATATACTACACTTTATACAGTATATATATTTATTACAATAAAATATCAAAATAATCCTGCGACAATACGAAGTCTCATAATAATTATTTAAAATTTGTGTCGCCCACCTATAATTGAGATCCCAATTCGTTGCTTGTCCCATTACTAGTAAACACCTAACTTTGATCTCTCACTTTATGGAAAAAAATTAAAAATTACAAAAGCAATGTTGGGGTAACCATTCTCTAATGCGCCACTTATGTATAGAGTACGTGACAAGTTAAGTGTAACTCATTAGCTTAGCACCTTTCTCTAATCCTAAAAATGAGAGCACATTTATTTAACCCTAAAACAGCTGCCACACTTTCTCTTCGCCTTCCCCTCTTTATCCCTTGGGTTCATACCCTAATTTGGGTAGCGGGAGATAGATGAGGGATCAATGATCAATCCATGCCTTCAAATATGATTTCTCTTTCCCCTTTCTCCACCAAAATCGCTCGCCATTAGTCGTCGCACCGCTTTTGGGTTTGCAGCTGCGTGGTCGCCGGTGGCTTCTTGGGTCACCGGCTTGGGAGTTTGATCGGTAGGGGGCTAGCAAGAGAAGGGTTGTTCAATGACGGAGGGGAGTGTATTTTTTACTTTATTTTGTTTTTGTCTGGATTTAGTCTGATTTCTGTCCGCATTTAGTCCAGTGGTTTGTTGGTCATGTGCTTGGTATTAGTTTTATTTTCTGCGAACCTAATTTCGCTAAGCGAGTTTGAAATAGGTCTGCACATACTCTGCTTTGATTGCCCTTTCTAATGGTTTGTCTGCTCTTTGGACGCCCATTTGCCCCCATGGGATTGTTTTTTGTTATCTAAGCTTTCACCTCACAGTTGAATACAACTTCTCACATCTGCCCAAAAAAAAAAAAAAGTGTAACTCATTAATGCCCTGGAGAATCAAAATATGATCACCAAATATGGTCATCATAACATTTTCAACAAAGCAAACCCGGACCTATGACATAATCGAATTACATGACATAATCGAATTACATCAAACATATGGTAGAGTCTTTTTTTAATAATTCCGAATTCGTAAATCTTTCTTATTTTATTCCCTGTCTAGCATATTCTTGCACAAGATGATATTACAGGGCGACTTTCCATGAGAAGAACCCTTGGAAAACCGAGAGTAGCTAGGGATTAATTAGACTGTTAATAAACTTTTCAAAGCAAGCGACACAGATCGACCAGTGACATAATAATTAATCCTGTCACAACAGAGATATATTCTACTAGTATTCTGTATTGAATTTGAAACTCATAATTATTAAATCTTACTATGGTTCATGTGTAGCACATCCTTGTAATTCTCACACTATATATATGGTATATTGCATAGCAACTTCTCATTAGAAGTGCTTTGAGGATACCGAGTGACATGAATTAATTGAATTACAATTTTATTTAACTTTTTAAGCAACACATGCGACGTAATTAGAGTGCTAAAGACCCCCTCTCTCTCTAACCCTAGCAGTCGCACCTCTTTGTTTCTCCCTTCCCCTCCCTCCCCCTAGGGTTTCCACCCTAACATGTGTAGCTAGTCAAAAACGACTTTGACAAATTCATTTTAACACTAAGAGCAAGTCCGCCCATCGATAGTTCGGGTGACAAATTCATAATTTGGCCATTTTTGGGCAAAACCTATGTCCACTCCTTGCCATTTGTTGATGCAAAAAATGACGATGACATCGACATCTTTGATGCCAAATTTGGCACCAGAGATGATTAGTACCATTTCTCCCACATCTTCCAATTTGGTTTGCATTTTAGAATGAGATGAGTTTAATCCAATGATATTGATTTGAGATTATTTCAAAATGGCACCAAATGTAGGAACATAGCCATTTTTGGGGGGTTTTTGGCACTATAGCAAGCCAAAATATGATTTTGGCGAAATTATTTTACACCAACGGGTAGACTTGCTCTAATAATCTACATATAATAGATGACCGACCCGTGTTAAGTGCCAATAAATTTGCAATCTTGCATATAAATTTGCTTTAAATGCCTTTTAATTGTGTACTTATCTGGTGGCAAGGCAATAGGAGTATTATATATCAACTAGCAATAGGTGCAAATAATAATAATAATAATAATAATAATAATAATAATGAACAATGTGATATTAACATCAACAACTTAATTAATTATCTTCTTGTCAAAATCTTCTTGGTCTCGAAAGTTTCCATCCCACACGATGAAAGCTCTAATTTTTTATTTTTTTTAGTTGGGAGTTATTGATTGAAAGAGAACGATTCAATAATCCAATATCAAATGAAACAAGAGAACTTCGTGAAAAAAAAAAGGGGCCACCTTGCCACCTCGTGATCTCCTCCGTTCGAAGCCCACTGCCACCTCCATCGTCCAAATGGAGGATCTAATCCATCGCCATCGGCTCTGATCCAAACCTCAGGAGGGTCAGGTCTGATAATTAAGATTGCAAAGTTTAAGGGTGTTTTGGCTTTCCTTTCAGCAAATAAGTGGCCAAACCCGAGGTGGCGACTTCGGCGACATTTCCAGCGATCGGAGGTTTTCTTATTTCGCTTCCAGTTTTAGGTTTTTCTTTTTTTATCTCCTTTAGTGAAGTTTTCCGTTCCCTATGTGTAATATAAATTAATTACGTACTATTTTGAGTTTATTATTTTGTTAGAAAATTTCGTTTTAGTTGCCTCTTGTTTTGTCAACCTTATATTTCTTTCTAGTATTTAATTTCCTAGTCAAAGTAGAATTTTTTGTTTTTGGTAATTTTTGTTAATTAATTGATTCTGCTTCTTTTTTGGACGAATCAATTAGGGTTTTTTCCTATATAAAAGTTGTAAGCCTTCGGGCTAAGGGTGGTTATTTATTGAATTAATGAAAATTGAAAGTTTTCCCATAATTGTGTGTTCGAAGAGGGAGTACCTCTAGTTCATACCTATCTGTGTTTGTGTTTCAAAGAGATAATCTTTAATATAAGCAAGTTCGTGATATCTTCTTGCAAATAGTTTCGTAAAAGGAGGTTGAGTTACATCACTACCCAATCCATATGGATAATCCTTCAATAGCTCTTTGGGCATTTTCTGATGATAAAAAAAAATAAAAAATTGAAACAAAGAGAACAAAAACAGTTCCGTAACCCTAAAAAATGGAAATGAGGAGAATATTGACGTTTGAATCTAGCATAGATGTTTATTTTAGAAAGTGTCAGTATCCTTGTTGACAACATTTAATGTTAGAAAATTACTGATACAACTAGCTAAAGGGTAGGCTGGAGATCAATGGACTTGATTGGACCGAATTCGATACGGTTCAAATCCTATCCAAATGTACGATTATATTTCACATTACCAAGTTGAGCTTTTATTTGCATTTTGCACACATTTTCATCTCAACCCAATGCATATTTTGAATATCTACGAAGATTTACCAGCTTCCACTATATGGAAGCCAATTTCCTTGATCCGTTTCATGCCCGCCTTCGATCGTTTCATGCCAATTCAAGCAGGTATTCTTTGATTGGACAAGAAAACGGAATGAAATTACTTCACTTTTCATGTTCCGCTTTACCACGATCTGTTCCCGATTATAACAATTCATATTTTGTATTTATATATCTATGTAGATATCATTTGCTTAATGTCATGAGAGTAAAATATTAAATATAGTTTATCCAAAAAAAACTTCAAATATATGATCATAATTTTGTTTCTTTATTTCTTATTTAACTCTCATCAGTTATTTATATTTCATTTGCTTGTGATCAAAATCCTCTCAAGAGAACAACGTCAGTAATATAAATTGCAACGATAAACAGGACCCGATTGTCAAGCCTGCTGTCGCTCCCATATTTTCCGGTTTGACTTTAAAATAATATACTACTATAAACCTGATTTTGACCCGCCCCTTGTCATTCTAATATTCCAAGAATATCCCTATGGGGATACTTCAGTCCCATTGGAGGCCCGCGACCAAACTAAAATTCAATTTATTTTTTAAGCTTTTAGTTTTTGAGTTATAAGTAACCTCTTATGTATTGATGAAGAGATCAAACCTTAACTAACAAGACGTTATTACTCTTTAAAACCGAACCGCGCAATTTGGCAAATAAAAACCCAAACGGAAGAAAGCGTTACGATGGAATCAAACAATTGCAAGAGGGCTCGCTACAGGGCCACGGTACTAAAACAAAAAGAAGAAGGATCTGGCTCGTGGGCACACCGTGCAGTTGGCCGAATAACGGCTCGTATCGAGTTTATTTTCATGGCCTGAACCTTGTTCGTGTCGTAGAGCTCGTCGAAAAACTTCAACCACGTCAATAAATCATGTTAATTGGGAAACTTTTTAATACCTGATCGGATCACGTTTTTGTTTCCGAAAATAGATAGTGCCATACTGGATCAAACCCATCAAATCTAATTCAGTAAAGTAAAAAGTCAAACCGATCAGGTATTAAACAGTTTCCAATTAACATGATATTTGACGTGGTTGAGGTTCTCGACGAGCTCTACGATATGAACGGTTCCGATTGTGAAAATAATATTTGACGTGGTTGAGGTTCTCGACGAGCTCTACGACATGAACGGTTCCGATAGTGAAAATAAACTCGATACGAGCCGTTATTCGGCCAACTACACAGTGCAGTCCCCTTATTGGGAGTATGGGACTGCCAACAAGCCAGATCCAAGAAGAAAAGGAAAAAGGTAATTTGAATACCAGGTCAAGGGTACATTCGTAACAATAAATTTATAAATAAAACCAAAAGCTGAGCTGGTGAGTGCTACAAGCCTGCTACTGTATACATTTTTATTTTATTTTTTGAAATGGCTATATATATACTATATAGTATTTCGAACACTAGAATAATACTAATTGCGGCAATGTGCCCTTTCGCATTTTTTACAAAGCCGGCTGGTTTTGTAACTACTCTCTCTCTCTCTCTCTCTCTCTCTCTCTGTTTCTCTCTCTTGCTCCAAAACCCAATAAACCAAATACCAACCTCCTCCTACTTTCTCCCTCCTCGCCCTCTCACTTTCTCTCACTGCTTTTGAACCCTTTTTTTCCCTCTACTACTCTACTCCTACTATACTAGTGTTAGGCACCCTACATTAAATTTCATCCACAAAGGGTATTGAAAAATTACAGTGTGTTGCAATAATTGCTTTGAAGTGAAATTTGGAGGTTTTAAGGGGTTTGGCCTAACATGTTTATTTTGTTTTGTTTTGTTTTTATCTTGGATGAAATTTTCTAATTCTGTGTTAATTCTTCTCTTAAATTATTTGTTCGTCTCAATAAGAAGAGTTAAAAAAGCAAATCAATTTGAATGACACTTATTAGTTTCAGATAAAGAAAAATACATGTTATCCTTATAGCTTATGGGATATTTCAGTACTCGCTCAACCCTCGCTCAAAATATCCACTCGTTCAATAGTTAGCAATGATACTAGTTTTGATCTTTATTAGTCCAATCTACCAAGCAAGAAGGAAGCGCTCCTTACTCCAAGAAAGAGGCACTAGCCTCGGTGGGATATTTCAAATAAAGAAAAATACATGTTATCTTTATCGCTTGTGAGATATTTCAGTACTCGCTAAACCCTCATTCAAAATATCCACTCGTTCAATAGTTAGCAATGATACTAGTTTTGATCTTTATTAGTCCAATCCACCTAGCAAGAAGGAAGCGATGCTTACTCCAAGAAATAGGCACTAGCCTCGGTGCTTTGTACGGTTGTGTTTGGGCTAAACCAGTTCAACCTTTGGTAAAATAATTGTGTGCGAGCGTGCCAGAAAAGAAAATTTTTTATCCTTTTCAGATTAACTAAAATAACTAATTTAATTAGGCAATTGTGATAATCCATTCGATTACCTCAACTAAGAGGATTTTTCTAAAGGTATCAATCAATAATAGATTGACGTTCTTCAATCAGAAAAGATAACTAAACATAAACAAGCTTGAATTTAATCAAAAGCAAGTTTAGATACAATTACTCTTAAGATTTTGACGAGAATAATTCAGAAATATAGGCACACTTGAATTGAATCGAAAGAAAGCCTATATTCGACTAATCTTTGACAAGAAATAGACAAAAAGATATAAGATAACTTGAATTTAATCAAAAGTAAGCTTACATTCAAATAAGTCTTCAAACTTGCAAAATGATAAACTATAACTAAATTACTCTAAGTCTTAAACTATTTTAGATCTCTGAGCAACCATTTTGTATGGATTGTCAGATGATGAATTTTGTGTCGGGGGGTTTTCTCCTCTATTGTCTCTTCTATTTATAGACGATGGGTCTGTCTTTAACTTGCATTCTTCACGTTTCCTTTTAGCGCCCAGGTCTTCATTCAAATTTGATTTGAAATGCCCTCCATTTCCCTCAAAAAAACGGTTGCAAAGGCCTTCGAACTACTGCTTGACTTGGTCTTCTCAGAAAACTCTTCTCCTTCCACGTTTGTTGATGTAGATCGAGGCTAACTTCTGGGTAGTGGGTTCCCATTTTTGTGCAACATGAGTTAGTGCTTTGAAATAATCTATTCAGATGATTCGTTGTAAACATAACCGATTTCTCCAAATGAAACGAGACTTTAATGACACCGTTCGATGGTTTGAAGAATTAATCAGCAGTTGTGCTTAATTACCATCTTAATACCTATCATTCGATGACCAAACATGATCGTTCCAATCTAAACGATACCGTTTACTACTAAAATAACATCGTAATTAAAATCCTTTGATCTTCTGTATCTTAGACTTAATCACAACGTGTTTTGATTGGATAATACACTGTTTGGTGCCACGTGTAATTTTCTTATTGGATGGCATATTTTAGGATGTAAACAGGTTGGTACTAGTCCTTGATTGGCAACTAATGTTCCACCAAACTCCCTCTCTATAGTCTATGCAATGTACAGGACAAGGAAGGTGCATATCAAACAAAAGAAGAAAGTATGTAAATGTTGGAATGTCCAAACTCTTCAAAAAAAAAAAAACTATATGTTTCGAATTATTCTTATTTGTAACATAATTTTATGTTTTTACGTTTAGATGACAATAAGATAAAAAGATTAATCAAAATTTAGTTTAGGGGAAATGGAACATTAGATCACATGGTCTGCGGGAAATTTCTACAAAAGGCATGAAAGCCACCTTTCCCTTGGTATTAATCACAAAATTAACACACTTTCCATGGAGAGTTCAGAGGGTGAGGATGTCCATGTTTGAAGTTAAGGGAGCGCCTACGAAATGCTTCTAAAGTACAAGGTATGTTAGTGCGATTGCCCCGTTATTAATTTTTCCTCCCATTGTCATGTGACACAATTACAGCAGAGCCTTATTACATCGAGCGTGTTTTCTCTCTCTCATGACTCGTTTAACTCTCTCCCTCTCTCTCTCTCTCTCTCTCTCTCCTCCTCTCTTCTTTTTTGTTGGATTCCCACCTCTTCCCCAAACAAAAGCCACACTATACAACTCAGACAAATCCACACATATAGTATCTAGCTAGAGAGAGAAATAGGAAAAAAGCACCAAAAGCGCAGAGAGAGAAGCAGTGCCGGAAATGCTGGTGAAGCTGGGGGACCCGGTCAGATTCCGGCAACCATAGCAAAAGACGTTGAGAGAAAGATAAAGCAAAATAGTTAATAGAAAAAATGCCAGAGCCAGTGTTATCTTTCACTGATGAAGAAGAAGAGAAAGCGCACACAGACAGAGAACCGGACACCACCAGCAAACCCATCTCCGTACCCCTCGTCGTCGGCCGCAGCCGGTCCCACTCCTCCACCCGCCGCGTCACCCCCACAACCACTTCAACAGCCATCGCCATCAGAGAAAAACACCTCCCGAACGGAGATCTCTACACGGGCAGCTTCTCCAACAACATGCCGCACGGATCCGGCAAGTACCTCTGGAGGGACGGCTGTATGTACGAGGGAGAGTGGAAAAAGGGCAAGGCCACGGGCAAGGGAAAGTTCTCGTGGCCGTCCGGGGCGACCTACGAGGGGGACTTCAAGTCGGGTCGGATGGACGGGTACGGCACTTTCATCGGATCCGACGGGGATTCTTACAAGGGGTCGTGGGTGGGCGACCGGAAGCACGGCACGGGCCAGAAGCGGTACGCTAACGGGGATGTCTACGAGGGGTCGTGGCGGCGCAACGTGCAGGACGGGCACGGGCGGTACGTGTGGCGGAACGGGAACGAGTACGTGGGGGAGTGGAGGAGCGGCGTGATCAACGGGAAGGGGGTTCTGAGGTGGGCGAACGGGAATGAGTACGAGGGGAATTGGGAAAATGGCGTTCCCAAGGGCCACGGGGTTTTCACTTGGCTCGATGGTAAAAACGAGATCAAGAATCTGCAGATTCTGAATGGTGATTCTGCAAATACCATTCTGAATGGTGGTGATAAAACGTGGGTTGGGGAGGAGAAGAGAGGAGGGGGGTTTAACGGGAAGGTATCGGCGGCGGGGCCGTTGCTGGTGTTGGAGGATGGTGGGGACTTTGTGGTGGCGACGAAGAAGAGGTCGTCGGTGGAGGGGTCGAGGGGGAGCTCGACGGAGAGGGGTTTTTTCCCGAGGATTTGTATTTGGGAATCGGATGGGGAGGCTGGGGATATTACCTGTGATATAGTGGATAATATGTTTTTTAGGGATGGGATTAGGCAGTTTAGGAGGAATCCTTGTTGTTTCAGTGGCGGTGAGGTGAAGAAACCGGGGCAGACTATATCGAAAGGGCATAAGAATTACGATTTGATGCTGAATCTACAGCTGGGTATTAGGTAAATCGTGGGTTTGTTGAGTATTTGATCATTTTTGTGATTGTAAAGTTTATTAGTTATTGGGTTTTGATTTATTGGTTTGGGTTTAACTTTTGCCGGTTGTGTTGTAGGTATTCAGTTGGGAAGCATGCTTCGATTCGTAGGGACCTTAAGCCTAGTGATTTTGATCCCAACGAGAAGTTCTGGACTAGGTTTCCGACGGAAGGATCGAAGACCACGCCACCCCACCAATCGGTTGAGTTCCGGTGGAAAGATTATTGTCCTGTTGTTTTCAGGTATAGCTCCTTTGAAATGCTTGGTTGTTAGGGTTTCAGTTTCATGTTTTTGTTTAGTCGGCATATGGTTGAAGTAGTTGAAGTTTGAATGTATTCAATCTTAGAATTTTTAGTTTACATTGTTGTCATTGCTGATTTTATTTTTTGCATATTCAGACATTTGAGGGGGCTGTTTCAAATTGACCCTGCGGATTACATGCTTGCTATTTGCGGAAACGATGCTCTCAGGGAGCTTTCTTCTCCTGGGAAGAGTGGAAGCTTCTTTTACTTGACTCAGGATGATAGATTCATGATAAAGACAGTAAAGAAATCAGAAGTCAAGGTTAGTTGCCTGCCACACACTTCAACATACGTCCTAGGAAATTTTTGCAGGACTTGATCTCAAATTATCTCAATGTCGTAAATGGAAAATATTTCAATAGTTGTTTCGTAGCTTCCCCTGGAACTTTCTCTTAAATGACGCGCTGCCAGCGTGGTTTGACTAACTCGTACCATTTACATTTGGTAATCTTTGTTCAGGTGCTTATTAAGATGCTTCCAAGTTACTACCAACATTTTTGTCGGTACGGAAATTCCCTAGTGACAAAATTCTTTGGTGTCCACTGTGTCAAACCGGTGGGTGGCTTGAAGGTATGTGGTGCTATTCATGATCACATTGTTCTTGTTTTCGTTTTGTATACATGAATGGTAAGTTATACATGCTTGCTTCTAACCGTATTGTATTTGATTTGTCAATAGACTCGATTCATCGTGATGGGCAATCTGTTCTGCTCAGAGTATAGGATCCACAGACGGTTTGACCTGAAAGGATCGTCCTATGGTCGCACAACTGACAAGCCTGAAGGAGAGATTGACGAAACTACTACCCTTAAAGACCTTGATCTCAATTTTGTGTTTCGACTCCAACAAAACTGGTTCCAAGAACTTATCAAGTTAGTTTTATATGTTCTGTTTTATCTCAGTGCACATGATTTCCTCACCTCTCTCAATTCATTAGCATTTTATAGCATTGCTCATGTGCCGTCACATTTTCTTCACAGACAAATTGATCGAGACTGTGAGTTCTTGGAAGCTGAGAGGATCATGGATTATAGTCTTTTGGTTGGTCTTCACTTCCGTGATGAAAATACTGGTGACAAAATGGGTTTGTCACCGTTTCTCTTGCGAACTGGTAAATTTACCAATCAATTTCCCGTACCCGTTTCTCAATAGATAATGGTGGTGGCATGGGATGTTTAATTGAATTAGTTTGGGGTTTTCAGGCAATAATGATTCATTTCGAAATGAAAAGTTCATGCGTGGCTGTCGCTTCCTTGAAGCAGAGCTACAAGACATGGATCGAGTTCTATCTGGCCGGTATGTTTTTCTTCCTATTGTGTGCTTTCTGATGTGATCCGATTTGATGTATTGCTGTCAAACTAGAAACCTTAATCAAATATGCTCGTAGAAGTATTTTCCTTAATCAAACCATTTCTTCCATGGAACTTGATCATGTGGGTTGGTATAACTGATAGTGTCTCGTGGGTTGTCTTTAAGGTAGTTCAATACACAACAGCTATTTGTGGGTCATACTTACCAAAATGGTCCTATAACATTCCTGAGATGAGAACAAGGCCACGTTTTGCAATTGTTTTTGTCATTACCGTTCCGTATTGAACTCTAGAATGTGATATGTTGTATGGGGCTATGGGCATACCCGCTTACGGTACCAATCCGAAAGTAAACTTGATATGGGTTGTTTTATTTCTATGCCAGCTTCTCAAAATAAAGACTCACAAGTTGTTTAAATTGTGCTTTTGGGGTTCAGTTCAGTCTGAACTAAGGATAGCTTTGATGCTTAACTGAAGAGCCCAGTGTACTGAATTTGATTTAAACGTGTGATCCATCAGGAAACCTTTGATCAGATTGGGGGCCAATATGCCAGCACGAGCAGAGCGGTTGGCTCGAAGGAGCGACTTTGATCAGTACATCCCCGGTGGATTTAGCACTTTGACCCCTTCACGCAGCGGCGAAACTTATGAAGTAGTCCTCTACTTTGGGATTATTGATATTTTACAAGACTATGATATCAGCAAGAAGCTAGAGCATGCATACAAATCCTTGCAAGTTGATCCTACATCAATCTCCGCTGTTGATCCGAAGCTATACTCAAGGAGGTTTCGAGATTTCATCGGCAGAATCTTCATAGAAGATAGGTAGCACCAAAAGGAAGCAAATCAAGACATTTTGATTGCTATATGCAACTGAATCAAATCTTGATCGATGGAGCTTCCGATCGGGGTAGGGTCTTTGCAAATACGCCGTGGAGGAACAGGGCGGTGGCGGTGGGTGGCTGAATTTTGCGGATCAGCTGTGGCGGTGAAGGGACAAGTTCATTGTACATTCAAGGTGTGGGGGCAAATTGAGTAGTGCTATTGGTACCGACGGTACCATAGGGAAAATGTACCGACGGCCACCGGACGGCCGTCTCCGGCCACCGGACGGCCGATCCGAGCCGTCCAAAAATTTTAAAAAATAAAACCGAGTGGGCCTACGCGGGAATCAATGGCATCCGAGGTGTGTAGAGTACTTGATCCGAGCACCCTTTTTTCGTGTATATACACGTATATACAAATATACACGAAAAATGGGTGCTCGGATCAAGTACCCTACACACCTCGGATGCCATTGATTCTCGCGCAGGCCCACTCGATTTTATTTTTTAAAATTTTTGGACGGCTCGGATCGGCCGTCCGGTGGCCGGAGACGGCCGTCCGGCGGCCGTCGGTACATTTTCCCTATGGTACCCGTCGGTACCAATAGGATTTCTGGGGGCAAATTGGATCATGGGTTCTAGTCTCTTTTTTGGTTACTTTTTATTATTTTATTTTTTTAATTTTGGAAACCAAGGAATGTGAAGATTTGAAAGATAGGTATAGGGAAGTGAGCAAGATGGTTTTTCCCAGGGAGAAGATTTCACAAAATGAGTTTAGGCTTGGAATAAGTAAAAGTGTACAGCTTACAGAGAAAAAAGCATGGATATTTATTGGATAGGCCCTATGGTATTATTAGTTTTTTTGGGGATATGTTCAAATTTGTTTACAAATCAGTGGTCCATTCTAATCTCTCTCTCTCTCTCTCTTACATTTTTTGTTTATATGGCAGCTACTAGCTAGGGTCAGTCTCTTTCTAGGAATGGAGAGAGAGAATGCTTTTCTTTTGGTTGCAGTGAAAGGGTTCTTCATTGGGTCAGGGAAGAGAGGTGAAGCACATGAAAAGGAGAGAAAGCAAAGAGAAAGATGCGCTGGTGTTTCTTGATTTTGCCTACTCGGAGTACCACTTTCTTTACTTCTCTCTCACCTTCCCCTCCCATCTTTTTTTACTGTGTCAGTTTGGCTTTAATTTACTAGTAGTATCAACTAATCAGTTTGGTTTTTTAAATCTGAGGAATCCCCGAGCATTCACCAAAAGGACTGAATTTAGATCTTTGACCCAAATCTGGTCGCTTCACTCCTCCCTTCCCCTCCAAAACAGTGTCTTGGGGAATCCCCCGCCACGTGGCAGACAACCCAGATCCCAAGGTTGGGAAATTATGCTATTGGCCCTAGTTGTTTTACTAAAGAATTTACTTTGGTCCTTGTGATTTTGATTTTATCTCCTTGGAAGGAATTTACCATTTCTGTTCCCACGAAGAAGGCGCGCTTCAAAGAAAGAAAATTTTAGGGACGAGAAATCTAATTCAGTGTTTTTATGGCCTGTGCATGACTTGGGGACAAGGGTGGGACCTGCTATTGATGACGATGCCGGCCTCGCTCTTGCCCCGTCAAATTCATGCTTTACATGCCCAGGCTGCGAAGAAGACAGGCAGCGAAAATGCAATACTCCTAGACAAAAGGTGGTGGTTGTCAAGAGGGATGACAATTCTATCCTATCCGACCATGCTCGCCCATTCCCCGTCCCAAAACGGATTGGAGATTCAAGGGATTTGTTTGGGGATTTGGGTTGGATTCCGGAAATGATCTTGAAAAAAATTGGGGAACGGGTTGGGAACGGTTTTACCCCTAGCTACACCTCTTTCCCCGACCCGACCCGCCTCATCCCATTACCCGTGTTCCTCTATTTACTGTTAAACTTATTAGGCTCATTACTTCAAGGTTTTCAATAAAAGAAACTGAAATGGTAAAGCATTCAATGTTATTAAATTCCCTAGTTATTAAGGGGACTCTAAAAATGGTCCCTTTCGTGACCCCTTGATTAATTATGATGTTTTGGGTAAATTTCAATGACCTTCCCTCAAGTTTTTAACAAATGCAAGGAGCCCTGAGGTTCTGACGTTAACTATAACGCCATAACATTTTCCTAATAAATTGACTAAAAAGTGAAATCCCCTTAGATACTAGGGTGAATGAAACAACTAAGTCTTGCTTCTTCTTTTTCAATTAGACTCTCAAATATTAAACGACATTAAACTTTTGGTTATATGAGATTGAATTTACATAATAATTTGCACTCATATTTCTTTAATGAATGTCTTTTTCTTACAAAAATAATGTTTATCACTTAATGTATCTTGTTCTTTCTTCATCGTAGAATAATTTTATTTAAATGGAATAAACTGCATATGTATAAATCTAACTGAAACATTAAAGTAGAATGGTCAATTACATTGATTTACTTGATGAAAAATAAGTCATTATAAAAAAATTAGGGGGATTTTTCATTCTTCCTTTTTTCAAGGAGGGAGGATATGATAAAGTTAGAAATTTTCATATGTATTTCATATGAGAGTATTTCTCGGTGACGAAGAAAGAACAATGTACATTAAATGACATATATCATTTTATTAGAAGATAATGATTATCTAAACATAAGATGTACAACTAATTGCAAAAATTCACTACATATGGCAAAAAGTATAATTTCCTTTTAATATTTAAAACTTCAATTGTCAGAAAAAAAGAAAAAGAAAAGGGAACAAGACTTAGTTGCTCGGTTCACTCTAAAAACTGAATTGGGGGAGCCTGTTGTGCACAATCCGAGCTGTCGAATCGTGCATAGCACCGTGCTGTGCATTTAGTGCATAGCACACACACCGTGGGTTACTAAAAACTAAGGGTGTTTCAGTCATTTATTAACCAAAAGTAATGGCGTTAACGGAATGGCAGAATCGAGCTAAGAGTTTGTAAAGAGGGAGGGTAGTTTAATTGTCAGAACTTTTGGGGAGGTCTCTGTATTTTTAGAACCTAGGTTGTGAGGTCAGTGAAATTTATCCATCCATCCTTGTTTTTGGAGATGACACCGTTATGCCAGTAGAAGTTGGGAGGGTAATATCGTCAAAGTAGCAGCCTAGGATTCATTGGCATTCGTGTAGTAGTATTTTTATTTTAATGGGAGGTCAAAGTCCATTGGCAGGAGACTGGAGAGGGAATAGTAGCAGTCCTAGTCCCAAATAGGACCATATGGTAAAGCTCTGTTTCTGTTGGGGTTGATGGTGGTGGTGGGGTCCAGTCTGTTGTTCTTTTGTTGGGGTGGCGTCCCTTTTTTGACCTTGTTTGTTTTAGGGAACCTTCTGTCTCTACTCGCACTCCTGTGTGGTTAAGCCCCTGCGTGTGTCCACACTCAGATCATGTAATTCGAGAAAAACCTGGGTCGCTTTCAATTCTCGTTCTGCGTTTTAATATTCGATCTTACCAAGTTTAGAGGTTTAAAATGATTTGGATAGGCGCTTTTCACCTGTGGCGGCTCCAAAAATTTTATATAGGGTGTTCAATAATTATCTTAACTGAGTAGCTCCATCAACTGGCAATATATACACAAAATTTCATATATTAGTCTGACTAGTGCGATTAAAGATATAAAAATATGGTAGATTTTACAATTGCTCTCAACAAAATTTTATATTTTGAGACAAAAAGAATAAACTCACAGATAAATTTGCTAACATTCTTTTGAAGAAAAATGTGGCAAATATGTTTACACAGATCTTTTTGAGCATATGTTCTTTTTTTGGTTATATAACGTCGATTGTCATTTAGAGTGAAGCCAGAAAAATGATACAGATATCAATAGAGAAATTTTTCTCTATTTGTCTTTTTATAATTTTTATCATTATGAGTTTGTACCTTGTTTCGAGCTAATGTATTAGGTGTTCAATTATGAATTACCTGAATTGATGAGTGTTCGTTGTATAGGACCGAGTGTTCAAACAAAGTCTAAAATTAAATTTCTCAGTATAACTTGTCGTTTTAGGGTGTTCACTTGAACACCCACATCAATATATATATGGAGTCGCCAGTGCTTTTCACTCGGGCTCCCACTCAAGTTCACACTCACGAGCGCAAAGGACGGCAAGCGAACCGAGTAAATCGCCAGCAACTTGAGCTCAGCTGTTACAGACTTAACTCAATACATTTAGTAAACGAACCGCGCTCGAATAAAATAGTTGGCTCGTTTAGTAAAAAAACTAAGCTCTATCTAGTTGTAGCAAACCCAAGGAGCTTGTTGTCCCTAAGGTGACAACATGTGTGCTAACTCCATCCGGGTCGTCCATTCTGGCAATGGACTCATATTTTATCTCAACTGAACAGATCTCAGTCATTCACCCATTCATTACCGAGATGAAATCTGAACTGTCCATTACCAAAATTGACCGACCCAAATAGGTCAACACACCTGTTGTCCCTTAAGGGACAGTAGGCTCCCCATTTCAGTTGTAGCTCCCCTTGTGTAGATAAGCTAGTATGTATAAGCCTATCTTGTTTAGTACTCGAACCGAATTTTCTCAAGTATTAATTGAATAGCTCATTGACTTTCAAACAAGCCAAGCTCAAATACCCTAAACTCTGCTTGACTTAACTCATTTGCACCCTTATGCATGCACCATTGTTTGAATTATGTGTCCTAGTGGAATTTGGAATATTTTTGTTGATCTTTTGTGAATCATGTGATGTAATCCACTTGAGATGACGATAGGATCTGTTCTGTGCCATTTTGGACCTTGTGATTTGTGGAAAAAAGTCAACTTATCATATTAGCTCTTTGTACCCCAAAATTCCCTGTTTTAGAACTCTTGCAAGTTTATCATCAAAATCCAAAAAAGCACTTGTATGGCTTGTTCAATTGAACGGATCTTTTTTGCAAGGAAAAAAAAAAAAAAAAAAACCTCAAATAGGATATATATATTCATGTTATATGATCGTAACACATTTGTTCTTTTAAAGTGGTCAAATATTAACTTATACTCGCCTACTTCATTATAAAATTTATAGCGTAATTCAATCATATAGATATCGACATCTCGTTAACTTGATATTCCCCCAGTTTCATAATTTTAGTCCATTAAGAAACGTCCTCATGGTGATATGACAGCACCTATCTATATGTCACAAACTTAAGACCTAGCTAGGATGGAGCAAATTCTTGAAACCTAATGCTTGATCGATCATCAGGTTAATTTCTTGGGGCTACTAACAACGTTATATTTTCTTTGTTTTTAAACGACATTATCTTATACTTGAGATTTTTTGTGTGGAAATAATCTACTATCACTTTTCAAAAGTAAAATTCCCTTCTTTATTTTTCACAATGGTAGTAACTTGAAATGACTTTTCTGGCATGGGATGTGGTCACGACTTTTGCTATAAAAATGCCTATGAAAGCAACCAATTACCAATTTCCCAAAATGACCTTTATTTTCTCTCTTGAATGTGATTAATTTTCTATTCCACGCAATATTGTTTAGGTCCCGTTCATCTAAGGTTCCTAAAGATTGATATACACACCTGAGTTATAAAAACATAGAGATGGCAACCAAGGTTTAGAATTCCGTCCCGTACCGTTGCTAACCAGTACATACCCCTTTTGGCCGAATCCCGAACCCTCAACTCCAATTTCGTTCTAGCTCAAAAATCAATCGGTACCGGTTGGTACCTGACTACTTTTAAATTCATTTTTTCTTTTAAATAAATGTACGTCCATACTAGAATTTTCCATGTGAAATAAATAACACTAATAATAATAAATTCAAAACGGTACACGGTATCTCACCAGAACCGGTACATGTCATACTAAAAAGAAAATCTATACTCTAACCTGTAGACCATCCATTTCACACGTGAAGGTCACCAATCCTCTACATTTGGGACCCCAAACTTATAGGGACAGATTTCGATTGCAAGCTAGAGACTACTTTCCCTTGACCAGCTGCCTGCTACCTTTCATTTTATTAATGCCATTGACTGTGTAGAAAAAATCAATTTAGAGCAGTAGCTGTCTCACAATGGTACTCATGGCTTCCATAGACAACTGTAGCACTATATCTTAACAGCTTGCTTCACAGATTTTACTCTGATAATTGTCCTGTTTTTGAAGGAATTGGTTAGGGGTGATTTGGGTTCAGTTCGGTTCTGGATGAAATTTTCGAAGACCTATTTGGTTCGGTCGAAATATTTCCAAGACCGATTCCGACCGGAGTTGAGTCCGGTTCGGGGTGAGATCGGTCCAGTCGGGGATTTCAGTCCGCCCGAAATATAAATTTTCATTTAATTTAAAGTGTATATATGTAAGAATATATAAAATATATAATTGGTCGGTTCGGTCTGGTCCGATCTGAAAAAAAACCAGCCTTACCCCAACCGAAAACCGAACCGATCGGTCGGTTTTTTTGGTCCGTTGGTTTTCATAACACCCCTAAAATTGGTTATGTATACAATTCTGTGAAAGAAGAGACAAAAACACAAGACACGCGAGCAAAGAGAAACAATCATAGAATAACTTGCGCATTGGACAGATAAATCTCCTTTCTGTTTTGTGCATAGAATCATAGGGGATATGATATCCTACAATCCGTTAGAGGATAACTAATCCTTGAGATGCAGTTTTCTCCCTGAGGGATTATCCGGCGTTTGGTTGGCATGAAATTTATCATGAGATCGCATAGGTCGTCGCAGTCAATTTTTATCGTCGGATTTAAACACACACACACACACACAAAAAAAACATTACTCAGGATTTGTTACGTATAATAGGAACTGGGGGATGGTGTTGTGCATATCCGGATCGTCCGTCTTGGCAATCAATGGTCCGGATAATAGATATATCCAATCAAGTAGAAAAAATAATTTATTTTCTAAAAACCAATTTGGAGGATGTCCTAGATACAAAGAACTAAAAAAATTTCAAAATTTTCCTTTTACAAAAAAGAAAATTGGAAAGTCTGTTGACACAACCAAAGAGGAAACAGATCGTGCACAGGTCATTGTGTGGGGCCCATTCCGGGGGTTCCACACAAACGATCCGAGCCGTTCATTAAATGTAAAACATTGTTTTAAGGGCTCCACAAAAATCAGCTCAATCCGATACCTATAAGTGCTTGATCCAATCTGAGTGAAAAGTTAGATGTTGGATCAAGGACTTATAGGTATTGAATTGAGCTGGTTTTTCGCGAAGGCACTTGAAAAAATGTTCTACATTTAATGAACAATTTGAATTGTTTGTTTGAGACTCGAAGTGGACCCCATACTGTGATTTGTGCACAGAATCTCTGCAGAAATCTGTGTGGGTAGTACTACTGAAAGAAAATAGATGTATGTGTTGGTTTTGTCACCACCACGAAATACTTGTGAACGAAATTTTTGCACGAAATGAGAATGTATATAGCTATCAACCATCAAGGACCAATAAATTTGACAAAAACATGTACTTTAATTCGGCAGCGACTAAACATATGAGAAAAAAAACATGTAATTAATACCCGCGGCCCAAACACGGGATCCAGGGGTTGCACTGCAGGGTATAGTGTGGCATCTTGACCGTCCTCGGCAAATAATGGTTCAAATCTCAGCTCGACAATGGATGACTCAGATTTGTAAGGGAAAGATTAAATCTGAACAACTGATTGCCAAACGGACGGCTCGGATGACGCACTACACCTTGCAGTGCACCCTATACACTACAAGATTTCCAATCCCAGCCCGAAGGGCAACCAAGACGATCTCCTTAAATTTTGACAGGAAAATGTTTTTGAGATCGAGCAAAAGCAATTCCCCTACACATATTCTATCTACAAGAAATTTTGTGCATAGATTCGAAAAACAGAAGTGATTGAAATCGTCTGATGCAAGTTGACCCCTCATTATTTTACAAAAGCTCATGCGTACCGCACGATAGAAAACCCATTTGTGTTTGGATTTCCGCTCATAAACAGATTTTTTTTATTTAATTATTGGCTCGGATCGTTTGTGTGAAACTTGTAATGAGCCTCACACTGTAGTTAGACTTTCTTTTTTTCTTTCTATTCACAAGTTCCAAACCCGGCATATCATTAACTTTATGTGTCTTATCAAGATATATTTATGCATGATTCGCTGAAAGATAAACTCTCTTATTTCTCTTTCGATAGAAGTGAAATGAATTCAATATTCTATTAAAACTAAACCGGCCAGATATATAAAACTCCTGAATGCTTTTTTTTTGCATACCACACAAGGAATAATTGCTCTCTTTGTGGTGTGCAAGAAATTGAAAAACAAAAGTTAATTACTTGGTACGTTTTGATGAGCCGTCCATCACAAGTTTCTCCTCATGGGGACCCTAAACATTTACCACAGTACTTAAATGTTGTGCGGCCATATGCATGGTGGCCTAATACATAGTCTATTCCATTTCCAACACCAAGCTTGTCTTAGGGAGACAATTAAGGCCGCCCTCAACATTTATAATATGGGTTCAAAAAGAGTCCTCATTTCTGGGACCGGACAGTCCAAATCTCGAATGCTCGTCTCAAAAAAAGTAAATAGCATAAAAATTTGTCGATAGTCTCTGTAAGACTATCAACAGATCCAGACCGTCGATTGCCCGCATTGACGGTCAAGATTTGAATTGTCCAGTCTGACCAATCGATCTAAAATATAGATCCATTTATGTGTGTAGGTAAGTACTACAATAATTGTTGATAAATCCTTCATTATACTACTATAGATTTTGTGGTGGGAATGTAATTAAACAGAAACCCCATGTGTAATCATTGTGTCTCAATAATCTTCCATTAGATAATATTATTACAAGGATAGTTTAATGCTTAGATGGTGCATTAATAACGCTGCACTGCTCTCAACTACCTAAAACAAAGATTGTGCAAGAAAAGTAAATGGAATCCCCCCTTAATTATGGGGTGACTTTATACTAGTTCCAAAAAAATACAGCTACTTTTTATACTGTATAAAACTGTAAAGGGTGGCTTAGTTCAACGCTTTTATTGACTTTTAGCTGCAATCAACAGTTACTAAATAGCTAGCCAGTACTTCATTTTGGAGACTTGGCATGCACGTTTTTATTGACATTAGTGTAAGTTGATGTTCCCGATTTTCCATAACACAGCAGGACATCGACATAAGATTTTAGTAGTATCAAATATTACTGGTGAGAGAGAGAGAGAGAGAGAGAGAGAGAGAGAGAGAGAGAGAGACCTCTTTAGTACTACAGTATAATAAGGTTTCTTCTAGCAAAGATGTCTACCAAATATTACTGGTGAGGATTTTTCAATAGAAACAAACGGGTACGTGAATTGCGACGACACAAGTACAGTACAATTTATGCTCGAATCAGAGGACTCGTGATCCACGCCGTGTTCTTGTTCATGCTTTTGAATATTGCGTTTTTTTCATTAATTCGATCGGTTATGTTCACCGTATATAGGGCTGTTAAACGAGCCGAGCCGAGCTTTGTAGAGATCGAGCTCAAACTAGAGCTCCAGCTTGGCTCTTTTACTATACGAGCCAAACCGAGTTGAGCTAAGCGTTAACGAGCCGAGCTCGCGAGCTTGCTCGGTTCGTTTACTGTCCTAACCGTATGTGATTGAAAGGAAAGACCGGTACACACTACACACCCCTTATAATTTCAAAATGCCCAATATGATCCAAAATCATATCAAATGATATCTAATCAACCTTATTTCTACATGACTACCAATTCTAGAGTACGAACGGTCTGAAATTATCAAAATGTGCTCTAAAATGACTCACAAATGGGCCAACTAGACGGTGGGCTGGAAAGGAGTTTATCCCAATAAATAACTACGGATCATATTTTGCGGGATTACGATAATTCATAAATGCTTAGAATAATGTTTGCAACAAAATATCCAGAATCGTTTGACCTACGGTAATCTAGACAAAGACTGTCACATTTAGATTCATTCGATGTAAGTGGATCCGTTGAAAAAAATCGTGAAACTTATCGAAAAGGGTATTTGTGTCCAAATATATATCTCTTCAGCACTGCTCGACTCGTAATGTTTATGGGCGGGCGTTAAATGGCACAAAGAAATTGTTAATGCCACGTTGCATAAAAGTTCCTAACATTTCAATGACGAAAGTGCCCATCGTTTTTATGACCGACAAATCGACGTCATGCATGCGTAATCTCCTGAAGATCAGAAGATGTGCTCTCAATCTCATCCAGCTATGAGTAACCAGCGGTGGTTTGGTGGTCAGCATGTCTTTGGTGGGATGAGTAGTTCACGGGTTCGAGACGTGTTATCGACGCCTTCTCAAACTCTAGGCGGTCACGTCCGGATAATTGAACTCCTCTAATCTCCCTTTGCTGAGCGCATTGGCTCCAGGTGGTGCAGTGCTCACTTTTGAGTTTCGGTTCTCTTCCACAAACTCACTGCGAGCTTGGAAGGCTCTATGGTCTCATCCAAGACAAGGTCGTCATGCCTAGTCGCTCCCTCCACCCCTTTTGCCTTTGAAAAAAAAAAGCTAGCTATGAGTAAAATAATACTCCTATTTGTGATCAGAAAAAGCTATAGCTATGACAACCTTAAATCAGTTTTCTTTTCAATTGCGTCACAAAATCTGCATAATCATCAAGGAAGGCTACGATTCTCTTCTTTTGGATAAATAATATATTTCACAGTCAAACAAGATTTTGATCCACTTCCTGATATTTTTGTTGATGGCTATATTGTGTTTAATTTTTTTTTTCCTTACAACGGGTTGTATTGACATTAAAAAATACTTAAATAATAAAAACTTTAGCAGAATGGAACTTAAAGTGGTGTAGATTCTTTTAATATATGACCCCAAAAAAAAAAAAACAACCTCAAAGAGTTGGCTTGTCTTGGTTCAGAGATTTTTAGACGAGAGTTAGGAGCTTGCTATTTCTCAAGGAATCACATTCAAAATAACTCTAGTACTATCTACTCTTATGGCTAGTCCATTGTGATTTTGCTCCGAATTCAATTGGGCTTCTTGCTAATAAACGGTGGAATTAGTTGAGGTGAGTTTAAATTAGCCTGAACATCTTGAGGTGAGCGTAACTTCTTCCGCTTGAGGTATTTGAATTTGACACCTAGGTAACTTTTTTTTAATAACATGGGGACCATAATTTGCCTAGGGAAGCTGTCAAGCACCCCCTACCAAGCAGGGTGCTGAGCGGCATCCGATCGTTTATTTCAGCACGGACGACTCAGATTGAATCTGAGCGCATATAGAGATGAACTGTCCGATGCTCGGTCAAGATCCGAGTCGTCGATTTCCAGAAACAAATGGCCGGATTGATCGCTCGGCATCTGCTTTGCAGCATCTCCCAATCCAATTCATGCATGAGCGGTAATAATTGGCGTCGGGAGATTGACACGACAATTTTTTTTTTTAAACAATTGGATACATTTAGGGGAGTGATTTTGGTACTCTCCAAATAAATAACTGCACTTGCATAAGAGAGTGTCAAAATCATTTCCTATATGGAATTGATTATGGCATCATATGATTAACTTTTTAATACTTTGCGTTCTCTTGAACTTACTTAAATCTGTGAGTTTAATCTGTGAATTTTGTCCTTATTTGAATTTTTTCCGCATTTTTTAGTTTTGCACCAAACTTTTATAGGTTCTTGATTCATCTCAATGAAAGGAATCAGAAAAGTAAAAAAAATTACTTTTACCCAAATATTTTGAGAAATAACCAATTTTTTTGAGAAAAATAAAAAGTGGTTATTTCTCAAAATATTTGAGTAAAGGTAAAAAAAATTACTTTTAATTCCTCTCGTCGAGACGAATCAATAACCCACAAAAGTTTGGTGCAAAACTAACAAATGCGGAAAAAAATTTCGAATAAAGACAACTTTTAGATTTAAGTTAAGTTCAAGAGAACGCAAATGCTGTTAAAAAAAATCTTTTAATTGTAAAGGACTGTAATTTTTTTTTTTTTTTTAAATGACAGTAATTGAATGAGCAAAAGTCATTACATGAGGATATTGACACGATGATATTTTGTAAACGTACAATTGGATACATGTATCATGTGATTCGTATATGAATATACTTCCTTTTGTTCAAAAATGTTTTTCAAGATTTTTTCAACAATTTATTATAAATTATTCCCTCCGTCCTAATTTAATTGATCACTACGGTTTTGTGTGTATTTTCAATAACTAATATTTCACAACGTATATTATTAAAAATAAGCAATATGGATCTTATTTGATACTCCAGTAGATCTCAATTTTTTCTATAAGACAATAATTTCAAAAACATAATATATGTCGAGAGATATAAGTCGTTTAAAATGCACGCAAAACTATAGTGGACAATTAAATAAGAATGGATGGAGTAATAAATAATAAATTCTTTTTATTTAAAAAAATAAAAAAATTTAAATTCTCATTTTACAGACTGTACAAAATATCTTGGGACAAGGTGTAGTAGATGAAAATACTACTACCAAACAAGGTTTCTAGGGTCAAGCTTTGATCGAAGAGATTACATGCTAGAATTAATGTTGGAGGGAAACATTTTAGAACTTTTATGATATGATGACATGGCACATTGAGGTACGTAGGGAAGCTAACAAATACTACCTAACTATGTGGAAATTAAAAAAAGTGATAGTGGGGTCCTAAGCTGTTAATTTTTGAAATAGAAAGTACTAAAAAGTAAAAAACATTGAAATGTGGGGGTTTTGGTTTTCCAGAGGGGTCTGCATCACTCGCAACACGAGGTTGCTTTAAAGGAGACAATTACTCGACCATTTGAATATTACTAGTTACTAGTTTTTTCCTAAGGAAAATTGTCACTTTGCTCCTTATAGTTTTAGTTTTTCCTAGTGAGCACTTGGACTCTTTTTAACTTTCACAAGTTAACACTCGGCACCCCTGTGTATGCTCTGAGTTGAAGTTCCTGTCGATCCAAACTAAAGGAGAATTTAGAAAGAAAATTACCCTTAACCATAACTGGATTGTGATACGCCTCTCCCTCTCTCACACATACGTATAGTCTTTCACACGTTGTCACAACTTTCATATATTTCTTTGTCTTTGTCAACTCTCAAGGTAGCTAAAATCATCACCATTTGTAAGCTCGTACCTACAGCCTCCCTTAACTACCACCTTGATCTTTGCTCATCATTTCTTCTTCCTTTTTACGTCTATTTTCACATTATCTCCATTTTTATTCCTCCATCACTATAAAAAGCACCCCCCCCCCCCCCCCCGAACCAGGCAAACACACCTACATAAACTACCTTAGCTACGCCTTCAGATTATCAAACAATGCTTACCAACGTTTTTGGCATCCCGTCCCCCTTCCTCGCCACCTTGTCACCCAGACAGACTTTTCTATGAATTAATTTGGCTCCCAATCAATAGACTTTGACTGTGTTTTGGCCTATTTATGCTTATTTGGATGTGTGTTTTCAATACGAGGGCATAAACTATATTTTATAAGAAAACTTGTATTCAACGCATGCTTGAATGGGTCTCCCTCTGTGTCATTTTCAATGGCCAAAGTTGATTTTTCACCTTAGTATGGAGTACAGGGCCTCAAGAATACTCATTTGAAGTTAAAGGACTAGTTTTATTTTTTCCCTCAATATAGAGGGGGTCAAACTAATATTCTTCTTTCTCTTTCTATCTTATTAATCAATGAGAAAAACTTTATGCAGCTATAATTTCAACCACCACATGAAAAGATAGACAAGGAAAGGTAAGCTTAATTATACTGTCCGAGGATTCTAAAGTATAAAACACCATTTTAGAAGTGGAATCCCTACCCCATCATTCAAATTACAAAATGTAATGTGAATGATACATGTATGTGTGTATGACCTTGATTCCAGTTTTCAAAGGGCTTCTCGAAGTTCCATTTATAGGATTTTAAGAGCCTAAGTACTTTTGAGGGCCGTGAAACAGAAAGGCTATCTATTTGAATCAGATTTGAGCTGATTCAAATACCTACACGTGGCCCTTTTAATTAATGGATTAATTAATAAATTTCCTTCGGTTAAGTGAAGCCTAAATGCCTATATTCGTGGGATTGGATTTATGTCTTGCAAAGACATTAAGATCACACTTTTTATAGGAAGTGGTTAAGATAATCCTAAACTGATTATTATTTTCAAAGGATCAGTTTAGCCTTATCTTTAGCACTTTGGCTATTCAAGAAAATGGTGGTTCCACTCTTAAATCTGTGGCTGTAATGGATAAGGAAAGTTAGAAAGGAGTGGGACACTCGACGGATCAGTGTTTATTTCAACAGCAAATAAAGGGGATTGGAATTGCTCAAAGGGACACTTGGCAGCTTTGGAGTGCTTCTCGAGGTAGTGAGCTAGAAGATGTGCATCATGGTTAACGAGTTCTCCTCGGCCACTCAGAAGTATACATTCGGTGCCTGTTACTGCAAGACTTGGTCGAATTAAAAAAGGGTTCACGCACCAATGTCCATAGCAGCCACACGGTTTAGTTATTTTCAATATCATCCTTAGTTATCTAGCTAGAAGTACAACCCTTACTTGTAATTAGGCCTGTCAATGGACCGAATCCGGATTCGATAAAACCCAATCCGATCCGGATCCGATAAGACTCAAATCCGAAAAATCCGAATCCGATCCGGAAACTTTTTTTACTTCAAAAATTTTAGCAAAAAAAAAAATACAATTTTTTTTTCAAAAAAAAATATTTTCCGAAAAAAATAAAAAATAAATAAAAATAAAAATACAACTTCTTAAACATTTTTTTTTTCAAAAAAAAAATTTACTATTTTTTGAAAAAAAATTTAAAAATTTTAAAAAATAAAGTTCGAATTCGAATTGATAACGGATTTAATCCGATCAGGATCCGTATTGAATTACCGGATTCGGATTATTGGATTATCGGATCGACTTTATCGGATCCGGATCTGGATCCGGATCGAATTTTTCGGATCGGATCCGGATTAGATCCGGTTCATTGACAGGCCTACTTGTAATTTTTTTTCTTTTCAAACCATGTTAGCCATTATAATGCAGTCAGCTTCTTCTTTCTCGCACTTGTTAGTTTAGTATATATAGCTTGCTAGATTTTGAAGTACTCTTCTTCATTGAGGTAGTTTGAACCCGTTTGTTACTATATTTCTCATTGAGTATCAGTCAGTTGTTTGTAGGAGGTTTTACAGATTACTTGCAATTTTCATTGTTGTTTCATACTTGGAGCAAACTTGCGCCTGGCACGTCGTTACTCCGGCCTTAAAACACTAGGCGACATTCACTCACACGCCAACTCTAGCTGGAGTCGTTTTTCTCTTGCTTCTTGAGGAAAAGGGCGACAAAAGTATCTTCTTGTGTGATTATCCTCTCAAGTGACCCTCATATCACTCAAAATGAGACCTATCATGGTCTCACTTGACAATCCAAGCCATGCATTTTGTAAAGTCTGAATGTGTTTATTACCCATGAGAAAGTTAGGCTGGGCGGACATCGGTGAACGTGTGATCAATTGCAATGGTCAGTCTTTGTCCATTTCTCTTGTGACAAATATTATACTTCATGTTCACATGGATATTGATAAACGATCAATCTAACATTAATGAAGAACAATAGAACACGATGAGACCTGGAAATGAATTGCTTGGACCATCAAGTGAAATCGTAGGAAGTTTTGACTTTCATGAAACCACAGTGGACACCTGTGGTATGAATAGGGGAAGATTTAGCACAGGCTCAGAGGGGGCACGTGAGCCCTTGGGATTTTGGAGCCTTCATTATTACCCCTATAAAGGAGATTATTTTTCATTTTACCCCCTAAAGAATGTAACCTAGTTCCTCTTTATGCGAGAAATCAATACCCTTCTTGATAATAATGAGTTACTAGTTTGTGGTTAGACCCACACAATTTCTATCAATCACATGGAGTGCAACGTTCACCTTCTTTGAGCGAGGGTGAACAAAATTATTCTCTTCGGTCAAAAATGGCAAACAAAAGGCTCCAACGAATAAGATGGACCAGATTCCATTAGCTGCATGTCGACAAATGGGTAGTTGACAGGTGGCGGAAAATTATGGAAAGGTCATTTTTGTGACTTGTCGTCCAAAAACAAATACTCCATGCATATGCTCTCCATACACTAGATTGGAAAACTGTTCAGATGCTCCTTTTGGTTATGAATGGACCAAAAGTTCAGACCATGGCCTTGTGCAAATGCAATGACCCTACCAGACAGGGAGGAGGTCTCCAATACAACTTCTTCTTCTTCATCTTTTTTATTTTAATAATCGGATGTCCGGACCAGCTTGATCTCTAATACGACTTGGTTGAGTCTTGATTAAACTGGGAAATTCCCCGAAATGGTTTCTTTTTGTAGTGTGTTTGGCAATTTCCTTAGGCTGCATTTGGATTCTGAATCTGTGGGAATTTTATAGAGCGAATGTATAATGTAGAGGAAAAGATACCATTTTTTTTTTCCATAAATAGGTGTACCTCGACTAATCCCGAAACTTTGATGTTAATGATCTGATCAGAAAACCTCGGTGGCCCCAAAGAAAAATTTACTTATTTTTTTTGCAATTCCGCTTTCCCGAATTATACATCCTTTAATTATAAATCCATTATCCAAGTATGGCTTTTCAGGTATATTTATCCCTATGTGAATAGTTCAGAATCAATAATTTTGAGTAGTATTTGGTCCCTATCACTCTTCATCATCAATAATAATAATAATAATAATAATAATAAGTATCTTCTTTTTGATGCATTGCCAACTATGGAACATTCAAAGTGCCGGTCAATTCCTCAACCCCCCCGAGTTTGGCTCCACAATTTTGCAAAAGAAATTCAATAATCTGCAGCAAATCATGTGATGCAGGGCCTGCCTCAAATTAAAATGTTTGCCCTTATTTAAACCTACCTGCTGTGGGGATTAGGTTCTGGTGACAGACATTTAAATGGACCCAATCCTTCCAAAGTGGGGGATATCAAGATTGGCACGAAAGTGGCTGGAGGTCCAGCTGACTTGATTTGGAATATATTTCTCAAAATTGGGGGGAACTTAAAGTAGATTGAGATGGTTTTTAAGAACTTTTTTGTTTTCAGAAAATGTATTTTGAGGAATAATCACTTTTGTTTAAATCATCAAAATGGTTTTTTTTTTTTTTTTTTCAGTTTTTTAAAAACCATTTTGGGATATTTAGGAAGCAATGATTGATTACTAAATTGTTTGAGAAATATTATAACCAAACATGACCGCTACTGCTTGTTTATTATAGGCAAAAATCTATGGGTGATTGGTCTCTCATGTGATTCGATGTGGGTCGGAGTACATATAATCGTGCCCAGATAAATTTGCTATAGTCGGTCATCCACTCTGCCCATTTTTTTTCTCAGCAAAAAAAAAAAGAAAACAAAGGATTATAAAATCTCCAGCCACACGAAGTTTTGAAGAATTGTCTATTTCTTGAGTTGTCAAGAGTCAAGACCTAATAGAATGCCTTGACAAATCATTTTCTGATGTGTTCATCTATTGGTTGCTCTAAATTTGGTGGGGGGTTTTAGAAATTCAAACCTCTAAAATGCGCGGTTGAGCTCAGCTCAAACACGTTGCAAAAGATTATCTTGCCGGCCAATAAATTTCTTAATATTTCGATTCATCAGGTTGTCTCTTGTCTGTCCATGGATTCAGCAGCAGAAAATAAATACTGTACTTTTTACCATAAACTAGCATAGTAGGCCCCATGAAATGACAAATCTACATCTTAATATATATATATATATATATATATATATATATATATATAGAGAGAGAGAGAGAGAGAGAGAGAGAGAGAGAGAGAGAGAGAGAGAGGTCTCCTTCCTATCCCTATTTTTGGCCCATTACAATTTCGAAACCCATTTGCAAACTTGGGAGTGGGTTAAGTTTCCAAAAGTTGTAGGAAAAGCCCAAGCATATCCGTCTAGGAGTATTTATCCTTAGTACCACATAACGATCTGCAGGGAACATCTCGAGGTCGAATACTCACACCTCGTGCTACAGGTACGAGAGAGTGTTTAGCTTCATGGAGCGCTACGGAGACTTGAACTCAAGCATCAAACAGGGGACTCCAAATACTTGCACACGAACCATCCACTTGGTGGTATAACAAGATCATGTATCGACAGAGAAACGATACGTGCACATCCACCGAATTTCTCAAAAGGAATGAGTCTTGTTTAGAATGTGTTGAATTTGTAGTCCGTAGGTGTGCACATGGAAGTGACCAATCTTGTTGCTCTTTTGAATAAACCTTGTCAAGATTAACTAAACTTAATTTTCTCCATTACATTGGGTGAACTACTTGGGATACCATCAACAAGTTTATACTTTCAAAGTTGATGAGTACAGTAGTATTGGGACCCACCGCATTTAGTTAGCATATAGTTATTTAAGCTTTGTCAGATATGCAAAATTAAATGAGTAGGTTATGTGGAACCCACATCAACAAATTTGTAATCTGATGAGTATAATAGTACCGGGATCCACAACATTTAGTTAGCATATATAGTTCTTCAAGCTTTGTGGGGACCCACAATGTTAAACTTAAGATAGAGTGTTAATTCCTTCATAACATTATTGGACCCAAGAAATATCGTTTGATGCTCATCATAAACAAATCGATGGCAGCAATATAGAGATTGATCATTACGGAAATTGAAAATACTAAATAATGAGTCTAGTCCTGTGAGATCCAAAGTTAAAATATAGATGCAAAGTGAAGTATTAGAGGTGACCGACATTACGAATGAAGAAATTAGAGCACCAATTATATTTGTCAGTTTTATGAGGAAAAAATTTGACAAAAAATGAACACGGCCGGCCACCGAGATGCTCATTGAAAAAATTGACCTCATTAATCAACATAAATAATGGAAAAACTTAATAACAAAATCATATATGCATTATTTGCATCGGAATTATCTTTCTAATAACATATGGTGACAGTTATTGAGCGCATGCAGCACACTTGCCCCACGCTAGTCAGTATATCTAAACGAGACAGAAGAATACCAAAAGATTTGTGCATTTTAAACTGGGTAAATTTCAGAGTGACATAGCAAACAGTATAACAATCAAAATCAGATTTTCCAGTACTTTTTCCCCTTCCTTGTCAACTGAACAAAGGCCTTGTCAACTGAACAAAGGCCCAAAGATATAATAGTAATGCTGTCATTGAGACCAAATTAAGCTTGAAACATCAATGTAGCAAAATCTCCAGAACTGAAGTCATCCCAAACACCCACTGATCCATATGACTACCTAGGGGATGGAATTTCACCCAAAAATGATACTAGTAGATAACAGCCCGCCGGAAGAGAATAGGAGGGGCACCAACCACGGGCTTGGATTGTAGATATAGGCAGAGGTTTAGTGATTATATGAGCAAATATGATCCGCTCAAGCAATGAGCTTGATGAAAATCAGGTTTGAGCAACTTTTCCCCCTACAAAGTGACAATCAACCTCTCATGGGGAGGAATATTTTTATTGAACTGGGCCCAGTCTCTTTCATGCAAAAGCCGAATTGAGTTATGCAGTCATATGGATTCAATGAGAGAAGGTTAATTTACAGTAAGGAAAGATGTCATCCACATTCTAGGAGATATGTAACAGAGGTAGTGTCTTTTGGACATAAAGAGTGGTGTGAATGGTGTCGCAGCCAATACAGAGAAGAAAAGATTAAAAAGGATACAAATTTGGAAGCATCAACTGAGGTTGGCACGAAATGACCACCTCCAAGCCTACGGTGCACGGATACTCCAAAAAAGCCCCGTATCAGTATTGGATACGAGCCAATTATGGCAAAAAAGTAACCACTTATTTTTACTCTTTTGTCCAACATCCAATATCGCTTAGATAGTGAAGAATATGGCAGGATACGTCACAGCCGGGTTAAAAACTATTCTTCAAACCTATTAGGCGGATTCAAACTGTGAATAATGATAATTACACAAGATCAATGCAATAACAGATCCTGAAACCTCAATCCCCCATGGGAAAACAGATTCTGAAACCTCATCCAAATACTCTTGGCTTCCATCAAAATGAGAAACAGAATAACACAGGCTAGATCACTTCCCTTGTATAATCAGGAAAAGAGTCTAGGCAGAGAAAACAATTTATCTTCAAAAAAATTGGAGTAAGCGTATAATTAATTCTGACATATATATATGGAGGTTTTATATGAGTAATATATAGTATAGTTGCACAGGAATGGAAATGTGTGGGAGGAAAGTAGATAACAATGCCACAAAGCACAAGTACCGCCTTATCGGTTTGCGCATGTGGGAGCAAGGACTTGAAAATAGGAGTGTGAAAAGATAAATGCAACAGCTGAGAACCATATATGAGTGAAACATTCCTTGATCTTTCCTTCTACTCTTCTTTTTCTTTTGGATATGTAGTGTTTAAGAGCTTGAGTAATCTCTATGGATCCATTATCTATGATAATGGTATAAGCTGACTCTATTAACAAGGAAGCTATTTGTCCTAATGTGATGTTGTTGTCCTGACTAAATATATTCCATTGAACCAAATACACTGCAGTTTATCCTAACTTTGAGCAATTTTCCAGGTAACATCAAGGCAACTGGCTGAGAATCATTGTTACTCACCCAATACAAGGCATGTGAGTTTCCACCAACACAGCCTTGCTCCAAGCTTTTCTAAGAGCTCAGGAGATTGAGCCCCAACTAAGGTCCTCTCCCTTCCTATTTCTCTGCTCTTCAACGGAACATCTCCACTTTTCAATGCCAAAAGAGACCATTGAACAACACCCAAAATACCAAGAAAACAATTCAAAGTGTATTCTCATTTCGATGTAGAAACCTATAACAAATGGTATGTCACCTCATCATATTTTGGTTATTTAGAAGGTCTCTAGAATATCTAGTAGCCATTTAAGGACTATTGCTCTTGGTCCATTCCTATTCTCCGAGGAACTAAGACACTACTGATCATCTCATTAGCAATGTATCATTTATTTTCTCTCCTATAGTAGTGCTAGTACGAAACTATTCATCCCTTCTATAAACAAATATGACTTAGACTATACATCCTGCATTTCCCCGCACTTTGTTCATTAATTTTCTAGCAACAAAATAACCCAAGTTTTAGTATGATTAGAAAGTTCACTTTTACTTGACTTCTAACTATTTTAAAGACAGAAACCTGATTAATTTTAGGACGATGCCAGGTCGATGATGTTAATATTTTGACCACAAGTGAATGAGGAACCAGTTACGGAAAAATCAGAATTAAAACCGAGAATGAACTGAACTATGTACAAGAAATCACCCTCAGAAACCAAAAACACTCAATATTTGGAAGAGAAACCAGAAGCATCAAATGAATTCCAGATCTCATATTCAACTCAAGCAATCTGAACTCCAAAGTAGTTTAGAATTCCTACCACACCAAGGTTACCCATGCCAGAATTTCTTAGGAAACAAATATAACAAAAACAGACCAGTCGAGGATTAACGAGTTGCCTTCTTCTTTCCAGCAATTGCAACACTCTTTCCCTTCAATGTCCGGCAATTATTCTTTGTGTGCTGCCCTCTACACGGCAACCCTTGAATGTGTCGTATTCCTCTGTAGCACTGAATCTCCTTCAACCTCCTAATCGCAACCGCATTGAATCGCCTCTGAAAATTCAAAATTCAAATGAATATTACACACAATACACATAGGAAAACCCAATGTACCATGGAAACCAACATTTTCTGACATAATCCAACTAGAATTCGAGACAACCCACATCATATCCTATGTAGCATCGACACTCCAAAAGGGCGCCATGTCCACGTATTGGACACGGGGACACGGCGGGGACACGCCCAAATACGTATTGGACACGTCACGTGGCGTGTCCAATAATTTTTTTAATTTTTTGATGGGGGGCACGCCAGGGACATGGCTGAGGGTCAAAATGTAATATATATTTTTAATTTTGAGGGGTTAATATGAAATTATTCAAAAATATTTGGGTTAAATTGTACTTATGCCTTTATTTGGACCATGGTAATCTTATACATTCATATAGGACATGTCTTCATCAACAATGGAAGAAAAGAAAAAATATATGTATATATATTTATTTATTTATTTATACACGTGGCGTGTCCCCTGCCGTGTCCGTATCCCCATTTTTCTAAAATTGCCGTGTCCCATCTCCGCATCCGTATCTGTGTCCGTGCTACATAGATCATATCTATCTATCTATACTCTATAGTAAGCACATATGGACACGACGTTGTCTCTACTCTCTATTCTTTTCATTTTTTGAAAATAGACATACAAACTCCGCATGTGCTGTGCTTAGAGTCTTATCTTTTTTTACAGCCGATCCCAAGCCTGAATAGGGAGGGTTGTGTGTTAGGTCGCTGATAGCCAACATGTAAAAGCAATGTTAGATCTTTATGACATGAATCCTAATATTGCTTTGAAGAGGATGAGACTGGGTAAGGTCTTAAGGCCAGATGGTATTCCTACTAAAGTCTGGAAAAGCCTTGGTGCAATGGGGGTGCCTTCGTTGACAAAGTTATTCAACAAGATTATTATAACTAGGAAGATGCTTGATGAGTGGAAAAGGAGCAGCTTAGTACCTATAGTTATAGTTATGAATAAAGGGAATATTCAAAGTTGCAACAACTATAGAGGCATTAAGTTGATGAGCCATACAATGAAGTCTGGGAAAGAGTTATTGGGCATTGCTTGAGAATGGTGAGAAAGGTGTCAAAGAAGCAATTTGGATTTATGCAACGGAGATTGACCATGGAAGCAATTTACTTGTTAAGGAGATTGGTAGAAAATTATAGGGAAAAGAGGAGGGATCTCCATCTGATTTTTAAAGGCATAGAAAAAGCCTACGATAGGGTGCCGGGGATATCACATGGTGGGTTTTGGAGCAAAAGGGAGTAACAAGGATATATCAGTGTGGTTAGAGACAAGTATGGAGGTGCCGTCACTACAATTAAATCATCAGTATGGGACACAAGTGAATTTCCAATTATAGTAGGGCTATACCAACCTTACCTTTTGCCTTAATTATGGAGGGCTTGACTAGACATATTGAGGATGATATTACAGGGTGTATATTGTTTGCAGATGATATCGTTTTAGTGGATGAAATTGCCAATGGGGTTAATGCTAAATTAGAAATTTGGAGAGAAGCACTAGAGTCCAAAGGATTTAGGATAAGTAGGAAAAAACTAAGTATATGCATTGAAAGTTTAGTGACAATAGAAATGCCCAGGCAGAAGAATTGAAGACTCAGGAATCAAGAGACACAAAAAAGTGAGCGCTTTAGGGATTTAGTTCAATTATTAGCAAGCATAGAGAGATTACAAATGATGTAACCCATATGATCCAAGTTGGGTGGCTCAAGTGGAGAGCCGCTTCTGGTGTATGGTGTGATCGAAGGGTACCTAACAAAGGGAAATTTTACAGAACTGTTGTAGGACCAGAGATGCTATATGGGACGAAGTGTTGCCCTATCAAGAAGCAACAAGTGAGTCAGATAAGTGTAGCTCAAATGAGGATGTTGAGGCGGATGTGTGGTAAGACTAGGAGAGATAAAATTAGAGGCAAAACTTTTCATGAGATGGTAAGAGTTGTACCTATACAGGATAAGTTGAGAGGCAATAGATTAAGGTGATTTGGACACATTTACCATAGAACTGCAAACGCAATCGTCAAGAAGAGTGACATGATAGTAGTGGATAGTAAGGCTAAGGGAAGGAGGAAGACCTAAAGCAAGTTAGGATTCCGTGATACGAAAGAATTTGGACTTATTAAATCAAAGTGAACAGGTCGCCCTGGACAGAGTTCAGTGGAAAAATAGGATTCATTTAGCCGACCCCAATTGATTGAGACACAAGGCTTGGTTTGGTTTGGTTTGATAAAACCGACACAGACAATCCACAACAATACACAGCAGCAGCTTCTATTCCTCGACTCTCCCTTTTCATTTTCCCACCAGAACTTACCTTCGTGTTCAATTTCTTTCCTTGTTAAAGTCTCCATGTCCAACCGCAAATAAATACCATTTAACATAACAACAGAATTTTAAGTGTTACCAGCTGTTATGAGACCGGTCCATACGGGACTTTGCTCCCGCTCTAATTGGCCCCAGTTAGATCCGTCCTCTAAAGTTTAGTAGAGATGCGCACAAGCTGTCCCGAGTTATAAAAAAGTAAACAAGACATAATTTCAACATTTATAATTATGTAATTACATTGTTGTGCATTGCACGGGGCACTGCTTGTAGGCAACATTATCAAACATGTGTGCATAAAGGAAGGGGTTTAGAGAGAGAGAGAGAGAGGGGATTACGAGGTCGCCTTCGATCATGTAACTAGAGACTTTGTTACGGAGAGAGGTGAGTTCGTCCTCGCTCAAGTCCTTGGTGATCTTGTTATCCATGCTTAGGTCAATCAGGATTTGGCGTGACCTGGTGCGGCCGATACCATGGATGTACTGCAGGGAGTACTCCACCCTCTTGTTGTTCGGAATCTCCACGCCTCCCACTCGCACGCAAGTGATTGTCAGTCTAGGGAACTGAAAGAGCAACACAAGAAAATTCACAATCAGAACAATTAAATCCTAAAAAACCCATGTTTGGAAGGTGGAGAATGATAGACCTTGGGAGGGGTTGGAGTGGGGTAAGAGAGAGAATTGGGGTTTCTGGTGGGTTTGTTGGAGATGAGAGAGAGTGAGGGCGGGAAAGGTGTTGCAAGTGCTTGAAGAGCCATTTTCCTGTCTGTCTGAGGCCGAAATGAACCACCGGAGGAGAGACACAGAGAGAGAGAGAGAGAGAAGATGAGGGCGTTGTTCTTGTTTAACTCTTCTTATCCTGTGTTTTTTCCATTTTTCTTGTTTTTCATTTTTTTTTAAATGACAGCAATAACGTATTTTGATAATTAATAGTCACCAAAAACATGCTGAGAACATTTTTTAATATTAAAAATGTCGTTAATAGGTATTAATTATCAAAACACGTCATTGACCGTCATTTTCTTTTTCTTTTCTTTTGTTTATGAGTTTATGGGTTAAATTTTGATAAAAGGGCTGTGAGCCTAGATCAGCCCAGTCCATGTTTCCTTTTTTGTTGGGCCGGACATTATACCACAATTAAATGGTAAAGAGTTTTTTTTTTTTTTTTTTTGAGGAAAGAAAAACTGCAGAAGATTGATATAGGAAAACATTTTTCAACAAAAAGATACAGGAATAAATAAATAAATAAATAATGCGGGGGAAAAAACAACGGAGCTAAAAAAACACACTAGAAGAAAACCCACCAAAAGTGAAGCTGTATCAATTAGCTCATGCAAATAGTTTGGAGACCGATCAAGTTGAAGCCAATGTTTGCCATTGCCGCCACTTCTCTGCAGTAGTTTTCTCCCAAGGGGAGAACTTGGGGATCCGATGAGAGACTGCACTAGGGAGGGAGAGGGGGCAACACGGGCGGAAAGTGAAAAGGAAAGAGATTGAAGTGAAAGAAAAGAATGTAAAAAGGAAATTCATTCTCTCTTATGTGTTTGATTAAAATGAAAAGTTTTATAAGAATCTTGCCAGGAAATATATAAATACTTATCCTTAAATACGATGACGATGATGATAGGAAAATTACAATCTTCGGAAATTCATTTTTCATTTTTTGTCTTTATCCTCATGAATTTATTACGTTGTTCTTTTCTCAACACATTTTTTTCAAAAATCCAAGGGCAATATTGTAAATTCATGTGGATAAAGACAAACAAGAGAGCATGAATTGTAAAAAAAAAGAGTGAAAATATTTCCCCCAGAAAAATTATAGGCGAAGTGGGAAGTGCGATAATAGGAAAGCAACTTTCACAAAAAAAATGAAAGTTATGTAACTAATCATGCTTAATGTGCTGTACAGGAAGCATATAGTACTATTTTCATGTTAATCAAACGCCGGGTTTTCCACTTTCTTGCATATTTTTATTACTTTCGCTCTAATCAAACGCCAGAAAGAATGTTCTTTTGAACATTTATATAGGGAAAAGGAACATCAAGTTGTGTGGGCATTGATGCGAGAAAATCTTGGCCGAATAACCTGAACTATGTCAAAACAACGTACCACACTATTCAGAGAATGTCATACATCAGACTAAAGTACCCACAAGGCCCACAACAGATGACTACTCGTTTGGACAAGGATAAGTTTTCCCTCTTTAACCCAACCAGAGAAAAACAAGAAGCAAAATTAAGCAGAAGCAACCACCAGCATAATTCTGATATGTCACTGCTTTCTAGGCTTGTACCGGTAAAACCATCCACAGATGCTTTCATGGCTGCTTAGATTTCAGGCGAGATAGAGCGTGCCACAGATACGATAAGAGCGCCACTCATCGACGAAAAAACAATACTATCAGTTAAGGGTATGACTTATGAGTGTATCATCCATAATATCTATAGCTTGCCCCCACAGATACAGGTAAAATAGGTTTCCGTGTGCCTCCTTCGAGTTTTCCTCGGGGTGGTGACACCATCATCTTTACACCCAATATCTACTCCGCAGTTACACCCTTGAACTACTACTCAAACAAAAATCAACCAACAAAAAGAAAAATCTTCACAATATCATCCAAACTGTAACCGAAGAAATCACGAGTACAGCCCTGATACATTCCGGAGTATGAAGCAAAGCAATGACATGTCCACAGAAACATTTAACACACTTTGATCATCAATTTTGTCATGTTTCAATGACCACCGTGCATAAAACCAAATGACATCTAATCTATGAATCGAAACCAGAAAACTGTAAGATAATTCACAATACTAGACACCATAAACACCAGAAGACCCATGCTTCCGAATTGATCTACTGATAGGAACCCAACTTAGCTATGAACACCAAGCGGCATAGTTTTTTTCTTTATTGTGATCCAAATTCTACACTTTTCACTTCCATTTTTAGTGGTAGAAAGTGAAAATTATAAACCTCTATTAGCTGCTCTGCGCCTCCGCCTCCTCCCCAACCTTTCAGGCGCGAATCTACTGCGATATCGGCGAAATCGAGAGAAAAAATTATCCCCAAAACGACCAGATGCAGCTCCAGTCCCCCCCATGTCACCATCTTCTTCATCAGATGAGTGATACCCCCTCTCAAAGTTGAAATCACCATTCCTCCCTCCACCCAAGGATTCAAACCTGAAAATAGGATCGTCCATATAGTCATCCAAATCATAATCGCTAGAAAACCCGCGATAGTTCCTCTCAATTACATAATCGCCAATCACAATTGCCCCTGGGGTGGACGATCTAATTGTACTGATCACATCATCTCTTTCTCTCTCATGCTCGAGCCTCTTCCATTTCTCAGCAAGTGAAGGGTCCACCTCGCGTGGGCGGGCCCGTGGGTGCTTTGCCCTGACGTGCTTCCTAAGTTCTTTATAAGTTCCAACAAATGAGCAATTATCTTGCATACAGGTTCTCCTCTTGGCATTAAGATAATTACGTGCAGGCTCTACCACAGTCCAACCTTTGACCTGACCACGACAAAGCGGACACAAAAGCTCCGATACTTCTGCTTTTTCATCGGGGCAATCAAACCCTAGATTAAAAGCTGTGTTGTCCATGGTCCCATGACTGGATTCTGCAATCTGGGTCGAAGTGGTTTTAGTATAAGCCTTCTTGTACTGCTCAAGACAGTTGGAATAGCGATTGCTAGTGGCACACATGTAAGGGCGGCAACCCTTGTGGTAAGAGGAGCAAAGGAGAAGGACCGCATTGTGAGGATACTCCATACAAACAGAGCACTTTGCATCCTTCCACTCTTTCATCTCCGATACTTTTGAACTCTTCTTCTTTTGGCGGACATCTTTCGAAACCTTCGAAGAATGAGACGGAACTAGATATGGGTTGGCCTTGTGACGTCGAGAATCAGACTTCTGCCGCAACTTGCTAACTTTTGCCATTCTCAAGTCAAACCTGATACTCATCACAAACCAAATTAGAATGAAACACAACGAAATGTGCAGGGCAGACCATATCATTCTAGAAAGTTACCGACTCAAATATATGAAGAAAAAAAAAAAACAGGTTTGTCAGTTAACAATGTCTGCTTAAATACTGTTCAAATAGGACTCAAGTAGGACTGCATATTTTGTGTACTATATACATACTTGTTTCTCCTATAATTTGACAAAAGAATTAACACGGGTTTCCCTTTTCCAAATTACTCCCAGTGTAGTACATAAATTATCTCGTTATATTCAGTTATTCCAAAAATGATAAACCTCCATGAGATACCGAAAACCAAGCATTAAAATCCTATACACAGGCATAAGTACCAAGCTGAGTGATGATAGAGATACAAAAGCACACAACATCCAGAGTTCATTGTAGGAAAGAACAAACGACTAATGATGGTATATGAAAAAAATGGATCTTTTACTATCTGCCACAAAACAATTTCTTCATAAACAATACTATTAGGATGTGACATTCAAGTTAATTTAAATCACACTGTCTGAATAAACCATCGATGATCAAATCAGATTGTTTTACCATTCAAAAGACCTGTGAATACGTTCAAAAACAGCTATCAACGTAAAAACTCAATGTCACAGAACTAATTGCAACCAAAACAGCTCTTAATAGCGCATGGCACAGTAAACTTAATTTAAAACACAAAAGAAATAGCCAACATTGTAAAAAGCTCCAAGGTTAAAACTTACAAGCAACTGAAACCAACGGTGATGTCCAAGTTGAGCTGTAAAAAGGAAACCAAACAAACCCACCTCGTGAATGATTACGGCCAAAAAAATACGTATACACACGCAAACATATCAATCAAACTTATTTGCCGCCAAGGCTTGTTTGACTCAATACAATTATCCACCTTGAGCACTTTACGGTTAAAGAATAAGTTTGACAATCACAAAGAAAAAGGTAGGAAGAATATGTGTTTGGCATGTCTAGTTTGACAAATTTGACAACAAATTTAAGTAGTCATTTCATGCGAAATTATGCAATAAACTCCCTTTAAATGCATCAGAAGCTCTATGCCTCTATGGTACTTTACAAAACACCATCTTACCCAAACAAATAATGAACAAGCATATGCAGAATATGAAACCTTTCCATATCTAGTTGTCAATAGATGGCTCCAGCATAGCACCACCATTCGATTCTGTCTACATTGCTACCACACCAAATTCCCTTCATTCCCACAATGATTCCACGCCACTTTTTATCTCTTTCTCCCCCTTCTTCCTTTGCTAAACCTCTTTGCAACCCTAATGCCGGTCTCGTCAATCTCTAAAGCCTCGTATTCAGATAGAATATACCACTGTATAGGTATAATTTTTCGTAGCTTGCACGTACTGACATTGGGTAGTTTGGGTGGCGGTTGGACTTGGTTTCGTGGTGGTTTAGTGGATGTGATGGCTTGGTGGGAATGGCGATGGTGGTCAAGGGGGGTGATGATTGTCTTTGGAAGTGGCAGATGAGATGCAGGTTACAAGGTTCGGCAATGATGACCTTTTGGGGGCCTGCAATGGCCATATCGTCGTGAGTACAAATGGGGTAGCATAACAACTTACCCACCATGCAATAGCTGCACATATAGCTTGCCCAAGCTTCACATGAATCATCAACGATTGGTGCTAAGGATGGATTTCAGGGTGGTAGAGCTGGCCACTGTTGGAAAAATTCTTCCTGCATGGGCCTCGGGTGTTGAAATGCAGGAATAAAAAAGGGTAAACCTACCATAAAGCTTGAACCCCATCGTCTATTTTAATAAAGAAAGGGAGAATTCCTGGTGTGAATAAACTTACAAAGCTGGGGCAGATTTCCACCAACTGCCCAAATAAGTTTCTACGACTACTTTTACCTCGTAATGAACTTATGAGCAAAACAGTAACAAACTGAACAGCACCTTACCATCACTACTACTACACTATACACAACAATCCAATAACATGGTGCAGACAATGACTAAGGAATATCTCAATAATGTAGCTGTTCGAATGCAACCAACAACTCACAAGCCTAATACTACCCCAGCTCTATCCCTATTTCTAGGTGAGAGAGATTTATAGGTCGCCAGAGTTATGTTACCCCCACATTCTACATTTCCTTTCCATCACCTAATTTTTTTCGATTCAGGAGGCACTTTTATGCACCGCTTGAGTAAGGAGGAAAAACAAAAAAAAGGAGCATGACTTTGGGGCCACCATCGACAAATTTAGGAAGCAGAATTTCCTTGTCAAAAAGTATTTAAAATCAAAATAACATCTTCTTACAACTTGGCTGATAAGGTTTGAAAACATCCAAAAACCCAGAAGTTTGCAACGCCAAAGAAACAAAGTCTACCGCAGAACCCCAGTGAAGCCTGTACACATATTAACTAAAAATGTATGTTCCCAACGACCTGAAAACTCCTAGAAATTAGACATTCATACAATTTTTACCTATTCCATATGGACCGTATCAACTGTATAAAGCCAAGACCATAGAGAACATAAATTTTAACCCTAAACTTTGGTATCGGGGTGGATTAGGTTAAGCATCTTTAACATGACACCCCCATCAATACGGGCATTGTTCTAAAAGTAGGCTGACTAGTCCCACTTAGGCGTGAGGCGGTGGTCTAACGCCTAGATTAGGCAGCTGGCTAGCACCTAGGCGCCTAGGGGCCCTTTTCCGCTGACCAGAGCCTAGTGATTTTTAGAACATTTAATATGGGAGTGACAGACGAGATTACGCTATGTAGATAACCCAGAGTGAGTATACATATTCGTCTTACAACCCAACCCTTGCAGAATAACTACCTTTTCATCACACTGAACCATCAGGACCAGCTTAGAAGAGAGGCGAGAGAAGCATGGGCTTCAGGCCCCCAAAAAAGGCTAAAAATGAGGGCCCCCAAATTCTATTATATATATATATGGCCCAAATTTTTTTTGCACTAAGCCTCTTTTACACAAAATAGGGCCAATTGAAATTTAGGAGCCACAAAATAGGCCTAACCGTGGAATTACTAATTAGAAACACTGATTATCAACTCCCATAGGCCATAACCCATTATGGCATTACACTGAGAAACACTAGAGGCGATAAAAAAAGAAAAAGAAACAGAAAAAAGAAAGAAACGCTTGACGTCTGACGACTCGAAGAGAAGGGACACAATGACCGACAACCATGGACAGAAAATACTTGCATGCGGCATACCCTAAGGCCCCTCTTTTACCATCTCCAACTCTCCACCTCTATCAAGTAAGTTTTTTATTATCTTGAGCAGTTGACCTAATTGGTAAAAAATTTAGGATTTTTCTTTTTATTTATGGTGATGAATATAATCATGTGGAGTTTGAATCGTTTGAATTTAATTCATGGGTGTTCGATTTTAGGCTTGAAGCCTTGATTAGAGTTTTTTATAAACTAATTGGTGATGATTGAAGTTGGAGCCTTGATTGTAATGGGTTTTTTTTTATGAAATCTTTGTAGACCAATTTTTGTATAAAATATAGGGAGGCCTCATTCAAGAGGTTCACTTCCGGCCTCCAAAACTTGTAAGCCGGCCACAGTTCCCTTGCATAAAATGTAAGATTGAGGAAGTTATGAATCTATGCACACATGCAATATACAAATACATATGCTTATGGATCACACAATTTGGTTCCTTCCCATTTCTCAATAAAGAGAAAAGAACAAGCAAAAAAATTATTGGTTAGAAATCAAAAATTCAGACTTGCCTTGCAAAGGAAATGAAAAAAGCAAACTTGCCTTGTACAAATCTTAAACCTCGTAAAACCCCCCAATAAATAAGCCTCTCATTTGTATTTCTCTTAAACACTTACAAGATGAAGTCCATACTGCAAAGCACTCAATTTTCATGGGCTATCTAAACCCACCCTTATAATTACCTTATTTCATACCCAACTATACGAAATCAAATCCACCAAAAAAAATGACCCAAATCCTTAGCACAAAACAGAACTTGGATGAAGAAAAGAAAAGAACACACATTTTCAAAGTTTAATAGCACACGCAAACAGGGATGTATACAAACAAACTTAGACATAGAATTAAGGAAAAACATAAGCCAAATCGAACCCTAGATACAATCAACCAATGCGTAGATAGAAATCGAGATCTAGATCGAGCGTACCAGGAAATGAAGGGCGAAAAGCAGTAGCGTTGATTGATGAGAGAGAGAAAGGAGGAGGGGATTCAGTTCAAAAGTGGAGAGAGAGAGAGAGAGAGAGAGAGAGAGAGAGAACAAACGTGCGAGGTTTGCTCTCTCGCTCTGGTTGGCGAAGGTTGCGTAAGTTGCGTTGGGTTGCGTCGTGGGGAGGGAGTGGTGAGAGAGAGTAACTGTAGAAAATAAAAAATGGGAGAGAGAAGATTGGACTGGGCTTTTTCTGTATTTTTGTACAGTAGAAAAATGCGAAAAACAGCCCATTAGACTAGATTTTTTCTCTCTCTCTTCAAAAATAAAATAAAAAATAGACTATTATTTTTCTTTTTCTTTTTACGACAGAGGAACGACTCTGCAACCAGACCACTAACTGAATTTGACTGCACAATCCAAACCTTCGGAGGACTAGCACAATCACACCAGCCAACGGCCCCACACTTGCAGTACCTCATACCTTAAACGAGTACTCCCAAAATCTGGCACGGAGAATGCTACGTACAAAGAAAACTTACCCCAAAAGTACCCCGAAAACAGCAATCAATGGTTGAGAATCACTTTGATGATTGTGTCACACACATCAAAGTGAATCTCAACCACTAATTGATCTTTTCGGGATAGTTTCGGGGTAAATTTTCTTTGTCCCTAGCATTTCTGATCTGGCACTCGCCTGAACTGCTAGGGTAACCCCTGGGTGTGTCCATTAGACTATTATTATATAGTAGTTCAAAAAGTGTATTGAAATGTGTTCTAGCGTATAAAAAAAGCATAAAAATATTATGAAAATTATAAAAATGTGCATTTGGGTGTAGTTTTTTTTTTTTTCCATTTTCGCCTTTGTAGAAATACAGTCCTAGTTTGATTTAAATGTCGGGTTTGGACCGGTAATGTGCCATAGTGTCGTCATCTTTTTGACAGAATAATGTCATCACATATGGGGTGGGGTGTGTGGTTGTTGCAAGATTTCTTCTTAATCACTCCAAGAGAGAATTTCGTTGGTGAATTTAAGGCATTTTCGTGAAATTTCAGATTTGGAGACCTAACCACGCGCACCGGTCCTTAATTGCTGATTTTTTTAAGGATATAATTGTGACACTTTTGATAAACAAAAGTTTGGCATTTTTAATTTTTTTTGGAACAATTTCTTGTATAAAAACATTCAAAAAATCAGGACCCTTAAAAACAATCGATAATTGGAGACATGTGGCCTGTCAATTTTTGCTTATCTTTTTTGAAGATTATAATTTTTTGAATTAAAAATATAAACTGTTCGGTTATAATTTTATGATTTTTTGCACCAACTATAAAATCTTGATTAATAAATTAAATCTTTAAAATATGACCAAAAAATTGGGAAATCTAAAAGGGAAAAACATGTCACATAGATTTGCGCGATTTTGAGTCGAGAAATAAGTTTCTACCGAGAAAAGCAAAAATAGTATTTTCAATGCTTACTTGTCCTTTTCCAGACACACCCCAAACTATATACAATATCTGCCATGTGAAAAAACAAAAACCACTCCTTCATCCATCCTGACAATCCCGAGATGGAAAAAAAAAAAAAAAATATTGCAAGTGGGTTAAGTGAAATTACCCTCTTGCCCTCTACTAAAAATGTGATTAAACAAAAAAACCTAAATAAAATAGCAAAGCAAAAACTTTTTATAACCCAAGACCGACCCTACCAATCGCAACCTTCTTAGGTCACGTGACCGCATGATTCTGACCACAACTATTGGGTTCCAACCTTTCTACGGCAATACGAAAAAGAAACAAAAACACGAAAAATGAGCTTCATACATTACTCTGAAAATGAAACACACCGCAATTTCATTAGAATAAAACACAACAAGCGTATCAAACAAAAACACGAAAAATAAGCTTCATACATTACTCTGAAAATGAAACACACCCGAAATTTCATTAGAATAAAACGCAATAAGCGTATCAATCAAGTCCCACATTTGTTTAGAAGAGGACATCTATGTACAAGTGACCTCTGATTCTGATCTTTACAAACACGGTTCATGCACGGTTTTAACTTCCCGAATAACTTTAACCCATTGAGGGAAATGGGGAAATAATGACAATATTCTGCCTATTTTGTCATTGTCAATAGATCAATTTCCGCATCATGTAACAAAACAACAATGGTAACCCGAAAGCCAAAACTCCAAACAGATTGAAAATTGAGGTACAGACAAACTCACGGAGTTCATATTCCTTGACGAACTCCAAATGCTGCATTAAGCCTCTACAAGTTTCAACATGCAAGACATCTGGTATAATCCAGGCGAAAACCAAACGATTACGATCTTCAGTCTCGCGATCTGTTGCTTCTCTGTTACAAACGCGTCCTGATGGATGGAGCTGTTTACAAGAGACAAGATGTCATGATGACATTGACACGGCGAAGCCAAAATTATATTTATTTTTAATTTTTGAGGGAAGTAAACTTGCAAGGAACGGAGTTCAACAAAGTTACAAAATTTGTTTGGGTGAACTGAGCAATTTCAGATTCTGTGTCAATACATAGCCTGACTCCGACACAAAAGAGTTGGACACCGACACAAAACAACACTCTTTGGACTATCTTCCAAGAAAATTGCGCTTCAGACACTTGGAGAACATTTACACCCACAACCCTAAACAAAGAAAACCGATACAATGCCATGTAGGATATAAAAAAGAAAAAGAGGCTTCTAGAGACAAGAAGGTTGAAGGGAAAGTCAGTCAAAAGCTTCTGGCACCAGAACTTCCAATAGAGTAACGGCATGCAGCATCTTTTGGGGGAAAGAAAAAATAATATCAAAATCCATACATGCCCATCATGTATATCAAAGAGCTAAAAGGCATGTCAGACAACCAAATATAGTGAGAACAAATGTGTGGGACTCAGAAAATAATGGCCTTTGAATAGACAAAGATTCATTACCTCTTTATCTTCAACTATCCAAAGCTGACGGCAGTTTTTAAATCCGACGGCCAAAATTGTATGGAGATGATGAGCCTGAGGAGAAGGAAAGCGACCTCTTAACATATGGATGGTCCAAGAGCTGAGGAGCCGTGGGACGTGCACTTGGGTTAACTTGTAAGCACTGGAGGATGAAATCTCGCGCATCAGCAGATAGAGAATCAGGAACAAGCGGCGGCACACCCCTTCCAATCCTGAACAATGCCTGCATCTGCTTTCCCAAGAGTAAGAGGTCAACACATTTAGCAATTGCCTGTAATAAACTAACAGAGTACGATAGAACTGAGCCAAAAGAGCAGTCATGTTACCACCATTAATATTGGCCTAGTGAATACAGATCGTGTGAGGTAAAATTTCTGAAAGTTGCATGTAAAGAAGGAATCTCGTAAAATCCTAACGAATAGTAACTAAACAGTAGATTTTTATTGGCAGATACCTAATTCTACATGTCTAGTGGAAGAACTTTTGGCTTTGAGTTACGAAGGATTCACAAAATCTCCATGTATTACCAGTGGTTACTAGCGGTTTACTTTTACATTGCTTACCACTACAATATCTCCCATCCCGACAATGTTACATTGCTTACCACTACAATATCTCCCATCCCGACAATGCTTTATTTCCAATTGGGCAAGGATAAATCCAAGTGACTCCTAATGTAATGTGGATAACAAAAAAATTTACTCACCCCCAAAAAAACAAATTCGTGAACATTTTGTCCAACAAAAAAAGGCATGCAAAAGTAATCGTATAAGAATAAACACTAAATGGCGCTACATACACTTTCTAAATCCGAGTACGGAATCTGACGAGTCAACATCTCTAAGACAGTGCACCCAAGGCTCCATATATCTGCTGCAAGCCCATACCCTTGGTTATTCCTTTTAACAACCTGCAACAACAAACGTTGATCATCAGAAAAGCATTTTGGCAGTCAACTCTGTCTGTCTTGCTCTACAGATTAATACTCTACATAAATCATCCCAATTTTAAGTAAAATGCACATCTATAAACATATGAGACTACGGAATTTGCATTTGCGGAAGTATGGATATATGTCCTCTACTATCTACAAATGTAAATTTCCAGTTTTCTATTTCTGTTCTACATGGTTTGCCACAATAACAATACCTTGTTGGCATTTCATTACGTTCCACAGTAGTATGGTGCCAGTACACAAAAACTAAAGAAAACACTCTGTTTTATTTCATCTCATATCCGAACTTCATAAAATTTCCTGTTATGTACCCCCACAACAATCCATTCAATGTAGCCTTTTCTCGTTTCATTTTCCCATCTTGCCTCAAGAAGTTTGTAACAAGAAACTTCCCATTGCATGTTCATATACTTATTGTTAGAGCTTGTCCCACATGGGTTAATTATCACCTCCAAAACTATTATATGAGCTTGGGCGGCCTCTCCACTCATTGTCAATTAGCTTTGAGTTGGATGATTTAACATGGCGTCAAAGCTAGACTTTCGGAAGATTTTGGACAAGACTTTCTTAATTGATTGCCCCGTTGTTTGCGCCTTAAGTGCACTTTGTTTCGTTGTTCGTTGTAATCCCTATGTTATGGATCCGTTGTCTACCTCCACGTGCAAGTCACAGGTCGCTTATGCAAGGGAGTGTTTGAGCTTGTCCTCCAATGGTTAATTATTACCTCCAAAATTAGTATATGAACCTGAACAGTCTCTCCACTCATTACCAATTGGTTTTGAGTTGGATACTTTTAATACCTATCTTACATTTTCAATCTTGAACCAGATCACGAGAATAACAATCATATCTTAACCTCTCCCTTCGTACTGAACTAACGTTTAACATGTACCTGTCATAGTTTTTATTTTTGCTTACATATTTTCCCTTGTAACTTCATTTTTACAAATGTTTTCCATTTCTGTAATTCATATCATCTCTTTGCCTTTCACTGGACAAATATATATAAAAACACTGTTGTTAATCTATTTTGATTTTTAAGAAATACTATATTAAGGAAGGCATTTAAGGGAATGCCACCCACGCATGAAAAGGTCTATTAGAGAAGGTCCCTATCCATTTTCTTGCATATCAAAAAGATCAGTCATACCACGAAATTGATCAAGAGAAGGATGACAATCCTTCAATTCCCAACTATATAAACAAACTACCAAAAATAAAGTTCATCTTATCGCTATATCTTCCTCCAAGTTAAACTAATTCATACCTAAATATTGTTTCACAAGAGAGAGCAACAAGGCGGCACCACCCAAACTAAAAATATAATACAACAAAACACTACTACTTAACGTTATTCTACTAAGTCCTTTTCATTTGAACCAATCAATGTCAGCTATCCATATATAACACCTAAAGTTTCTACTTCACCACGGGTCGCTACTCAAGAGTTTCAGATAACAAAGCATTCCCAACCGGCCTACGATCCTTCACGTGCGCTAATCCTGGATAAAACACTCAGAAGAAGAAACGATCACACAAAAAATGGTTAGCTGCAAGCTGACTGACAGAAAGCAAGTTTGTCCTTGCTGAACAAACTTGTCCTATGCAGGATCAGCGCATGGGAAGGATCGTTGGCCGGTTGCAAAAGCTTATTATCAGGGTAGTGACATCACAGCAGAGTCAGTAGTGATAGAGAGACTTTGCAGAATCTGAAGACTAGGGTGGACTCCAATTGACATCAATTAGCCAAGTAAGACGCATGTGCTCAAAAGCAGTCCACAGTTAGGACTCAGATCATGGTTTTGTGGATGGATTAATCAAGGGAAAGGAAAATAATAAGGATAGCAAAGAAATAAGTTCACTTAATAAGGAAATCAAAGAAATAAGTTTACTTAAACATAATATAATTTTGAATACGTTGTTCAAAATAGGTTGCATGTCTTTGACATCACCCATTTTACATGAACTACTAAATACACAAGAGCTTGTGTCATGTTGGAGCTTGTCCCACATCGGTTAAATATAACCTCCAAACCTAGTATATGAGACTAGGCGGCCTCTCCACTCATTGCCAATTGGTTTTGAGTTGGATGCTTTAAAATGGTATGAGAGCTAGGTTTTCGGAGGGTTTTGGACAAGACTCTGTGTCGCTGATGGTTGGTTCCCCCATTGTTTGTCGTTAATAGTTGATTGTTGTCATATATGTTGAATCATTTGTTTACCTCATAGTCCTCACCACGTGCGAGTCAGTGGTCGCACATGCGGGGAGTGTTGGAGTTTGTCCCCCATTGGTTAAATATAACCTCCAAACCTATCATATGAGACTGGGCGGCCTCTCCACTAATTGTCAATTGGTTTTGAGTTGGATGCTTCAACATGTCACAAACCAAACCCTAGCTAATTATGGTATGACATATACGTCCAACACGTGTATTTAACCATTTGCCCAACAATTCTATATGAACTTGAATGTACCATACAATTAGTCATGAAATAATGAAATTGTTAAGTTACCAATTGGACCAAAAGCTTAAGCTGTTAGGAAATGGACCCAACATTACTAATCAAGCTACCTAACAACCTCCCTCATGTGCAAATCTTGTCTTGCACGTGGAAATGCAAATATCCACAGAATGCAAAAGGGAGAAAAATAGTGCAAACGGGAAGCAAATGCAAATAGAGAGACTAACCCAAGACCTCTAGCAGCCTTAGCTCTAATACCATGTTAAGTTACCAGTTATCCCAAAAGCTTAAGTGGTTAGGAACCCGACAACATATATTAAGCTATCTAACAGGAACAATATGATTACGCTTGAAACACTTTGTGACCTTGTAAAACCATTTAACCTCAAAACAAAGGAGGGAGCGATTCACTATTTTGTGTCCCCACACCCAACTCTTCCACGTAAGAGTATGACATCATTCCCGGCTCAAATTGGTAACTAAACCATGCCCACGGGCCAACCTTGTGATCTTAAAATTACAGCTGAATCTATGGAACATATAATTCTGTTAATTAATACAGACTCATGAAAACCAATCAGCCAAGTAGTCACGCATTTAGGAAAAGATTCCAAAAAATCCTACAATGGCCTATCATGGGCACATCACCGTGATAGTAGTAACTTGATGCGCTTGTGAGTATCACATGAGAGTTATGATTTCACATGACAAGACAACCAATTCAGTTACTAAATATTGCACCCTTACCCCTCTCCCCCAAAACCATTCAACCATTCTGTTCTTGACAAAGAGCTCTAAACCTTTGGCAAATCAGCATGCATTAGAAATAAAATTCACGACACCAAATTCAGAGCCATTGTCCTTGGCAGCATGCCACATTGAGGCCCGAAACTCATCATATCTTTCAGATGTATGTATGTGACTAAAGTTAAGGGTCAAATAGCCAATTTTCACCTCCATTCTATGTTATCAACAGAAACTCTAGTTTATGATAAATTATCAATCACCATATTACTGTATCCATATCCAAATCACAGAAATCCAACTCGAGAAAAGAATGAGTGATCAGATTAAGGCAAACCTCAGGTGCCATCCAGAATGGAGTTCCCTTGCAAGATTTGACATCATTCAATTTAGTCACCTGTACATGTGGATTATCCATTAATGTTAGCAAGTAGAAAGGTCAGTACATCATATCTAGAGATATGATAAGAGAGAAGATAGAATTGAAAGATGGGAGAGGAAGGACCTTTGCCAAACCAAAATCTGCAAGTTTAACGGATCCATTTGTATCCACCAATATATTAGCACATTTGATATCCCTGGAGTAATACAAAGGGAAAGATGAGACTTCAGAAACCTCGTAACATTTACATCATTGAGTTCTTATGAATATTGAGAAATCACAAAATGGAAATGGAACGACGTTTACAAATTCAAAGAAAAAACGAAAATCCTATGTGTACCGACCATTTTGGACCGAAACCGTACCGACGGCCGCGCGCGGCCGTCTCCGGCCACCGGACGGCCGATCCGAGCCGTCCAAAAATTTTAAAAAAAAAAACCGAGGGGCCCAACGCGGGAATCAACGTCATCCGATGTGTGTAGGGTGCTTGATCTAAACACCCTATTTTTCGTGTATACATATATACACGAAAAATAGGGTGTTTAGATCAAGCACCCTACACACATCGGATGACGTTGATTCCCGCGTTGGGCCCCTCGGTTTTTTTTTTTAAAATTTTTGGACGGCTCGGATCGGCCGTCCGGTGGCCGGAGACGGCCGCGCGCGGCCGTCGGTACGGTTTCGGTCCAAAATGGTCGGTGTATATAGCAGTACTCAAGAAAAAAAGCAACCAATGATAATGAATTAGAGAGCTTATGGAGTCCAAAGAGGAAGAGAAAACATGAAAAGCCTATGACTACAGTTTTACAACACAGTACACGTTCATATCTTGATATGCAGTTTTGACCTCCGTCCAACTTCATATTTGAACTATAATCCCACTGTAAAAATTGAAAAAGCAAAATACTATGACAAGACTGTAATGGTACAGATACACGGAGGTGCTTCCAATGATTTCGGTCGTTTTCTTGGTTTTTCTCTTATCTATGGCAACGCAAAAAACAATATGTTATTATTAGCTCTACTGCCGAGCTGAATATCCTGTGATGACTCATAGTATAACTAAAAGGATTTTGAATTACGTGGCTTGGATGTTTCACTATCATCGCCTACTACTCTCCGCTGCGGTAATAAGAGTTCCATTTAGCTCGCAACTCTCTCTCATTAGCGCAAAAAGGACAGAGTAATTAATTGTCATTTCGTTCATCAGCATTGATCTGCTTTGTCTCCTCCTTTCAACTTGCGAACTTCTTACCAAGACTCAGACTTCTGCTCACTTCTGTTACTTAATTTGACAAACTCTGAATGTTCACCAAGCTCACATCATGAATTTGAAGGTACTGAAATGAAGTTCTGTAATTTGGTTTTTTATTAATTCCCAGTACCAATATGTTCCTTTGTCAGAGGCACACCTCAAATTATATTGTTGTGTATAATAATTGCTTTGATAGCATTATTTGAGGATCATTTACTATCGAAGGGTAGGGGAATCTCTAGGTTGGCAACAAGAAATTTCTAATTATTATCTACAGAGCTAGGAAGGCTATCTAGGCTTTGAAGATAACGAATAGTTTGATTTCCAAGATAATTAGTAGCTGCATTTTCTTTTCTTTACTCCTTTCTTTTTGACAAGTATTAGACTATTAGTTGCTACATTTCCATTAGCAGTTGCTCCAAAAATCTGGACAATCACTATTTTTTGCTGTAAACAACTACTTCAATGGTGTTGGTATAAATTGAACTTAGGGTATTAGGAAATTAGATCTCGCCTGCATAAAAATCATGAATGCTGAGGCAAAGGATTAGGGTTGAATTGGGCTTATGGCACAAGAGTTTCGGGTTGAAAAGGGGGGGGTAGCCAATAGTGGCAAATGATACCCGAGAAAGGTTGCTTAAAGAAGACAGGAAGAAAAGAAGTAAACACAAAATACCAGGAATGGAATGTAAAATTATTTCAGAATCAACAACGTTGCATTATGGATTACAAAAAAGCTTTATAAGCATCTCCTCAAATCAGATTAGATGAACTTTTGACATTTTGCCTGCTGAGATTATTCTAGAGCCAAATACAGATTATGGCTAACCACCTTATACATAAATTGACCCATATAACGACCTATGGACCATTGCACCACGTCCCTAAAATCTAAACAATATGATATATCCGGGAGGACCAGGACTCCTAAAATCTAACATAAGACAAACAAAAAATAACATGACAAATCGACATACAAAAGTACATAGAAAGAGGCTTAAAAGTAAACCAAGAAGTTATAGATGATTCAACTCATGCACCTTTTCTTATTATCACGACCAACAGAGAAGTGCAATTCAGAATAATTGAAAACAAGTGAGAAAAGGAACTTTTTTTTTTTTTTTTTTTTGGTTACAAGCTAAAAAAGACAGTATGTGTACAAACAGCCAAAGAAACTAGAGATATATCCAAAAACCAAAACTAAACCTATGACGCCAGGTACCATGGTACTATCACCTGTGTACCACATTTCGCTCATGAAGATACTTCAAACCATGCAAGATCTGCCTTGTGTAGGAGGAGACAGTGGACTCTTGAAGATTATACTTCTGGTAGAGGTTTAAAAGGGAACCTTTGGTTACCAGCTCAAGAAAGATGTAGAGATTTGATTCATCCTGCAAAGATTATTATGTAGAAGATGAAATCAAGTCAATATTGTCCACAACAGCAAAATACGCACATCTTATCCCAAATTAGCTAGGCATAATATTTGGAAGCAAAGATACAGCAGGTGCAGCTAATACGAAGCACATACAGTACAGGATCAGAAAATAGGGTAACCGGACATGGGTGAAAAAGTCCTACAAATCAAAGTAAGACGGGACAATTGTAGTTGGCCAGATATTGATACATCTTGTCATAACATAAGAACCATATGGCCTGCAAACACTGGCATGAGTGCCATGAAATCGAGGTGTACAATAATTTCACGAATTCTTAGCAAGACCAGGGCCTTGACCTTAATATCGCTCTCAGGATTCTATGTCACTTTGTTTGCTCTATTTCATATGTAATAAGCTATGTATTGTAGTTACTAATTGGGTTCTGTTTTCTTCTGGATATCGTTTCTCCTATCTGTTTGACATTCAAGTTTGTATTCATTGTAAAACCAGGCTTTTGATTACTTCTTTAACCAATAAGCATTTCTAGAAAGAACAACATGAAATCACTTTTCTTAATCAGTAGAAAAAAACTATGAAAGATCAACTACACACCTGAGCGGTTGATAATCAACAAGACATAAAATCAGATATAATAGACTGACCCTTCTGGAAAAGAGTGTATGAGAAACAAAAGCTCACTTCCTCGAATACAATTAGCATTTACAGATCATTAGATGAAAAGCAAAGGAAGGAAAGAAAATGAATTTTCCGTCAGATTTCACTGTTTCAGAAGGTTATCTCCCACTCCCATAAATCTCAAAGGAAAGATCCCGCCTCTAAGTTTAAAAAAGACATCACTCACATATATTTGTCTTATGTCACCATTTAATGCTTCACTTTAAGTCACAGATTTCCACACCCTAATCCTCAACTAAACAGAAATGGACTAAAAAAATTGGAGAGAGAACCAACCAAACAACCAAAAGGAAACATGAAAAGCAAGTACCTTATCTGTGCCATAATATTGAACTATGTTCTCATGTTGGAACTGACTAAGAAGAGCAATCTCCTGTGAAAGAAACAGAAATGCTGAGAAGAGCTTCAAAGAAATCAATTATCAAAAAGCTCTAGTAGAGCAATTAGGGAAAGCATAGTAAGAACATCCACTGAAACAAAGCATAAGATTTATCTAACCTGTTCCAGTTGGAAAATGCTTTGCCTTGCTTGGGCTCCTTGATCAAGCAAAGAAACTTCCTTCACAGCGATAAAGAAACCACCACTGCAAAATGACACATAATAAAATCACAAGGTCCAACAGGTACACCAAGATAACAAGTGAACAAATTTATTTGTGCACTTCGTATTGACTACATCGAGGATAAATTGGGCAACAAAGCTAGGAAATATGTGAAAATTGTTCTTCCCATGATGATAATAGTCGAGGGGATTGAAAAACTAAATAATCATAAACAAAGGTTGGGAGGTAAAGAGTATAACAAGTCACAGCAAGGATCTCCCTTGGCAAGAGAACACAGCCTTCAGAATTTCCAGTATGTAAATACAAGAAATGAGCTTCTATAGGGGTCAAATCACGCCAAGCCTCCCAAACTTATTTGCACCACTCTTCTCCAAATCTTTCCATCTCCATACATGCCTTCGCAACTTTTTAGTGAGCTTTCTAAAGCTTAAACCACCCAAACAACGCAGGCAACAATGAACCAAATAATACTTCATTCTCCAGAGAATCTCTGTAGAGGATTCTTGGGCACCTTATCACTTAATGTCACAAATTGATAGTCAGATGGGCACAAATGAAAGGAAGACTATTGTGCGGAACATTTGTGCACTACTGCACTGTATAGTTTAAGGCAAGCTATGCCTTTCTTGGATGTTGTATAAGAATGTAACAGTATGATGGCCTTTTGTATCTTTGGCCAAGAGTGGGAATGGATAGATCGATTCGTACATTTGCCCTTATGAACTGGATATACAAACATCCACAGTTTTTGAATTAAGCGTCTGCTACTAATCAAAATAGTTGTATCCAGTTGGACTCCAATCCCCATCAAGTTGGACTCTGACTCCTACGATTGTAAAATAGAAGAGGCAGCATAGGACTAATAATAGCATGATTCAACTGGCACAACTCCGCAAAAAATGATTTGCGGGGCTGGCATATGATGGTGTTCTTATGAATCTTATCCAATAGAATAATTTGAAACATCCATGTCATAAAATAGCATAATAAGGGACACAATTTTACAATTATGGAGTGAATTCAAGTACCACACAGGCTTGTGGGGCGCGTGGACATATTGGACACCTATCAGTCAAACACATCCATACCCCAACCCAAGCAACTAAAACTGGAACTGGACATAGCTCCTTTGATTGCTGATGAAAGACATCTCCTAGTTTTTTGGAAAATCAAGGTGAAGAGAAGTACTGTCCTTGTCAAACTGCTTCACAACCCTGGCCTCCAACTTGATAGGACCCCAGAAGTCTAGTCCCAGTTAACTTCCACTTAACAATATCTACTCTCACTACCTCCAGTACGTCTTCCACCTGGGTTTCTGCAAACAAAACACACAAACTCCTATCTTAAAGCATGGATTTCAAGGTCATCCTATTCCACGTATCAACGTCCCTGGCCATGAAGTAATATGGAGCGACTTTGTATAAGCAATATAGAACCCCTCCTTTTCTTCACTCCACTTTCTCCACCACTTCTAATTTCTCTCCACAAGCCTATGGAACTCACAAGTTCATTAATTCCCTATCACTCCAATACTATATAATCTTTTTTCACCATCTTCAATGCTCCCATGAGATACATTTCAGATTGTGAAATGACCCCAATTTACTTGAAACAAATTTTAATTCTCATACCAAATAGTCTCAGTATCATTGTCCTTGCATAGAATTTGGAAGTAAACAATCCAACAGAAACAGAAATATGAAAAAGTACAAGTTCACAGGCAAAATCAAGAACATATGTCAACAAGTTCAGCAAAAATGCTTCTGGTTTTTCGTTGCACTAAAGAAACAAGAAAACAATGTGAAAAGCACTTACTCAGCGATGCCTTCGTATACCGATCCAAACGACCCACGACCCAGAAGCTCACCCTTCTCCCAGTGTGAGATTATGCGTCTAAATCTCTCGTTCGGCGATATATTTGACGTGGGCTCTGTAGTACTACTCGAACAATCATCATCATTCGAAGTCGTGGTAAACGAACACGACGCAGAAAGACGAGCAGTCTCTCCCACCCTAGCCCCATCTAACCCCTCCCCTGCCTTCACAACCTCCTCCTCCTCTTCTTCTTCTTCCACTTCCACTTCCTCTTCATCATCATCAGAGAAACCTCTTGAAGAAGACAAACCCCTATCAACAACACCAACCGGAGGAGCAAAAGAATTCAAAATATCCCACGTCGAAGACGTGTAGTCAACCACCGGTCGCAAAATTGACGGCGGAGGAGCAAGAACGGCCGGCGGCCGAACGCCCTTAATCCCTCCCCCTCCGCCGCTGCCCCCACCAACGCACCGTGAAGTCTCAACAGTAATTGCAAAATCAGGTGATGCAGGAGTAGTATTACTCTGCTTGTGACTAGCATTACCAACCCTAAAAGTGTCAATTAACCTATCAGCTGACAATTCACAAACATTACTAACCCTAACGGCGTCAACTAACCTATCCGACAACACACAAACATCACCACCACTACTACAGTCCTTTACCTTATCATCAACTCCGGTAGGGCTTTCAATCTGATGCAACCGCGACCGCGGCGGCAGATCCAGCGACGACCGGGACTTGCGTGCCTCCCACGCGGCGGCCGGTATCGAGAAATCGTCCGGTCCGGAGAGCCCCAGGCTGCGGCAAATCGCGTCGAACTCTCCGTCGATGCCCTGGATTCTGAAGCTGGTCCTGTTTCCCAGGGGAGAGATGTCGAGCGACCGGGTGCGGAGAGACGACGGCGGCGACGCCGCGTCGGACGAGGAGGAGGTGGAGGGCTCGTAGTCGATGTTCTTCTTGGCCAGTCGACGGTCGAGCTTCGGGGTGCCTCGCCGTTTCGGGGTGGAGGGGTCCATGGGGCCGGGGGCGGCGGCGGCGGCGTTGCGGTGGTTCTTTTTCTTGTCGCTATGACTGAAGAATCGAGGTATGCGATGCATTGGGAGCTTGATCCATGTAAGGCTGAGGAAATCTAGGTTTGTTTTCCTATCTGTCGGCTTTGTAGCTGAGCTGGGAAGGTTTTTTGGAGAAAATTCGAGCAAAGATGGGTTGGGGAAGCTTCTTCTTCTTCTCTCTCTCTCTCTCTCTAGATTCTGTTTCTGCTGTTTTTTGCGGATTTGGGAGACGAGGCGAGAAGTGGTTGAGGAGAGAAATAGAGAGAGAGGTGTGGTGAGACTGGGGGGAGACTGGTAAACGCCGTCAAGAGGAGAGAGAGAGAGAGAGAGAAACGCGGTAGTAAATTTTTTCGTGTAAAAGTGTACGCCGTCGGGAGGAGGTGGGGTCAATTGATATTTTTTAAGAAAGAAAAAAGGAGGAAGGTGGAGTAAATACTTGTCTGAGAGGCGGACCATGAAACCGAGTTTGCCGCCTGTGGGAGTGGGACACCAAAAAGCAATTGTGTTTTGGAATAAATGGATTTTTGATAAATATGGTCTGTTTTATTTAACTTTTAGTTATTTTTTTCGGTTGTCATTATTGACTAAAATTTTAAAAAAAACATGTTCGACGTTGCTAAAGACACTGGAAGATGTCTTTTCGCACTTTTTTCGTCTTTAGCTAACTTTATTCAACTTTGATTTATATATTTTCTCTATTTTTTTTCAATTTTTCTCATCGAGCCAAATAATTAATCAAACAAATAACTGAATTAAGATGTAGTGGAAACTAATTACTTCTTTTTTATTTGTATTTTGCCAAGTATGTATTAAAAAATGCTATGTTATTTTTCTTGTAGTTTTTTATTTTTTTATTTTTTGACAAGTTGTAGTTTTTTATTCATTAAATTTCATTTCGCGCTTGAATTTCAAACTATATGGAAAAATAAAATATTCAACCACCTTGTAAATATGTGGGTTGCATGTTCTAAGGCTCCATTCCCGAAAGAGAAATAAATATTTATTTTTTAATGAGGCAATTTTAAGTTCAAAAATTATGTGCTTACGCAAATAATTTTTCTATCAAGATGGATCTTATTTTATAGATCTCATTGAGATTTTTTTACGGTGTAAAAAAATTGAAAATTTATTTTTCATTTATATTATTTTTGAGTTTAAAAATATGAAATAAGTATTTATTTTTTAAAAAGGTGTTCTGGAACGGGGCCTAAATTTTGCCCCTACCCCTCCGTGCAAATCCTAGCTTATGTTATTCCGAAGTACAGTACCCAAAAAAACTCCTAGCTTCATTTCTATTTCTCGAATTGGGGAATAGTATTGTGCAGATGCGCAGTAGTATGCGCAGCACTGTGTTGCAAACCTCTCAGCCGTCAGATCGTATATTCGACGGATTGGATCTCATCTCGGCAACCAACGATCGAAAGCCATTCATTGCCAAGATAAGATCCAAACCGTCAGATTCACGATCCGACGACTCGAAGGTGTATAGCACGGTGGTGCACAACACCGACCCGAAGTTCAAAAATATGTAATGATTGATATTGGTTATTTGAGCTGTGTGGAGGTGGCTCCAAATTAGGATATACAGTTGAGTCATGGCGTACTATAGTTGGCATGGAGCACCACCAGACACTACGCCATGATGATGTGGTGTTCCAGGACTACTCATTAATTTTCCACTACTATACACCAACGATGGCAAAATGTAGAAAATTATTTATAATTAGAGATAGAGATACTGTCAATTCTTTTCTGTTTTTTTTTTTTTGGTTAAAACAAGGAAGATTATATAAATATAAGTCCAGCATAATTTAATATAAAAATATTGAACAAAACCAAACTAATCATTAAACAAAGCAAAATAAAAAAAAATAATAGTACAAGGCAATTTGATGCTTCCTTGACAGATATTTTTTTTGAACGGCAAAAAAAAAATTTATTAATCTTTGAAAATTGCAAAGACCAATAGGTGTCAATCTGATACTCAAACCCTTGATTGACAAAATATCAATCAAAGAAACACCTCAAGAGGCCTAAATGCCTAGATATAACAATACAAAGCAAAGCCTACTACCAAAAAGCCTAAATAAAATAGTAAGCATAAATGAGACATAGCCCAAATATCTAAAAGTCCAAATAAAAAGAGGTAAATTCAACACTAAAACCCAAACAAATCCTAACCCTACGAAGACCCCTGCAGCCGCCTGCCTCCACCGTGCCACAACACCAACTGGTACCGCAAAGCAACCAGACTGTGGACTTACTGCTGCCAAATATTCATAGTACATTTTTAGCAGTTTCAAAATAGATAAAGTGATAGTCAAAGATAAAAGACAACACGTGCCTAGACGAACTCCAAGTAAGTAGGAATGCACCAATGAACTCCAAAAAATATAAATTTGAAAAACCACCATGAGTTGCTTTGCTAAAAACATCATATAGGGTTATAGTACTATTGACACGTATATCATTTTGAAACAACATCATTTGAAAGAACTCGGTCAGTAGATAAAATATTCTTTCAAAGATGAAACAAACTCCTATCAAGAAAACGAGAGACAAAACTCTCGCATATATAAAAGAAGATTTTTAGAACTAATTCTATAGTCTTCTCCTCCCACCGCCGTAGAAGAGTGTGAAACCCTAGTGGGGGTGGTGTGAAACATTTTTTATTTTCCACTTTTTAATTTTGTAACAAGTCCCCTAACTTTTGGTAGTGGCAACAAACAAAAGAAGTTGTTTTAAGTTCATTCTTGATAAAACTCAAAAAGCTCTGATTAGTTGGGAATCTCCATCTCTTTCACGGGCAGGAAAGCTGACTCTGATAAAGTCTGTATATTCCACCTACCTATCTATGTTCCCTCTACTTACAAGCCTTTTGTTTCCTTATGTGAATAGCTTAACGCCGTCTCTGGGTTTTGTTTTTTTTTAAATTTAACTATTCGATCGAAGTCGTTATGTTGGTTATCTTGGGCCAAAATTTTAGCATCCAAATCAGAGGAGGGCCTTGGTATTTCAGACTTTTGTATCCTTAAGTAACCGTTGAAAGCAAATCAATGGGGGTGCATCATCAATGATTATTCTCTACTAATCAATGGGGGTGTATTCCTCAACCCAGATTCAAGAGTTTTGGAAAACCCCTTCAAGACAGATATCCCATTGCAAGCAGTATCCCCTAAGTGGTAGGGACTAGTGAATCCATCAATTTGTAACAAGACAAGTGGATTGAATCCTCATTTGTGACAAAAGTGATTGTCTTGTTTTCCGGCTGTGCTGTAAACAAGTTTATAACACCAACCAATTACAGTCGCCCAAAAGTGTTCTAAACGGTCCAAATTTTAATAAATTTTTTCAGAGAAAAGTTTAACTATTTCCCGAAAAAAATTTCATTAACATCTGGACCGTCTAAAACACTCTTAGACGGTCACAGTGAAGTGCTATAAACACTTGTTTACAACACAGCCGGAAATAAGTTTTTCTCGTGACAAAATCACTCAACCACCATCAATACCCTTCATAAGCCCAGGCTCTATTGAAGTCTCTAGCCTCGTATATCCTTCTCCCCGGGGGGCCTATGAGATATAGCAAAGGTTAGGGATGTGATTCCTTCGCCGCTTAGAGCAAGTTTACTAATTGTCATGTAAAAATGCTAATGAACAGTATAATTTTTTCATTTTACCTATCTCTATTATAAAACAGAAGGGTGTGGGGACAAGTTGTTGGAACGGTTGAGATTCATTTGAGGACAAGTTGTTGGAACGGTTGAGATTCATTTGATCCAAAGGCTGTAGTGCATTCTTCCACTTTCCGGTTAAGTGCCCATAATTTTCTCCTAAATCACACAACTGCCATCCGCTTCCAACTGGGATGCGTAGTGCCGTAGGCACGGGTTAGCACTAGTTCACATATCTTTCAACACCACATCAATACTATTTATTTTACCTATTCTCTATTAAAATATTAGTTTTTTCTTTTTTCTTTTCCTTTCTTGGTGGACACAGAGAGAGGGAGGGGAGGAAAAGGAATTAAAAAATGGGAACCGGGTAAACAGTCATTCGGTAGATGAAGCAAAGGACTGTAGCTGGAGGAATTATACAGTGTGATTTACCTATGCTACTGCAGGGGAAATTTATCTCTTTGGTTAGCTAAAAAAGCTTTTTCTCTTGTTTACATAGACCGATAAACTTGCCGTTATCCCTCAAAGGCTAGCTATTCAGTTTTCCAAGCTGCCCCTACCCTGATTAGCATGTTTCGGCTCACACATCATTGGGTAGGTATTCCACAAAACCCATATATAGATCTCTGTATCTATATGATGAAAAGATGGTATCTTCATCAAATCATGGTATCCTTCGTCGTTAGGTAAGGAGCACTTTGTTTAGAACTTCGTATGTATATTGGATTTGCTCGAGTGTGTCGACGTCTAGCTATTCCACACACATGCGCGCGCGCACACACAAAACAACCCAAAAAAAACAAAAACAAAATCTTCGTATGGAAACTCCGAAGGCTTGTTTTGCCACTACCATAGTTTTTGTACTAAGGTGGTTTTTGTTTTGTTTTTATTAACTTACGTTTACATTGCACATGTTTATTATGCAATTAAATCATAGATTAAGGGAATTAATATTGACACTCCAACATTAGTGTAATTCCAAAGCTACCTTCTTTTGTTTTTTAGAGTGTCTCCATCAATTTTTGAAGTGTTAATATCATTTCCCATGATTAATTGAGAAATGATAACTCATCGTTTTCTCATATATCAAAAGATGATAGAATTTGAAATGAGGCCACCATGTATTACTTTCAAAAGATGAAGAGTTGAAAATTGAATTCATTTGCTAATAACTACCAACGAACATTGAAGTTTTCATTTTAATCTGCATCATTCACACTCTTAACTTAGTTTTTTGCTAATTGAACTACGGAATATCCACACGACATGAAAAATAAATATATACGTAAAAAATATCACGGCTTTATTAATCTCTTTGAACTACCAATCCCAATCTTTGTTGCCAAAACAAAAACATTACTACAGATTATAGCAAAAGGCATTTGCTCAAGCAACCAAACTACTCCTAAAACAATGTTTGTGTATCGTTCGCGTTGAGTACGTAATTTGCTGTTATATTGATCATGATATTTCTTTCTTCATGCATGCATTTTGAACAAGAACTAGATTGTATTACTACTTCACAACGAATTTACAAAAACATGGAAAATAACAAGAATCATGCAAGATTTTTGTTTGATGGGCCAACCACGGATTGGGAGGGGCTGCAGTGCACCTCCGCACTACTTCGTGTAAAGAGGCTGATCCGACCATTCATCTTGGCATGGACGGCTCGGATTCGGATTTAATCCGAGCTCCTACTAATCCGAGCCGTCGATTATTCGGATTAAAATCCGAGTCGTCAATTGCTTAGATGGACGGCCGGATCGACCACATTACACGTGTAGCGCATGGGGTGCACTATAGCACCCCGGATCCGTCAACCACGAGACCCCTTTTGATATCTAGAGTTTTTCACCGGTAACAATCATCGATGGATCATCCATAAAAAAACTCCAAGATGGTTGGTAATTTGTAGGTATGTTATCACAGTGCCCTTTTTTTAAAAATAATAATAAATAATAAAAAATGCTAGGTACCCATAAATACGGATTCTTATATAAAAATAAAAGTAGATTTTTTTGAAATCGTGTATTTTCCTTTGAAACAAAAAATCTATATTATAAAATAGAACGGTTTTTGTCTACTCATACAAACATGAGCGCCTCTACAGCCATTGGATTGCATTTTCAATAGGTTACCGCCGTTGGATTGAATCATTGATTCCAACCTCGCATGTCCATACGTGTTTCCTCTTCTCTTCGTTCAAAATTTGATACCTCTCTCCTCTCTTCCTCCATAGTTATGGTCTCTCTCTCTCTCTCAGAATTCACTCCTCGGCGTACAAAGAACCACTCGCTGCATCAGTTCGTTGCCGATTGATCGCCTCAATCTCTGTACACATCTTCAGATCTTCTCCACATCCACGAAATCCATTTGGTTCTCTCTTTCCGATAAAAATTCCCCTATCCTCAATTTCGCACTAGACTAGCTAGTGGTTTCTGAAATTGGGAATTTGTTGAAGCCCATCCTCAATTTCGCACTAGAATAGGATTTCTGAAATTGGGGATTTGTTGAAGTTTATGTGGCCTTGCACCTATTCTGCTAATGCAACCAACTATCTTTGGGTTTTTTTTTCCTTACGTGGAAAAATTATACAATTTAGTTGTTCTGATACTCAGACAAAAAAGTTTCAGTCTTTTGATTGGTTCAATAAATTGATTATTAAGCGTGGTAGAATATGGGTTCTTCATCTCAATTATTTGTTTGAGAAGGTTATAGTTAAAAGTGCGAGAATTATTGGTTATGTTAGCTTAAGGAAACTCTTATGATAAGCGAAAATTCTTGGGATTCTTTTATGTTAGGCTCCGTTTTGCTAAAGTTATTACAGTATTTTGCTATACCTGGATGGAACTAATGGAATTACACCGGTTTGATAACATATGTCGTGTTAGACTATTCTATGAATTTGAAAATTTGATAAGTAGATTTTGTTGGGAGGAGGGAAAAACTTCCATTCAATGGTTATTCGTAACATCCTCTCACATGGAGTGAGATATATACACACGAAACTCAACTTATGTGAGATGGAATTAAAAAACAACAGTTGTATCCAAATTTTTTTCATAAAAATGAGATTTGATACCTCATTTAAACTGTGTTTAAAATACGTTCCGCATCCACTAGTACTTCAATGAAAGACATTTCTCAAATCCTACCGGCATATCTCTATTGGGCAAGTAATGGGCCTGTGAATGGACTGAATTCAAACAAAATTCATTTACTCAATAATTTTAGAAAAAAACCCGAATCCAATTTTCTTAATTTCGTATTAGTCAATCAGGATCCAAATTCAAAAGACAAAAAAATGAATATCCGATCCGATAATCCGATTCCCTTAACCTAAATGCAACAAAAACAATTGGGTTCACGATATTTTTGGTTGGCTGTGTGCAGATGTTTTGATTGGCGAAAGAAACAATAAAAAATGAAACAGAAAATAATAAATACACCAAAATAAAAGAAAAAATTCATCTCAAGAGCCTGTTCTTCCTACGTTTCTCCTCTCTTTCTCTCTCTCTCTCTACATAAACTTCAACAGAGATTTCATCACCGCCTTCTCTCTCTATATCTGCCCTAATATCACTCCGTCTCCCGTTCCAATTCCTCCCCTGCACTCCATTACTCTCCATCTCTCCACCGCCGCCCTCTCTCTCTCGCTCTCTCTCGCTCTCTCTCTCTATACATATATATCTAGACAATATATACTTCGGCGGTTATTCAAGCAGTTTTAGGGTTTCCTGGATCCTTACACGGGAAACTACGCAGGAGGTTTGGTTTTATATTTTTTTCTCTCTGGACGTCGCTCTCGATCATTACAACTTAATCGGCAGATAATTCTAGATTTTGGTCGGTTGAAACTCTAATTCTATTGGGTTTTGATTTAGTTCCTCAAGTTAATTGCACGGCCGGGGGCTGTATTGGTTTCTAGGGTTTTATCGTACTAATTGATGCGAGCCAGTGATTAAGAACCTAGGGTTTCAAGTTTCAATTCGTTTGTATGGTAGTTATTGGTAACGGGAGTTGGGTTTTTGCGGCAATGAGGGTCCTCTGAGTGCTTTATTTTTGTCTGTGAATCCGTCTCTCACTGAGGATGGAGGGGTAGAGAAGGATTTTTCTTCTAGTTGTTTGTCATTGTATTCGCACGGCGGTGGTGATGAACCTTCTTGCTGGCATTTCTGTTTAAGTTCATCGTCTCGCTAATGTCTATTTGAGGTTTTCACCTCTTTTAATTGTTGCGAGAGGACAAGGATGTTAGTTTCGTTCGAATACTGTTGAAGTGGTATAATCGCAGAGAGGGTGACTCTGGGAACTTGGAGGTAATTGCGAAGCAAGTTGGGTTTTTTAGGGAAAAGTAAGTGTTTAGATAATTGCACAGAGGTGGAGACAAGTGTTTAAGTTCGTCATCTGGCTCTATTTGAGGTTTTCGTCTCATTTAATTGTTGTGAGGGGACAAGAATAAGTTTCATTCAAATACTGTTGAAATTTTGTAGTCGCAGAGAGTGCGACTTGGGGAATTGGAGTTAATTTCAAAGCAAGTTTGATTTTGATGGAAAAGTAAGTGTTTAGATATTTACTGATAGGAGATCACAATCTTTTCGCGGGGAGGGGATTTGAAGCAGAGGCAAATTGTGGTTTATTGTATAGTTGATAATGTTCACTTCTCATGGACAGAAGTGAACCCACATTAGTTCCAGAATGGTTGAGAACTACTGGAAGTGTCGGTGGGGGTAGCAATTCAGCCCACCATTTTGCATCATCTTCTTCGCAATCAGGTAGTGGTACTCTTGCCAGTTTTGTTTAACCTTCCTTTTTGTTCTTGTTTGTTGCTTGGATTTTAGCATTTATTATTTTTCATTTTTACATTGTTGTAGATGGTCTTTCCTCAGCACCCTCCACTCGAAATAGATGTTCTAGGAGTGCAAGTGATAAAGATAATTCTCGGCGTAGTTCAAATGGTAATGGTTCTTCAAAGCATCCGTACAGTAGTTTCAGTCAAAGTCAACGTGATAGGAACCGTGACAAAGAGAAAGAAAGGTCTGCTATTGGGAACCTTTGGGACCGCAACGATCCATTGGGTGATATATTAATTAGTAGAGTTGAGAAGGATACATTGAGGCGTTCTAATTCACTTGTGTATAGGAAACCTGTGGAGTTATTGCCTCGAAGAGCAGTGGACTCAAAAAATGGTGGTAGCAGCAATCACAGTAGTACCAATGGTGTGCTTCCTGGAAGCAAACTTGTTAGGAGCACCCTGAAAAGTTCTTTTGACAAGGATTTTCCCTCTCTTGGAACTGGAGAGAAGCAAGGAGTGCCTGATATTGGAAGAGTTCCATCTCCTGGTTCAACCACCGCTGTACAGTGTTTGCCTTTTGTAAATCCTGGCTTGATTGGTGGTGAGGGGTGGACTTCTGCTCTGGCAGAGGTGCCCAATATGATTGGCAGCAATAGCACGGGTCCCACATCAGTTCAACAAAGTGTTAGTTCGAGCCAATCATCTGGGGCTTCAAATCCTATAGCAAGTCTTAACATGGCCGAGGCATTATCACAGGCTCCATCTCGAGCTCATACTACTCCCCAGGTAACTGTTTGTTCCTCCTGTGTTAGTTTGGTAATGAATACTCAAGGTTGGTTTATCAGGGTTTATTTTCTTTAATTTTCAGCTGCCTGATAAGACGCAGAGGCTTGAGGAATTGGCAATAAAGCAATCCAAACAATTAATCCCGGTGACACCCTTGACGCCTAAAGGCTTGGTAATTAAACTTTTTTCTTACTTCTAATTTTTGTTAACTGCGTTATTTTTTCTTTTCACAGAAAATGAACTACTTCAAGTTTTGCATTTGGTAAACACATCTAATAGATGGGCCAGTTCTGTTCAGTTTATCTTTTGATCTATGCACGTGAAATTTACTATATTGTATGGTTCCTTCTTTCAGTTATTTAGATTTCTTTGGGACATAAGTTATGCATTTCGCTTCTGCGGTTTCAATCACCACCTGCTTACCCTTCTGTCCCCTTACCTGCTCTCTCAAACTCACAAGAGAAGTAGAATTTTACCAACCACCAAGAGAATTATGAATCCCTATTTAGGGGATATCATTATGTTGAACAGTATGTTGAAGAATCTGTGTTTTCTTTTGTATTTGTGCATTTAGAGGGTTTCTTGTCCTCTAATTTGTGGAGGTGTGGAATTAGACCATAATCCATAAACTTCATGATGATTTGGAAAACAAATTGACATAGCTCTAGAAGTAGGGATCGCCAATTGATATCCGGAATTGGAAGTGGGATTGCATGCTTATCAACAATAAAATGGCTTGACCGAGAACTTGGGATATTGTGAGTTATTGAGACTTGCTTTATATTTATCACAATGTACATAATCTGGTTTGGTTTGAGGACTGGTTCTATTTCGCAGTTGGAAGGAGGTTATTATTGATGTTTTAAGACTAGCAATTGATGTATAGCTTCAAGGAGATGATTGGTGCACAGAAACTAGAGTTTAGGGATGACCAATTGTTATCCTGAAGGGGGATCTGGATTGCATGCTTGTCAACAATGAGATGGCTTAACGGACAACTTGGGATAATGATGAGTTATTGACCGTTGCTTCATTTAGGAGTATGATTTAGATAGAAAAGGAGTCCATTTTCCAGTACTTGGTCAATTATACTAAATAACGGGTAAGCGTTTTGAGGTAACTATGTACATAGTCTGATTTGGTTTGAGGACTTTCTATTTCGCAGTTGAAAGGAGGTTATTGTCGATGTAAGATGTGGCGTTGCAAGCATCTTGAAATTTAGATGTTTTATGACTAGCAATGGATCTTGCTCTCACTGACACCATGTACGAGGCTTCAAGGAGATGATTGGTGCACAGAAACTAGAATTATAATTTTTTGAAGTAGCTGATTGCACCGGGAGACTATACGAGTTCAGTAAAAAATATACAAGGACTATCTGGAGGTTGGAGCTTAAGTTAAGCACGATAGATGGTCCTCCTGTTGTTTTCATTGAAGGTGTAAACAAGTTGGATTTTGGGGTGACATTTTTCTTCCGCTAATTTAGCTTATTGTCATATAATGGAAGAAGATATTTAAAACAATAAGTCATCAGCTTTTTGAAAATGGCCGAAGCCAGCTTGCTTTGTCAGGTTTCATGAGCCATCTTGCTTTGTTGGCAGCAGGACATTTGGCTACTTGGAATTGCAGTAATGGGTATTATTTCATCTACATTGTGTGGACTTAATGGAGTTCATAGTTCTTTTTTGTTTCTCATAACCATCTGAATCTAAGTGATCAGTTAGCCCTGGACAGAGCTTAATGGGAGAAATAGGATTCATATAGCTGACCCCAATTGATTGGGACACAAGGCTCGGTTTGGTTTGGTTTGGTTTGGTATAACCATCTGAATATGAATATATGCTGGACAACTGGAGACTTGTAGTGAATTAATAAATTGTTGTCAATGTAATATTAACGCCTTGTCCTTCCTCTATGACCTTTAATCCGTGGTATTAAAATCACGTTTCCATATAGAGATATCTTGTAGTTGTCATGAATATACTCGCATTTCCACGGTCCATAATTAAATTCAACCGGCTTCATTTCTTTATGAAATGTTACCTACTTAATAGTGGGATACTCTTCTCGGATAGGAGGTTAGAAGAGCGATGTGTAACTTAGTTCATTTGTGTAAAAGGGAAGGTGAATGAATATTCTTAATCTGGTGAGTTTTCCCCCGTTCATGTTATCTTTTGTTGCAATCTTGTAGATTATACTTGTCATGCAAGCGGATCCTGAATGCTCAGTGCATTGTGTTGATGCATTGAGACATGTTGTGAACTTGTAGATTTTCACCTCGTCGTGTAACGGTCTGCAACACCTGCAAAATTGGAAGTTAACTTGAGTCGGGTTGTAGAATTATTTCTCTTCACTCTCTCCAAAACAGTAGTTCTTTTGTTATGGTATTATAATTTTGTAACTTTGTCATGTATCCTGTCATTTGCCTTTTTGATCTTATTTTATCGCTTGCGAGTTTTGACTGCATTTATGTTAAGGTAGTGAGAGGGATACTGGTAAAACTGTTTTTGTTTGTTGGCACCAAGCAGTGTAAGAACCACAAACTCAGCTTAGTAGGCATCATATGGAAGCTGGCATTTGTGATCCGTAGAAATGCTGAGTATAGTATTTGTTTTGATAACTTAGTTTGTCTGAGCCAACTTACAATCACCTCGACTAATCCCTCGGAGACGGATCCCTAAGTATACCATTTGTGAACACATTATGGGTAGAAAGAGGGTTTCCTTGTCCATTTCAGGGCAAACCATTTGTCCATTAACTGATTCACTTACTGGATTCGTTATGTGCATCAGAGTGAAGGATGTGCGTTTTAGGTAGTGCATCTTGAAACAGTAGCAAGCTTCAATACTCTGATGGGTACTCGGACACACAATTCATTAAGCTTATTAAGGAGGTGGATTTCAAGCGTGCTGATTTTAGCAAGCCTCAAAGTTGTTTCTATTTGATTTTATGGTGACTTCAGTAAGATTGTCATTTTTGTTATGATTCAGGGACCTGGAGTCGAATTGCCAATTGGTTGATGTGTCAGCTTTAAGAACACTCCTGGTTAGCACTTGTGGGCAAGGCACCATCTTTGAAACTCTATTTTGAAGTTGTTATGAACAATACTTCTCTCCATGTATCTCCTAAAGTTGTGCCATTTGCGTACACATGTCTTAAGCGGGACATGCTAGCAAAATGGAGGTTTGTGGTATACTGAACAGTACCTTGTCAGCACTACAGTCTACAGGCTTAGTGCAGTCGGGATTAAGGTTTTTATGAATGGGAATTGTTGTCCTACGGAAGAGGAGTGTACTAGTTGGTTGGTTAGGGCTGTATGATTAGTGTGATGTGGCAGTCTATGTTTGGGTGTGTTGTGTTAGGTTTAACCCAAATGACTAGGTAACCGCTAGGGTAGCCCGACTGTTTGTGGTTGTCTCTGAGACCAACCGTAAACTAGGGTCTTCTGTTCAACCCTGGCTGGCATTACCTTGACTTGCACGATACCTGTAGCTTGTAGGTGGTTGCATTTATCCGGGGTTTGTCCTGCAGGGGCGGGTCCAAAATGGTACTTTTTGCTCCAGTATCCTCCCTTGGCGATTTATATAAGACTAAATCATTTTGTGGGAGTATAAAGTCTAATATTTAAAGGAACGAACCATGTTCTGTGGTTTGTTGTGATGACAATGGTTACGAAGTGTGGCAAACCATTACCAAGATGTTATATTCTTTGGTTACAGGATTGAAGCATTATTCCTTTTGGATTTCTTGTTTATTTGTATTGTAAATTCTCGGCTAAATTTATGAGAATTGCTTTCTGAGCCATCTGAACTTTACGATTGGTTTTGCTACAGATTCTGTCTTGTATGGACATTGAGTGGTCAATTAGCTCCTGCTTTTTTTTTTTCTTTTTCTCCAGGTTCTTAGTTCTGATAAATCAAAGCCCAAAACAGCAGTGAGAACCAATGAGACGATGGTGGGTTCCAAGAGTGTGCAGCAGCAGCAGCCTCAATCATCCCAACTTGCTAATCACTCTCTTCATGGTGGACAAGGCAGATCTGACGCCTCAAGATCATCTCATGCTGGGAAGTTTCTTGTTCTCAAGCCAGTTCGGGAAAATGGTGTCTCCTCCATAGGAAAGGATGTGACAAACCCAATTGATAATGTCAGCAGAGTAGTAAATGGTCAGGTTGCTTCTGCTTCTGCTCCAATGCTTTCTTCTGCTCCTATGAAGAGCCCAAAAAGCTCAAATTTTTCCAACATGGAAGGCAAGGTAGCTGTTTTGTCTTTAAATTCTGGATCCACGTTGGAAAAGAAATCGTCTCAGGCTCGGAGCCGGAGTGACTTTTTCAATCTCATGAGGAAGAAAACCTCATCAAACACTTCTGCTGATGTGTCTCTGCCTGTGGAGAAATGCTGTGAATTGGTCGAGGGAGCTAGTTCTCGCATAAGTTCTTGTGCTAGTGAGACTGGTAGTGAGGTGACTAACAATGGGGATAGTTCTGAAGGGGAGAAGAATTTGTGCCTTAATGGAACACTTTATCCAGATGAGGAAGAGGCTGCATTTCTTCGTTCTCTTGGCTGGGAGGAAAATGCTGGAGAAGAAGATGGGCTTACAGAGGAGGAGATCAATGCCTTTTACGACGAGGTAATAAGCTATACCTTTTATGTGCATGCTACATAGTTTAGAGTGGCCCCAACCTGTTCTTCATTGAAGAGGAAAAAAACTGTGAACAATCTGGTCTCCCCATCATCTTGTTGCCAATTCAGCCTGAACTGACTTGGTCAAAATTTAAGACGGCTTTTGTTTACCACTTTAGGGTAGGAGGCAAAGCAAATTGGTCGCGGAAATATACATTCCCTGTTTTTCAATATTTAACTTCTGAAAGTCTTGATTTGATCACAAACAACAAACAGTTGTGCTACTTGCACAGATTTTTGTACACATTTCATGCGCATACATTTTTGTGGGGCCCATATCGGATCACACAAAGATGATCCAAACCGCTCATCTTTTTTAAAATATTATTTTGAGGGTTCCTGTAAAAAATCAGCTCCAATGTTGAAGGCTTTTTCAGAAATCATAGGGCAAAACAGACAAAAGGTGGAGATTATCTCTGTACCCAAGAAGCAGACACATGTCTATTGGCCTTACATGTTCATGTCCGACACGTCTAGGACACAGACGCTTTCAGATATGCCCGGACGCATATCAGGGACGCCCAATTGTTTGTCGCTTTTTTTTTCATTGAGCATTTTGGGTATGTGTTAGAAGGTACGAATGTAATTTGAGAAAGTTTGGGTGGTGTCCAAATTGTCATGAATTTGAATGCTTATTTAGTGAATTTGTTGTTTATGTATCTTGATAATGTTCATGTTGTTTGTGATGTTTATATTTTTGTTTTTATATCTGAACTTAATCAATCTATATACTATATACAAATGTGTTTGTGCCTCCCAATTCCCAAACCTCTAATCCTAAATTCTCACAATTTTGTTTTTTGATTTTTTTTAGAGAGAGAGAGAGAGAGAGAGAGAGAGAGAGAGAGAGAATTTAGGATTAGAATAAAAAATCAAACATTTTAGTTTTCGTTTGTTTTCTTTATGTATCCTACATTTTTCACAATTTTGAACTAGAGTAATTTATTACTAGCATTGTGCTTGTTTGATGTGTGTGGGACAATAAAAAAAATCTCACTGATTTTTATTGTGTCCGTCCGTCGAATAGGCACAGACGCTAGTAGAGATTATAGTATTGTTTTCAATAACGAATTTAATTTCTTTACTTTGTGTTCAATAGATCATGTCAGATGCTACTAGATTTGAGACTTACTGCAATGTGTATATTTGTCTTTGCGTTCCCATTTTCTTTTCACTTATCTCTCTCTTTCTCTATGCAGTACATGAAACTGAGGCCATCCTTAAAACTGAGTAGAGGCGTGCAACCGAAACTTTCAATGCTTCCTGAATCCCCCATTTCCGGTTCAAGCAGAGCATCTTCCGAAACTGAAGCCTAATTTGCTGCTTTTCTCATGTATTACTGATTTTTCTCACGTACAGGATCTGGAAAGTTTTGGTTGACAGATGGTTTTGTTTCTTGTTTTCTCATCTCTTTGTTTCTGAAGAAGGCCGTCGAGTAGGATACGGAAAGCAAAGGTTACTGTTAGTACGATAAGTCACAGAAGTCTGCATCTTGCATTTTGAAGCTGTGGACATATTGGTCTGCTATGGGTGACGCTGAGCAAGTTGCATCTTTCCGTACCTTTTTGCTATTTTCTTCTTACTTTGAGAGGCATAAATTTTCTCCAGAATAGCTTTATCGTGTTTTGCTCAATTTTACAGGAAAATGAAAAAGAAAGGTTGAAGTTCTTTTTAGTCTCTGTTTTTGGCATAATTCTTTATGTAGCTTGTTTCGTGTTGATATTTTTACAGTTTGATGCTTTATGTTTTTCATCCGGAATGAGATGGGAAAACATGAAATCAGCTGTAAGAAATGAAAATAAAATAAAATAAAATAACTCTATAGTCTATACCGCCGCGAGGAAGGGGAGAAGTTTTTCTGTTTGGGTATTTCCTGAGAAAAGTTGAAACTCAAGGTGCTCCACAGAGTGAGCGGTCCCGTGGATCATTATCAAACCATACCCTCCCAACATTCTATTTAACCAGCAGCAGGTGGTTAATCTTTACGTGGACGGGGAAAGCGGGTCAATCTCGAAGTGGCCTGAGTTTTACGTGGACGGGGACAGCGGGTCAATCTTGAAGTGACCTGGGTTTCTGGGCATCCAACTCCTACGGAATGCTCATTCCACTGATTCAAGAATCCTCTGTCGCTTGATACAGTTTTGCTTACAAACCGAACTTGTGGCTCTTCTTTTGGCAATCAAGTGGTCTATACATCATAACTATACTACATAAAATGTTGCATGTCTTTTACTGATTGATTAGATGCTAGTACCTTGTAGCTCACACGGCAGTCTGAGCCCACTTCCCAGACACTTTTTTTTTTTTTTTTGTTGCGTAGCATTGGTCGTGAAATTTCCAAACTAGCTTTTTGCAGGATAGCAAAAGTCGAGCGCAAAGATGTTCATCGTGCCCACTGTTTAGCCAAATGGGCGCTGATGTCTCCTACTATTTCCACCAAAAATGCTACTGGTACAGATTTTTGTGTACAGATTGTGCACAGATTTTTTTGTGGGGCCCACCATGGGTCCCACACAAATGATCCAAGCTGTTCATTAAATGTAAAATATTTTTTCAAGGGTTCTTGTAAAAAATCAGCTCAATTCAATACCTATAGATGCTTGATCTAATTATCTAACTTTTCATTACCCGAAAATCTGCATGAAAATTTAGATGATTAGATCGAGCACTTATAGGTATTAGATTGAGCTAATTTTCTACAGGAACTCTTGAAAAAATATTTTACATTTAATGAACGGCTCGAATCATTTGTGTGGGACCCGTGGTGGGCCCCATCACAAAATTTGTACACAATCTGTGCACAAAAATCTGTACCTGTAGCAGGACTCTTTGTTGTATATAGTTTGTTGTATTCCCTTGCAACTCTTTATCTTTGTATATAGTTTGTTGTATTCCCTTGTAACTCTTTATCTTTTATATATGCATTTCTTGCTCTTCCACTAGAAAAGAAATGGTTTAATACTTGGGGTTTCTCCCTCAATACTTGACTTTAAGTCTCTATAGTCTCTTGACGAGGCTAAATATACTTTTTAACGCTTGTTTTGTGTGGTGGAACTATAGCTTTGGTCTAGACATAAATGCCGGTTTATTATAGCTTTGTCTTGGACAAATTTAACAAACCACCTTGAAAATTAAGTTGCTTAAGAAGTTACTCAATTATCGTCTACTAGAGTTTGTCTGTGCCTAAAGGGATGGAGTAACGTGTTTTGAACACAACTAAAATAAATTGCGAAACTATTGACCATCCTCGCCAACAAAACTGATTTATATGAAAAGATTTTTTCTTAAATTAGGATCAAACAAATTTTTTTCTTACCATTTTGTTTAGTTTACAAAAAACGTATTCAAACCAAAAAAATTGAAATTGATCAACCGATAAACAAAAATATTTCTTACCCTTTTGTTTAGTTTACGATCTATCTTGCACTAATTTTATACATGAAATTTTATTACTTTTACTTTCTATCTTCCCATAACAAAAGAGAGTTGGGATAGAAAAAGTTAGAGAAGATTTCACCTTGCTTCGGAGAGCGAGGGTGCTAAGGTTTCAAAAATTACTTCCCTTTTTTTATTTCAAAATCCGGCTCTTTTTTGGTAATGAAATTTTATTGCTTTCTATCTTTCCATAACAAAAGAGAGTTGGAATAGGAAAGGTTGGAGAAGATTGAAAATAGGACTTTACAGCCCTAGGACTCTTCTCAGCCGTAGGATTTATGAGGGATAAGTTTGTGCCGTTAGATTTATGTGCATATGATTCAAATACTGAGCTGTTTTATTTTATATATATATATATATATATATATATATATATATATATATATATATATATATTGTTTGTTGTAAATGGCAACTAGCAAACCCATACCCGAACACCAAAAACCAGTCCATAAATTTTTCGATTCGACAAATTTGCCATTCCTTTCTGGTGCTTGTTGTTTGGCAAATTCATCATCTTATTCCTCATCCGTTTCTGTGAATTTATCTTCGATCCATTTGGTAAACTTACAAGTAATGATAAAATTTAGCAAATTTCTCAATGGTTGATTATCATGTCTCCGGCAAAACTCCAAAAAAATATTTAGAATTATGTTTTTTTTTTTAAATATTTTGAAAAAAGGGTAAATATTACTCTCTAAATTGTTAGTATTTTTATGCAATTTGTCATTTGAGTTTCGTAGAAATTAAAGGTGTAACTGATACTTTGATATGGAAATGCTATAATTGCATAGCAATTAATGTTGCTCCTTTATTTTTATTTTTTTTGATCGGCATAGCAATTAATGTTTGATTTTGGAAACTTTTGACTATCTTATTAATGTGGTATGACTAGAATATAAAAGGACATCTTGGGAATAATTGGAATTTGAGGATCTCATTAAAAACTTGACTCTTGTGACCGGAAATGTGCAATGTTTTGATAAACACAAGAATAAAATTTATCAATATCCTGTCAAAGTAAATATTTTAGGTAGCAAAAAACACTATTGGTTTGGAAGTTTGAAAGACCTCATAAAGATGGTCTCAAATTCGAAGGATTTGGCGGATCAAAAAAAAAAAAAAAAATTTCGAAGGATTTGCAAATGGTTAGTGCTATAGGTACAAAAAAAAAAAAAAAAACCAGTACAGCCGTTGCGTACAGATTCATTTTTTGCCCCATCTCGGGTCTTATAAAAATGATCGAAGCCGTTCATTTTGTTCAAAATATATTGTTTAGGGTCCCTGTAAAAATTAGATCTCAATTCAATACCAGTAAGAGCGTTTATGAATCATCTAACTTTACTTTAGAAATTCATGCCAAATTTTGAAGCAAAATTGTATGATTCATAAACGTCTTTACTGATATTGGATTGAGATGATTTTTTATAGAGGCCTTAAACAAACTATTTTGAACAAAATGAGCCGCTCCGATCATCTTTGTGGAATTCGAGATGGGTGCAAAATAGATCACTAGGTTTGTTGTACGGGCATTATTGTTTGCAAATGATGATCTCAAGTAATGCCATCGGATCCAAGTGTGAGCAATTCGTATTTTGGGCCCATTCCAGATCCGTTTGGGTAGAGTTTGGTTGATTCGTTAATGACTTTCCCGTTCCAGTTTCTTTAAAAAGGTGCGTTAAAAAAAAAAGATAATTTCAAGTTCAAAAATTATATGTTTACGCAAATAATTTTTCTACTAATATGGATCTTGTTTGATAGTTCTCATTGAAAATTTTTAAACGGTGCAAAAAAAATTAAAAAATTATTTTTCATTTTCATTATAGTTGAGTTTGAAATTATTTTCTTTTCGAAAAAGAAGATTTAAAAAAGAGGCGGAACAGCACCTAATGGTAAATATGAAATATTTTTTTGGTACTTTCCGAATGTACAAGAAATGCGATTTTGCTGATTGACTGCCTACTTTTTTTCAACCACAAAACAAAAAACCTATCTACATGTTTGACTAAATTCAAACCATTGAGATTAGACCACAATGGACGTACTTGACACTTGACAATCCACGAGATTGGAGAGAACTCAGAAAATGTGTCAATTCACCTTGTTAGTTTTCGAAAAAGAAAAAAATTCTATATTGGACTGATAATAACGTGTGTATGAATATGTATTAAAATGTATAAAAAGTACACACACTTCGTTTTTCGCTTCTTCATTTCGTAGCAAATCACGTTCCACTATTGATAGGAGAGAGATATGAACCCGCTTTATGAAATAGGAAATAGTTTACCAACGGGGGAGTTTCCACAAATGAATAACTCGGTCACAGAGACGATGAGATAGTCCGAACGAGAAACTCTTATGTATCCCCGGTATACAAGAGCGGTTGGTATCTCTTCCAACGAGTTTCTAATTTTTCGGCCATTTTTCGATCACATTTGGATGATCGGCTCCGTTAATTATGTAGAGTTCGGCAAGAACCATAATCATGTCAAAAATCGTGTTTATTGAAATTTAGTAGATACATGATCAGACATGTGAAAATTGCAAAAAAAAAAATCAAAATTGGGTTTCGATTCAATGTGTTTTTTGACCCATTTTTGGTTTTCTTCAATTTTCACGTGTGCTGAACATGTATTTACGAAAGTCTGAAAAACACGATTTTTGGTATGTTTAAGATTCTTGCCGAACTCTATAACATGAACGGAGCCAATCATCCAAATGTGATCGAAAAATGGCCGAAAAATTAGAAACTTTCCAGAGGTATACCAAACCACATTATGTACCGGAGATGCATAAAAGTTTCTCCCGATTCACTTAGCGTATCCAAAGATAAGCACACCAACCCACAATATTAAGCACTTGAAATATTCGATTTTTGCGTTTATATATTTTTAACACTCCAAAGATCAAATGTAAAATTGTCGGATTAGATTCATAAACAGACCGGATGGGATCTATGCGAATTCGATTTGTTTGTTTCTGAATTAATTAGACCATATTTCGATAATCGAACTCGCATTGTACGGATTCGAATTCGGATTTAATTCGGTCCATTAAGCATCGGATTGTGCAATGTGGATCTAGTGCACCGTCCGGAGGACCCTGCAACCCAGATTAAAAGATGCTGCCAAGCGGAGTGTTTAGAAGCGGTGCGGAGCAACTGTTCATCTTAGAAATTAATGACTTAAATGTTGACCGAGTAATAAAGGATTCAGACATGTATGCGCTCAGATTCAATCAGAATCGTTCACACTGAAATGAACGACTAGATGACGCTTGACAGCCCCCGCTTGGCGAGGAGCGCTCGACAGCCTTCCCGGGTCCGACCTGCAACCCCCCGAGAACCAAAACACCCGTAACCTGTTACAACGCGTTCAAGTTATTTTGGTTGGTTGTGTGCGGAGATTTTAATTGGCGAGCAAGAAATGGAAACAGAATAATTAATTACTACTATTAATTAATAAATACCCCCCAAAAAAAAATTAAAATTCATTCCAAGACCCTGTTCTTCATACGTTTCTTCTCTCTCTCTCTCTACAAAAACTCCAACAGCGATTTCACCTCCGCTTTCTCTCTCTATATCTGCCCTAATATCACTTCGTTTCCCCTTCAACTTCCTCCTCTTCACTCCACACCTCTCCCTCTCTCTCTCCCGCCCCCCTTTTCTCTCTACACAGATATATATATATACAATATACAATTACTTTGGCGGTTATTCGAGCAGTTAGGGTTTCCTCTACGGGAAACCACACAGGAGGTTTGCTTTGCTATTTCTCTCTCTCTCTCTCTCTATATAACTGGACGTGGCTTTCGATCTTTAGAACTTACTTGGTGGAAGGTTCTAGATTTTGGTCAAATTTTCTAGGGTTTTGATTTAGTCCCTCAAGTTAATAATTGCATAACTGCGGCTGTATTGGTTTATGGGGTTTTGTTCTTCTGATTGATTCGAGCCAGTGATTGAGAACCTAGGGTTTCGACTTTCAATTCGTTTCGTATGGTAGTTATTATTGCCGCAATGAGGGTCTTCTGAGTGATTTGTATTCGTCTGCGAATCCGTCTTTTAGTGAAGATGGAGGTGTAGAGAAGCTTTCTTCCTCGTAATCGTCATTATACTTGCCCCGGGCGGTGATGGACCTCGTTTAAGTACATCGTCGGGCTACGTGTCTATTTGTGGCTTTTGCCTCTTTTAATTGTTGTGAGAGGACAAGAATGTTAGTTTCATTTGAATGCTGTTGAAGTTTTATACACTCGGAGAGGGAAAAGGAAGCGTTTGGATCTTTTACGGATAGAAGAGAACATTCTTTCCGCCGGGGAGGGGTTTTGAAAGGAAGGCAAGTTGTGGTTTCTTGTATATTTGATCATGTTCACTTCTCATGGACAGAAGTGAACCCACATTAGTTCCAGAATGGTTGAGAACTACTGGAAGTGTCAATGGGGCTGGCAATTCAGCCCACCATTTTGCGTCATCTTCGCACACAGGTAGTGGTACTCTCGCCAGTTTTGATTAACCTTCCTTTTTGTTCTTGTTTTGTTGTTTGTAGTTTTAGGATTTATTATTTTTCATGTTTACATTGTTGTAGATGGTCATTCCTCGGCACAATCCCGGCAAAATAGATGTTCTAGGAGTGTAAGTGATAAAGACAACTCTCGGCGTAATCCAAGTAGTAATGGTTCTTCAAAGCATCCATACAGTAGTTTCAGTCGAAGTCATCGCGATAAGAACCGTGATAAAGACAAAGACAGGTCTGCTATTGGGAGCCATTGGGACCAGGATGATCCATTGGGCGATATGTTAATTAGTAGAGCTGAGAAGGATATGTTGAGGCGTTCTAATTCCCTTGTGTATAGGAAACCTGAAGAGCTATTGCCTCGAAGAGTAGTGGACTCAAAAAATGGCGGTAGGAGCAATCACAGTAGCACCAATGGTGTGCTTTCCGGAAGTAAACTTGTTAGGAGCACCCTGAAAAGTTCTTTTGACAAGGATTTTCCCTCTCTTGGAACTGGAGAGAAGCAAGGAGTGCCTGATATAGGAAGAGTTCCATCTCCTGGTTCAACCACCGCTGTACAGTGTTTGCCTTTTGTAAATCCTGGCTTGATTGGTGGTGAGGGGTGGACTTCTGCTCTGGTAGAGGTGCCCACAATGATTGGCAGCAATAGCATGAGTCCCAAATCAGTTCAGCAAAGTGTTATGTCGAGCCAATCATCTGGGTCTTCAAGTCCTAAAGCAAGTCTTAACATGGCTGAGGCATTGTCGCAGGCTCCATCTCGAGCTCATACTACTCCCCAGGTAACTGTTTGTTACCCCTGTTGTAGTTTTGTAGGGAATAATCAAGGCTGGTGTATCAGGGTTTATTTTGTTTGACTTGCAGCTTCCTGATAAGACACAGAGGCTCGAGGAATTGGCAATAAAGCAATCCAAGCAATTAGTACCGGTAAGACCCTTGATGCGTAAAGGCTTGGTAATACAACTTCTTTCATACTTTTCCTGTGTTATTTTGTAGCAAATGAACTGTTTTGTGTTTTGTATTGTAAACATGTCTAATAGATAGATCAGTTCTTTTCAGGTTATCTACCTGAAGGGTTCTTTGATCCATGCACGTCAAATATGCTACATTGTGTGGTTCCTTCTTTCTATTATTTAGGATTCTTTGCGCAGATAAGATACTCATTTCACATCTGTGCTTTTGATAAGCACCTGCTTGCACTTCTCTCTCTACATAGAAAAGTAGAGTTCTATCAAAGAGAATTATTAATCCCAGTTAAGGGGACATCATCGTGCTGAATAGTAGTTTGAAGAATCTGTGTTTTCTTTTGTTTTCTCTTTAGAGGACTTCTTGTCCTCTAATTTGTGGAGGTGTGGAATAACACCATATTCCGTATACTGATGGGTACTCGGTCACAATTCGTTAAGCTTATTCAAGTGTGATGATTTTGGCGGGCCTCAAAGCTGTTTTTTTTTTTTTTTTTTCCCCTATCGGATTTTAAGGTGACTTTAGTAATAACTTCATTTTTGTTATGATTGGGGGACCTGGAGTCGAATTGCCAATTGGTTGGTGGTCAGCTTTAAGATTGCTCCTGGTTAGCACTTGGGGACAAGGCACAGTTGTTGAAACTCTATTTTGAAGTTGCTTTGAACAATGCATCTTTTGCCTGTATCTCCTATTGTGTGCATTTTGCTACATGTCTTAAGCGGGACATGCTAGCAAAATATGGAGGGTTGTGGTATACTGAACCGCCCCTTGTCCTCACTAGTTTTGCTTTTACATATGGAATTGTTTTCCTACAGAAGAGGGGTGTACGAGTTGGTTGATGAGGGCTGTTACGATTGTTAGTGTGAAGTGGTAGTATCCAGGGTATTGTGTTCAACTCCTGTTAGCATTGGCTTGACTTACACAATTAGGGGTAATAAATGAGCCAGACGAGCCGAGCGGTGGTTGATCAAGCTTGGTTTGAAAACTTAACAAGCTTTAAGATTATGTTTGAACTTTGCTTGGTTATGAGACGAGCCGATCTCAAACGAGCTTTAATCAAGCGTAACACGAGCTAATTTCGAGTATCTTGAAATTTTTATACATCATAAGCCAAACGAGCCAAGTACTAGATTGTTTGAGCTTGTTTGACACCTTAACAAATTCAAAAAAAATGGTCAAGCTTGGTTTATGTGACAAACTGACCTTGAACAAGCTTTTGGCAAACAAATATGAGCTGGAACTCGAGTAGCTTGGTTTGATTAGAAGCCCTACACACGATACCTGTGGCTTCTGTGTGGTTGCAGGTATCTGAGGTTTATCCTACAGGGTGGTTGGTAAATAATCTTTTTGCTCCAGTATCCTCTCGTAATGATTGGTCTAATACATAATCATTTGTTAGGGTTATCGAATCAGATATTTAAAGGAGCAAACCTTTTTCTTTGGTTTGTTGTGGTGGCATGGCAAATCATTACCAAGATGTTATATTCTTCGGTTACTTTATTGAAGCATTATTCCTTGCGATTTTTTGTTTATTTGTATGCTAAATTCCTGGCTAAATTTTTGCGATGTTAGATTCTGTTTTGTATGGACATTGAGTGGTCAATTAGCTCCTGCCTTTTTTTCCTCTACAGGTTCTTAGTTCTGATAAATCAAAGCCTAAAGCAGCAGTGAGAACCAATGAGACGATGGTGGGTTCCAAGAGTGTGCAGCAGCAGCAGCCCCTTTCATCCCAACTGGCTAATCATTCTCTTCATGGTGGACAAGTGAGATCTGACACCCCAAGATCATCTCATGCTGGGAAGTTTCTTGTTCTCAAGACAGTTCGGGAAAATGGTGTCTCCTCCATAGGAAAGGATGTATCAAACCCAATTGATAATGCCAGCAGAGTAGTAAATTGCCAGGTTGCTTCTGCTGCTGCTCCAATGCTTTCTTCTGCTCCTTTGAAGAGCCCAAAAAGCCCAAATCTTTCTACCATTGATGGCAAGGTAGCTGTTTTGTCTTTAAATTCTGGAGCCACTTTGGAAAAGAAATCATCTCAGGCTCGGAGCCGGAGTGACTTTTTCAATCTCATGAGGAAGAAAACCTCAACAAACTCTTCTGCTGTTGTGTCTCTGCCTGTGAAGTGCGGTGAATCCGTTGAGGGAGCTAGTTCTCATGTAAGTTCTTGTGTTAGTGAGACTGGTAGTGAGGTGACTAACAATGGGGATAGTCATGAAGGGGAGAAGAATTTCTGCCTTAATGGAACAGTTTATCCTGATGAGGAAGAGGCTGCATTTCTTCGTTCTCTTGGCTGGGAGGAAAATGCTGGAGAAGAAGATGGGCTTACAGAGGAGGAGATCAATGCTTTTTACGAGGAGGTAAGAAGCTGTACCTTTGCCACTATTTCTTTATTTGAGTGATCTAAGTATTTAAGTTAATTTGATGGGTTTGGTTTAAATTCCTAACTTCGTCTTCAATAGATCATGTCAGATGCTACTAGATTTGAGTCCAATATATAGAATTGTCTTTATGTTCCCATTTTCTTTAGACTTATACCCCTCTCTCTCTCTCTCTCTCTCTCTCTCTCTCTGTGCAGTGCATGAAAATGGGGCCATCCTTAAAACTGTGTAGAGGCCTGCAACCCAAACTTTCAATGCTTCCTGAATCCCCCATCACTGGTTCAAGCAGGGCATCTTCGGAAACTGAAGCTTAATTTGCTGTTTTTCTCTCGTATTACTGATTTTTCTCACGTACAGGATCTGGAAAGTTCCAAATTTTGTTGGCAGATCATATGGTTTTTTTTCTTGGTTTCATCTCTTTGTTTCGGAAGAAGGCTGTCGATTAGGGTATGGAAAGCTCTGGGTAGTATTAGTACAATAAGTTACAGAAGTCCTCACTGAGAGTAGGATAGGGGGACATATTGGTCTGCTACGGATGATGCTGAGCAAGGTGCAACTTTTGGTACCTATTTTCTATTTTCTTCTTACTTTTAAGAGGCATAAATTTTAGCCAGAATAGCTTTATGGTGTTTTGGTCAATTTTACAGGAAGATGAAAAGAAAGGTTGATGTTCTTTTTAGTTTCTATTATTGGCTTTTCTGTTCTTTATATTGCTTGATTCATGTCAATATCTTTTTCACTTTGACTCCGAGGACCCGCCATTTTCTACGCTAATTGTGGTTAATGAAATGGTAGAATGCTATTTACTGTGCCATTTCAGTGTCGCTTCGTCTACGTATTTTACTGCAGAATGTTGATTATCATACTTCGTACCTATGCTACGCTTGAATGGTTTAAAACCGTTGCTGTGCCTATGTAGATATGGAAGCAGGCATCGATTTGATATTTTCTTCTTACTAATTTTAAAGTCATAACATCTTTAACCCTTGCCTCTTTAGCAGTCCTATTTGCAATCATGCATGGCTGGTTGGACTTCAAATACAATATAGAAGTACCGAAAGGCTCCATAGTTCACTTGGCTTAGCAAAGTTTAGAACAACGGATAAACAGGTCGGGTGTTTGGATAGAACAATCCCCAATTTTGCTCAACCCCACTAGGTTTTTGATTCTCGTTGAACATGGCGAAAATGAAGGTGTCCATAATCCGGCTAGGCTTCCTCGGGGTGCCCTGGCGGCTGACATGATTGATAAGGTTTTTGTTGTATGTTTGCGCGTTAGTTATACTTGTGTATGGGTAGTTCCCGGAAGTTGGCCAACCCGTCTCTGACACGATAATCGGAACATTGCCTGTGATTATTGGGGTGAAGTCAATGTTTTTATCAGCATGTAATCAATATGAAATTCCGTGAATAGTACTAAATTCAAACAGAAAACGTGAAAATAGACATTTCCAGTACCTGCATTGATCTTCTCCAATGCGGCGTTGTAAGCATCAACCTGAGCATCGAACAGGTTAAAATACTTGAATGGTCCATCCACCACCACCGGTGTTCGCGAACGGAACGTGGCATAGTTCAACGAAACATGGGCCGGATCCGAGGCGTATGCGAAATACGGGTAAACATTCACCATGATGGGTGCACGGGTTCTCTGTAAGAAAGCTGTTACGTTCCTCATGACAACAACTGTTTCACTGGTGAAGACTCCTGTCGAAGGTGGGTAAGAACTTGCAAGGATTAACGTAGTAACTGTCGTCACCTGTAGAAGGTATATACAGTGAGGAACGCTTATTGACCCGATTCAATTTTTGTGCTAACTATCGCCTATGAAAATTTTCAAACGATTTTTTGTCCAATAGTATTACTATTTTTGTAGATGCAAACTTCATTTAATGCATGTGTGTTACTGTAACATCTCACCTTTGTACGGAACAATCCAATCGACCCAAGGGCATTGCGGATATTATTCATGGCGGGCGCAACGCAATTGGCAAAAGGTCCAGGTATCACCTCATTCCCCAGAGTGATCCACCCGAAGCTCACGTTATTCTTGTACGGCGCGACATTCCTGTTAACCCATTGAGTTGCCGCAGCTGGGCTCGATGCGAGGCTCGGCAAATCTTCGTTCCTCACGCCGAGGGAGACACGAAGGTTTGATCCTCGCAACGCGTTGAGCACCTCGGGGCTGGGGTCAAATAGCCTGAGGGATTGGATTCTGCACCTCTTGAAAAGGCTTATTACGTCTCTCGGAGGAGGGAGATTGTTTCCGAGCCTGCCGTAGTTAACGCCAATATGGACTGCACCTATATACACCATCACAACAGATAAGATACAAGTATGTGCACAAAAACTAGGTATATTACCTCGAGAAGTTTTTGGGTGCAAATAGGGTATAGTTCACATAGTAACCGAGCGCATGCCGTCTAAACGTGTTATTAGAATCTGTGAAAGTTTTTAGACGATACGTGCATAATATATTTTGCACAAGGGTTTTGTATATGAAAGTATGATACTAGTATTCAAGAAGCTCATCCCGAGGCGATTCTTGAATCATGCATTTCGCTAAAATGCATTATAGAATGAGCGTCAAGACACTAATAAACCAAACCTGCAGATGTAAAACTCAAAAAAAGGAGTCTCCAATTAACGGCGGTGTGCGACTGGGCTCTGGTTGAGGTAGTTGCAAAATCTAGCAAGTAATTTGATTTTTATATGAAAAGATCATAAAGGTCCATTTATATCAGGCTGTTTGAGAATTCGCTATTGATTTTTACTGAGACTAAAAACTGCAAAATAATCACTCTACATTTGTAAGCAAAAACCTAATTTGGGACCTTACCAGCAAAGAGAAGCAATTGATTTGTCACAAGTACCATTGTCGACACAAACATGAACATTTCCATTTTAAGCTCCATCCTATTCATTGGCTCTGTATATTACTACAAAAAATGAAAAAAAAATAAAAAAATTCAAGTTAGCTGGTACTAAGGTTGGGAAGTCATGGTTTTATACAGGCCATGTTATTCACTTTTTCTCATTTTAAATGTTCATTTTAATCCACAGTCTTAATTACTTTTACCTCACTTTTTTTTTGGGCTTGGTTAATTTTCTTAGATTGCATTGAGCTTGCTGAAATCTGCTTCAATTAGCACAATCATAATAGGTATTCGAGAGATCAATAAGGTAATCTCATTCGTGTTAAGTCAAACGTATTTAAATAAGGTTTTGAATCTCGTACCGTATTAGCCGGTACGTACCAGTTTTTGAACAAATATTTTGAGAAATAACCACTTATTTCTCAAAATAAGTAAACTTATTTCACATTTTCTGCTAAAAAGTAGTAGTAGTTATTTATCAAAATACTTTGGTAAAAGTAAATTTTTTTTTTACTTTTCCGATTGCTCTCGTTGAGACGAATCAATAATCCACAAAAAGTTTGGCGCAAAATTAACAAATGTGAAAAAAATTCAAATTATGACAAACCAACTTAGTTTAAGATAAGTTTAAAAAAAATGCAGCCTAAGCCTTAAACACCCCATCGTCTAGCAAAACAATAAAACAAAAAAGAAAAGAAAAGTGAGAGATGTTTTGGCCAAATAATTAAGGAAGAGTTTTTTTTGCCTTATACAATTTTTTTCACATTTGTTAGTTACGGATTATCATTTTTTCATGGATTATTGTTTCATCTCGACGAGATGAATCTAAAAAGTAAAAAATAATTAATTAAATTAATTTTTTAGAATAAAGACAAAAATAATTCAAAAAGTCTTTGTTTTGGATTATTTTTGTCATTAATGAACCTTTTTTAAGATTTTGATGATAATTTTTACTCTTAAGATTTCTCTCGTCTAGACAAACGAATAATCCACAAAAAATTGACGCAAAACTAAGAAAGGTGAATTTTTTTTTTTTTGAATAAGAGAAAAAAATAATCCCACGAGATTATTATTCTCTATAAGCCAAAACAAAGTTATTTATGTAATGGAATTTGATGCAATTTCGTCAAACTAATGGCCCTTATTGTATTTTCTCTATAGTTGAGGGTGGTGATCGTAATTTCTTCTTAAAAACAGATACTTGTACAGTTGTACTTGTCCTATTCTCCTCCGAAAATCCAATCAAACGAAAATGGGCTCGATAGACACGCCGAGCACGGAGAACGGCTCGACCGCGACTCTCGGTGGCGCCGGCGACGGACACCTCCTACCGGCGTCCGATTCTGCCGGATACGCGCCGGAGAATGACGTGGGCAGGAAGAGGAAAGCGAGTGTGCTGCCGTTGGAGGTGGGTACCCGCGTCATGTGCCGTTGGAGGGACGGGAAGTTTCACCCCGTCAAGGTCATCGAACGGAGGAAGATGCACGGCACTGGGCCGAACGAGTATGAGTACTACGTGCATTACACGGAATGTAAGAATTCGTCTGATTGTTCTTTGTTCTCGTAGCATTTGGTAAATTAGGGTTAGGGTTAGAGTGTATGTTTGGGCAACGATTACGAGTACTACGTCCATAATACGGAATGTAAAAATTCGTATCTTTGTTCTTTGTTCTCTTAGCAATTGGTAAGTTAGGGATAGGATTTATGTTTGTGGAATTTTGGGTGCGTTTCCACTATATTTTTTCTCCTGGCTAATGACAATGGTCAAAGATGTATCCACTAAATGGTAGTATTTTAGTTGATGTATGTGAGGGGAATGACCTGCCTAAAAATTCGTGGAAACATGGGCTTTTTAGTCCATTTATTTTAGTGGAAACATTCTGTAGTGAAATTTTTTTTTTTGTTCTAGTGTGCTCTCGGTTTTTGTTGCTGATTTTTTGCCCCTCTTTTGCATGCTGTTATGTGTCTTTCAGTCAATAGAAGGCTTGATGAGTGGGTTAAACTTGAACAGCTTGATCTTGATTCTGTGGAGACTGTTGTGGATGAAAAGGTGGAGGACAAGGTATTATTTCTGGTCTTGGTTTACATTTGAAACTTCAAGTTACTCAAGTGTTCATGCTGGAATCATAGCAGTTGGAAATGCTTCAGACAAGAATGCTGCTTTTCAAGCTTTTGAGGAAGTCATAAGCGTTGTCCTTATATACCTGTCTTGATTTCTTTCTTAGATTTGTGAAAAGAGGTATAAAGCCAGTTTAAGTGCCTGGGTGCTTGTTCAAGACACACAAATGGTAGACCTCACTGTGTGTGTATATATGTGTTTTTCCTAAATAAAAGGGCTTAAACCCAGATATAGTGTCTCTTTCGAGTTCTATGTCCATGCAACTTTGTCCCCTTTTTAGTAAGTGTTCTAAAGCCGCTAGGCGCTAGTCGGGTGGAAGAGGGGCGCCTAGAATCCGTCTAGCTCCCTAGTCGGCGCCTAGGCCGATTTTTATCTAGGCGTTGGATCCCTGCCTGGACCAATTTGTAGAACAGATACGCTCCTCCTTCTCTTCAATTTTCTTTTTATGCTGGGAAGGGGTAATGTTTCGGAATCACTTTGTATGGTCATCGTCCTTGCAAGGTTCATAGAAGGGACTGTTTTGTGTATATATGCTTAAAAATTAGATCTCTACATATATTTCTTTTTGAAAAATGTAATGTTATCAATCCTCATTGAATGGATTTCTTCGTCGTTGATGTATTAGGCAACAAGCTTGAAAATGACGCGCCACCAGAAGCGCAAGATTGACGAGACGCATGTGGAGGTGTGTACTTAATTACTTATCACCACTGTTCGTACTTATTGTTGTCGTACATGTTCTAGGAAAAACTTTATGCAGATGTTCTTTTCAACTATGTAGGGCCATGAGGAGCTTGATGCTGCCAGCTTGCGTGAACATGAAGAATTCACGAAAGTTAAAAATATAGCAACTATAGAACTTGGAAGATATGAGATTGAGACATGGTACTTCTCTCCCTTTCCACCAGAATACAATGACTGTTTGAAGCTGTACTTTTGTGAGTTCTGCCTCACTTTCATGAAGCGCAAAGAACAGCTTCAGAGGCATATGGTGAGCTTTGCCTCAATTTTTTGTTTGTAATTCATGTTACTTCCTGAAGTTCAGATTTTGGTATGCATAATTGAAAAGATTAAGAAAAGCATTGTAGTACTCCTCTTTCTGGACGTTGTAGTGAAGTTCTTGCATGTATAAAGTGAGCTGTATGCCTTAAATATTAAATGCTTCTTAAGCAGCAATCTTACCCTCTCTGATGCTTATATCGTTACCAGTTTCTCTTGTTGTTAATGAATACCCGATCCTAGTCCTTGCCCTTCATAAAACCCTGTTGCCTTCATGTTATTTGATTTGACCATATATGACACAGCTAAGGGATACAGGGATGGGAGCTGTGTCCAATAAGTATCGGCTCTAAAGGTGGTGATTTATTTTTTGCATATGTAGTGATGAAACTCATGTATCTCCGCCTGAACTTTCCTCCCATTGAACTAGTTAATATCTGAGGTGGTTTGGACAGAATCTACCTCAATTTTTTCACAGGCTTCATGTATGCTGAGCGGGAGTAAAGGGAAGCTGTTTGTTTTAGAGTTCTCTACTTGTTTGTGGTATTTAAGGCTTCCGTCTGTCTAAGAGTTAAGGGTTGTGCAGACAGGGATGGTTGTTCATTACTTGGCTAAAGAGTATCATTGTAGGAAGAAGTTCTATTAGTTTGATAACTGCTGTTTCCTTGTAGTGGTGTGAGTTGCTATTATATGCTTTTGTGTGTTGTCTCGTAGTGGTATATTTTGTGAGTACGTTCTTTTTTCTGAAATGGATGACATTTTTCATGTTCTGGAGTAATATATGGAGAATAATCCCTGTAGTATCTTGAATTGGAACTTAAAGGTTTTGCGTCTCTAAGTCTTGGGTTTTATCCATTTGTTTTGGTTCTTTTTCTATAATGTTATCTTAAGGTTTCATCTTCTTGTCAATCAAGACTAAATTCATTCTTCTGTTTTTTTGTTAATCTCTTTTCTGAAGAGAAAATGCGATCTCAAGCATCCCCCTGGTGATGAGATATATCGAAGTGGCACCTTGTCAATGTTTGAGGTGCGCTCTCATGTTGTATTATATACCCTTTTGCTATTGGTTTGGATGTAGCTTGCCTGCATTTTATTTAATCTCATCATGGTCAAGATTACACATTGCATCATTGATTAGTTTGATGAGATTTCAAGATTGTAGTATGGAGTATATTTTTTCAGCTAGGTTTTCAAACGTAACTAGTGCTTTTCAATTGATCCGCTTTTTAATGTTCTATCTTACGCATGAATTACACCAAATCAAATTAAGCCTTGCGTCTGGATAAATTGGGGTCTGCTACATAAATCTAATTCTCCATTCTTCTCTGTATGGTACGCATTGAGTGGCAATTTATTATCACTGTGTCATGGATGCCATCTCTGAAGTTTGTTTAGCTTTTCTGACTTGTATTATTTTGAAACAGATTGATGGCAAGAAGAACAAGGTTTATGGACAAAATCTTTGCTATCTGGCAAAATTGTTTCTGGATCACAAGACTCTCTATTATGACGTTGACTTGTTTCTGTTTTACGTGCTTTGTGAATGTGATGATCGGGGATGCCACATGGTTGGCTACTTCTCTAAGGTATTTAATAAGTTTGAAAGGTTTTTTGAAATCATCCTCCTTATTGCTGTCCTGTTCTGTTTTGTGGGAAGTTATAGTGGCAGTTTGATGCAGTGTGTATAGATTATCTGATGTCACACAGTTTGGTGGCATGCAACAGAAGGATGTTGTATGAGGAGGGTTAAATAAGATCGTTTTTGTATCTGAGTGCTGAATATCCACTCATTTGTACGTGTAGCTATTGATGCTTTGTTTGGCGTGGTTATGTTAACTAGTATCCTAGGATGAATAAGACAATCTTAAATGAGTGTCTTTCACCAATTACATTGTAGTTCACCTGTTTGATTTTTGTTTTTAGGCGCCAGTAAAGGCCTATCTTTTGAATAAAAGTGGATGAGAAATTGAAGTCATCCATTCTCCTATTATATCACATAAATGCGTACTGATAACCAAACCAAGCCTTGTCCATAAATGCATACTGATTTGGACTTGAATTTACACGTACCACTCTAGGTTTAATAAGCAAATGCAGGAGCAACCTGACTTGACATGTATAACTATACAGTGTAGTCAGTTGTGGACTTCTTCAAATCAAACAAATATGACTATATGAGCAAACAAGTGAAATTAGGTATTTCAGCATTCTATAGTTGTGGTAACTTGTGGCTTCGAAGATTCTGAAGCAGAAGGCCAAGTTAGAGAAGGTATTTCAAGATTCTGAAGTTGGAATCAGCATTTCTGGTGTTTTAGGCAGGAGCTTCGCATTGTAAACATCAATGTTCTAAAAGTCGCTCGGCGTTCGTCGCTCGGTCCACCACCTTCGAGCTTCGAGACCTATTAATCGCCGATTAATCGGCTTGTAGCAATTAGTCGGGTTTTTATTTATTTATATATAAATACTCCCCAATGACAACTCTCATAAAAAATTAAACATTCATCTATCAATCCAACATCAATCGTTTTTCAAATATGACATAGAAATCTCTCCTTTACAGAAAACTGTTAACATGATTATAACACCAACTGGTATTGGTATGGGCCGTTCATTTATTAGTCACTTACCAATTATAATAACTTTATTTATATACACCAAACAATACTACACTTCGTGTTAAGATTTAATAAAAAATATTACTACACTTTGTTTCCAGAATCACTAACGTGTCAATATGGGTGTGGGCTTTTAAAAAAAAAAACACTAATGTTCGAGGTCGGTGGAGACGTGGAGTGAGAGGAGATCTCGAATTTGAGAGAAAGAGAGGCGATAGGTGGCTCGGAAATCTCGTGTTTTACACAGAGATATGACAGGTGACTCCGAGATCAATCAATCGATGACTGGGTGTTGAACAAGCCCTAAATACTGTGATTCAAAACCCTTAAACTGGTATGAGTATATAACAGTTACACCCCTTGATTTTCCAAAATTATAGATTTTACCCTTATTAATCGCCGATAGCCGACTAATCGCCCATTAACCGATTAATCTACTTATCGCTGCTAGACGCCGACTGACTAATCGCCGGTTAATCGCCGACTAACTCCGATTAACCTCCTGACCTACTAATTCAACCTTCGAGGCATTAATCTAATCGGTTAGGCCAAATTTCCGATTAATCGGCGATTAATCGGCGATTAAATCCTTCTTTTAGAACACTGGTAAACATGCCTTTGAAATAAAAAATTGTTAATGGGATGGCACCTGTAAGAGAAATATAAACCATAATGGTCAATGTCATTCAATTTAGATCATGTTTCTGTATTGGTTACTCCAGAAATCACCAAGTGGATGTTGCCTGACTAGGTTCAACTTGCTTACTCTTGTTATGCATTCCTTCTTTTATTAATGTCAGAGTCCAGTTTCCTTCTTCACAAGGAGATGCATTTTTTAACCGTTTGTCTTCAGAATATTGTATTCTGCTGGGTGGTCTGTCAGCTTAAGGAACGACATATAACTAGTAATTCTTCGCTGAATAAATTTGAACGTTGAGATAAGTTAGGCTGTATCTGATTAATTATTATAACCAGAAACGTTTTATTTGAAAATTTTGAGACCTGAAGGCAGTCTAATATTTTAGACATTTCTGAAGTCCATCTTGGTAAGCTTTGTCATCCAATGGTGCAGGAAAAGCATTCAGAAGAGTCCTATAACTTGGCATGCATTCTGACTCTTCCTCCCTATCAGAGGAAAGGCTATGGGAAGTTCCTAATTGCATTCTGTAAGCTTAACTTCCAGTTAATTCTCCATTTCTTTTTTATCATCTCAGTTCCATTTAATTTCCCCCATCTTTTTTTGCATATTAATCTTTAGGTCGCATAAATATTGCATACTTGCTTTTGTCCAAAATGGTGCATGTACTTGCTCATAAGGGCAAGTAATTCAACATTATGTCACCGTATAGTCGCTAATGCCATTGTTAACATGATGAAGCTTATGAACTTTCCAAGAAAGAGAGTAAAGTTGGCACACCTGAAAGACCCCTTTCGGACCTGGGGCTGGTAAGCTACAGAGGATACTGGACCCGGGTTCTGTTAGATATTTTGAAGAAGCACAAGGGCAACATATCTATCAAGGTAGGTGTCGGAATATGTGCTTGAATTATCTAACTTTTAGTTCAATTGCTCCATTTAGTTGTTCTCTGTATCTTATTTCTTTTTCTTAAACACCCTCTACTTATTATCATCTGGAGTGGAGCCATCCACATAGAAGTACATGTATGTCTTTGATACTTATCTTTCTATGTAACAAGACAGTATTGTTCCTTAAAATGCAGCAATTAACGTTATCGCCAAAAAGCAAAATAATCTTTTGCCTCAAAATTTTGGTGTTATGATTGGTCATTGCTGTGCTTTTTGCTTTGACCTTATCTGCCCAAAGAACTAAATTTGAGCCTAGTAAGAGCAAATGCATGTTTAAGAAGGAAGAGAGTTGTGTTCTTCTTCCTCATTGAAGAACATGTGAATTCTTGTTGAATGTGTCGCACTTGCTTGTGATGTCTTGATTCTTCTACTTGCTGTTTTTTCTGTTAAAACGATATATGTTCTCTTAAATTACTTGTGCTCCCTGCAGGAGCTTAGCGACATGACAGCCATTAAGGCAGAGGATATATTGACCACTCTTCAGGGCTTAGAACTGATCCAGTATCGCAAAGGGCAGCACGTCATTTGTGCAGATCCCAAGGTGTTGGATCGTCATTTAAAAGCTGCAGGCCGTGGCGGTCTTGAGGTAGATGTCAGCAAATTGATATGGACTCCTTATAAAGAGCAAAGTTGACGGTCAAAAACCTTTGTATTTTCCTAACCCGTCTTTGGCTTCTACTAGCCTTCAGTTGTGACACAACTCTGCTTGTATAAACTTGAAGAAATCACAGATTGCAAGGGTAGGAAACTAGTGAGTTGTTTATATTTCCAAGCTATTGGCTTGCTGGTGCTCTGCAGCTTCTGTGTTTAAGTTGTATAACAATAGCTGATGTGTAGATTCAAAGATCGATGTAGTAGTAGGATATAGTATAGTCTTCGATTATGCTAATGCTTATAAGGGCTTGTTTGTTGCAACTTATTAATATTTGATAGTGTTTGAGTAGGTAAAAACATCATTTACCTAGCTTCATAATAGTCTGCCCTTTTCAGTTTATTTTAGCATGTCTCTTTATTTCTTGATTTTGCTGTTGTAAATGCAAATTTCATGGAGTTCTTGAATTGTTTTTCATTAATGAAGGTCTTATGGTTCAGTAGAGTGAAAAATTTGGAATAATGAAAAGAGAGAGGAAATGGGTGTAACACTTGTATAGGGTCCGCTACCATTGGTCCAAAGGGAAACCAGAAAAGATAGAAATGGAGGATATAAATTAGCCTGCCTCACCGGTCTGCGCAGTCTATAATCCTCTCGTTAACGAAGTGTGAAGGCTAAAATGAAGGCTAAAACCATGGCCAAACATTCCAAACGAAGTGTGAAGACTAAAACCACGGCTGAACATTTCAAACTTTTGAGTCACTGGAGGGTTTGTTCGGTTGTTAATCTTAGAACTCCGGGATTAGTCAAAGTGTGTGCAAGTTGATATGGACATCCGCTTTCAAAAAAGAAGTGTTAAGCTAAAAAGATTTCCCGATTTTGGTAAGGAAGTTGATCTGCACAATTTTCTGTGTTGCTGTACCATAAATGCAAATTCATTTGAAAAGACATCAGTATCATATCTCGTTGGTTTCACGGTAGGTCCCAAAAATTCACTTAACACAATAAAAGTGTGCTTTCCCAAAAGTTGTTTCAAGGGAACTTTCAAGAAAACACATTTCCCAAAACAGATCATGAAATCACGTTTCTTGATCTAGACAACAATGGCAACTAGTTTTACAATCAGACTGGACGACAGCCAATTCCTACCATCTGAAAGGGGCTTCCGCTCCCCCAGCATTCACATGCAACAATAGCTTCAACACATTGAGGAAGACAAAATGATTCTGAAGCAAAGTACATTACTCGGGCCTTATATCTCCTGCTCAAATTTCTGGATTCGCTTCAGTCTGTGTTCTCTCCATGTCCATCCAGAAACAAACTGCCAAACTTGCAAATTGGGACCCAACACCGACATTTTATCCCTTGAGAAATCTAGAAAGCTCGGATGGCCACCATTTCCATAAATCCACGTATATCCTGCATGTAGAGCATGCCTCGCGAGTTATCTTGGGGAAATCTAATCATTCACCACACTTTGAGACTCCAATGCTTCATCTTGTACTATCTTGGATTCCGACTTTTCCACTACAGGCAGCGAGACACCATTTGAGTCATCATCAGTCCTATCAGTATCTTTTTCCGTCTCATAATTAGACTCTTCTGCTCTGGTATCTTCAGATTCATTTGCATTTTTGGCTATAAGTTCAGATTGATGGTGTGAATTGGACAACGGAGGAGATGGAATCGAAATTCCCATTCCTTTAGAAAGACAAACATACCTGAAAACAAGTTGTTTGTAATTATCTAGGAGCTCTTCTACATTACTGACTGTTAGGTCACCGGCTTGGGAGAATAAATACGGAAAATCTTGAAAGATTTGGCTCACTTGGTCCTCCATCATAAGCATAGATGCTCCTATATTCTCCAAATCTGATGTGGATAGAACATTGGATATTGTTTGCTGATCTTTTCCAGATGCTTTCTCCTTATTCCCCAATTTCGCTTCAGATGATCCAACTGAGAAATGAGATTGCACTCTAGGGTCCTGATGCTTGTTTGTAGTAAAAGCTTGTTGCTTAGGCTCAGTGGGTTCTGCCCTAGCAATAAGGTTTTTATCACTTTGGCTAGACGTATCATCAGATTCTGCTGAAAGGCCAGACAAGAGGACTCGGGCAGATTCCATGTTATTTTGAAACTCGGCTTCGCCCATCGAAAGGGCATTGGCATCAATATTCAAAATGAAGGATTCTGCTGAGAGAATATTTGTGAAAAAATAGGCTGTTTCTGCAACTAGTCGGGATTGCCGCCTGTAACGTTGTATGTATAGCAAATTGGAGTGTAGCTGCGGAGGGTTTGCCTGTAGGATAAGATGCGATCGAAAAGTCCAATATACAAGTCAAACTGAGTTGAATTGAGATATTCAAATTCCACATCATAAGAAAAGGTATGCATGAGAATGACAACAATTAAATCCATTGGGACATTAAAAATTAGTTTTTAAGTACCATCCCAAACACCATTCCAAAACTAGAATTATGTCTTTAGACAAGAAAATTTCATTAGAAAGCAAAAACAAAGGGGAAGCAAATTTCTTTTGTCCAAGAACCTTCCATTGACTTCATATATTCTATATTTAAGACCTAAAATCAAAACCCAGAATAAGACCCGAAGACCAAATTATAGAACATAGCCCTTGTCCAATTAACCTAGAATATCTCGTATTGTCTCTAACTCGTAAAACCTAATGAAACATACAAAACATGGTACGTGCAGCCAACAAGCCTTTAGAAACATACAAGGTCCCAAATGTGTCCTATGTGGATTTGGCAATTTGCTCTACTCATTTTTCCGTGGTTTGCATTAAAAATCTCCCTATTGTAGAGATGAAGACTTCTCTATTAACAAATCAACTTGATGACGTCTTTGTCAAAGTACTAACTACTTCAATCGATGAAGTAGAGTTCTTTGCAGTAATGCCTTTTTGATATCCTAACCAAGATTGTGCTAGGCCTACCTTTTGCTTTTATGCCTTTAAATCGAACCAAACCAAGCCTCTACACCAGTTTATTGAACCTCAGAATTCTGAGCATCTATTCCAATTTCAAGAGTTCTTAAGTTTCAACAAGTTTTGGGGTGAGTATTACATACACTTTTTTTCCATCCCGGCACCCTCAGTGTAGCTCTGAGAAGACCTTTCTCTTTCTGCGAGTACTAAGTTTTGACCCCTTTTCAACTTATCCAAAACTAAAGAAGACACATTTTCAATCTTTTTTAACAGTCAGAAAGTAGGGAGATGGCATGAAGTTTTAAAAGATAATCAATGGTTGAAGATGACAAAAAACCAAAGAGCAATTTTTTTATTAGACAACTTCGGAGGCAACAAAAAGTCTTCATTGACATTTAGACAATACACGATCCAAAGCCAAAATAAGGACAAAGCACTTGGGAAAAAGTACCAGAGAAATGGAATTTACATGCAGCATACTAACCTTACCTTTATAGTAACAAAAATGAGAACAGGAAGAAATTCATCAGCTCCAGGTGGATTCTGGTTTTCAGCAATAGAAGCATTGAGCAGTAAGTTATTGATGACCTTGCAACAGTTGAGGATACAAACTAGCTTGTCTCTTGGCGCCTTGTACATATTGATCTTTTGTAGCTCTTTCTGTGCAAGCTGACATAATGGAAGCACAATAGTGTTGTTAAGGCTTCTTGAAACAGGAACTGAGGCTGCTTTTTATCTATGCTAAAAGGATGGGAATTGCTACTGAAAGTCAGAAAAGAAACCTCTTTAGATAGCAAAGAGGAAAAAATCGGTCACTAGCGGTATCAGTAAAAGTGATACAGCCATATATAGGTGAATATCGGCCAATATCACCAATATATGCAGGTAAATATCCGTATTGGAGGTCCAAATCCCGCTACGTCTCAGATGCCCAAAGATCCAATGGCACACTGGGGTAGAAAGGGAAAGAGTCCCGCTAACAAATAGGGAGGCAGTGAAGCACTAAAGAATTAATTACCAGAGGTCTAGGAGAAGCTCCCCATAGAAGGCTAGTCAGGCGGTCCTAACCTTGGTCCCAGATATTACCCCATTCTGTTAGGATATTGACAAAGATGTGATTTAGTCCAAAATCTGTCTCGACATACGTAAGCTGAGTGATGGTTCCCTCTGTTAGTGTACTAGCCCAAGTCAGTTGTGTCGCGGTATTACAACACCAGGAGAAACCCTTCCAATGCCTCCAAGCTGCAAGACCCCATGATCCAGCAGTGCATGACAATGATTTGGTGCCCTTAAGCCGTGCCTCTGAACATAGGTTCTTCGACGCGTACAGCTACCACATTCTCAAACTAAAGGAACAATCAGTGAACCATATGATAACAAACAAGAACTTTGTCTATTCAGGACTTTGGTAGGTTTTTACGTGCTACTAATATATGGCGGGATTACCCGATATTGTAATCGATAAACGGAATGAGCGAAACTCCAATTTGAAAAATATTGAAAGGGAAAAGTATGTTGAAGACGAACTATTCCCAAGCAATACTCAGGAATTCTCTCCCCAAATGGGTACTCATGGGTGGGGTGAATAAATCAAATTTCTCCTCAGGAGAATAGATGGGGCAAGTCATGTGAGATCCAATGTAGATCCAACTTCCGATTCACTCGTGGGATCGGGGCGGTCCGGGGGGAACCATGCTAACAATTTTAGAAGTACTTATACACAGCCTTAAGCCTTTTTGTGATTCCGCCAAGTGGCTTAGATTGTAGACATATAACACATATGGTTACAAATACATATTACCCAACTAGTTTACTTCACGTCAGTGCTTATGTTTTCATGACATGTAACAGGGTATAAGTGGTATCTACGTTTCTCTATATCCACCATGAGCTCTGCTATTTGGATGTAAATTTGGGCCACAATATGTTGCCCGGATCGCCGATCAACCTGTTACGAGAAACAAAAAAGGGAACTTGGTGTGCCACATGCCCTAATTGTGGTAACGTTAGGGATAGGCCTCTATAGAGTACAAAATTTGATTGTGCTTCCTTCAAATGATAAACATCCTTTAGAATTTTGAAATTATTCCTGAAAAACACATTTACAGGAGCATAATGACTAACTTGTTTACCCTGTCTTTTCAAAACCCACGTGTCCCTGGATTTTTACTTTAGTACATTTGAGCTTTTGAAAATCCTGGGGGATTGTTTTAGATCGCTAAATTCACCATTTTGGGACAGAGGTGTCCCATGCTTCGGAACGCATTGTCCACAACATGAATTGCCATGGTATTACCGTATTATACTACTTCACCATCCAGCTATGATTCAACACATCAGTCATGTTCCGGCCCAATTCCGGTCAGTCAATCATTTTGCATCCACGATAAGCCAATTAAATCCGGAAGGAGGGAGTATCACTTCATACAGGGTCCCATACTTGATAAAACATGCTATTCTTTTCTTTTTTTTGAAGACCAATAAAACATGCTATTCTGAATATTATAATAATGAAAGTAACAGAAATTTTAATTCCTATGTAGAAGTAGCATGTGTCAACTGACTATAATTCCAACAAATATCCTTTAGATGGACCATTGACAGGGAAAGGAATTCAACATATCACAGAAGTTTTCAGTTATGTGCATTGCTATCGACACTCACCAACCATGAGGTTTCATTTTGAAAAATTGGCTGGATATCCAAGTTCTCTGGGTGTATAAATTGCTGAATTAGAGCCATCTTTTCGTGAAGTTCATCATCAACTTTCACATCATCAGGAACTGAAGCAAACACACGAGGAAATAACTTCGTCATGACATACTTCTCCAGTCCCTGCAATTGAGAGAAATTAATTTGTCATGTGACACAACAAATATACGTGTGCGTATAAATACCAGAACCCTTCAATATCAGCACAATTACTGCAAGAAATTGCATGACGCTGACAATGGAAAACAATTATGCAAGAAAATCTCCTATACTGTAGTTGGTCCCCAAAGAAAAGGAAAAATAAAACATAAAATTCTTCTTTGATCCATACACACAAAAAAGAAAAACTTCCTTGTTTCATCTTTAAAAGATTTTGATTTGTGTTTTGCTTAGATTCAACAGTGTTTTACATTCATGACTTCCGAATGGTTGTGGCACACTCGTAGGAAATTCTGGATAGCAACTAATTAAGGTTTTGGGTGCTAAAGCAAACTATACGAGGAAATGACAAGATGAAGTTTTATGGAATTCGGCCATGGGATAAAAGACTAAAGAGATTTAAGCACTGTAGAACAACAAATCTCATTGCAGAGAAAGAGGAGAACAAGGAAAAGCTTTGGAGTATCTCATTGTATTCCTTTGTTTTTTCAGATATTAGAACAAGTTCCTAATAATGGGTATTAGCAATTTACTTAAACGCTTCAAGAGCATCATGAGAATGTCAAAAAAGAGAGTCTACCCGACTGATATGAGCAATATCATACATTGGCACACTCGGCAGATTAAAAGAAACACAAAATACTTAATCTAAACTTGAGGTACTGCATACCACAAAAGACTACCATAATCACTATCATCCAATAAAGTGGGTGAAATCAAAAGAAAGGCTGCCTTACTTCGCCAGCACTTTCCAACTCCTCCTCTGAACAACCAGCCCAAAGAGAATGAGCCCTGAAAGCTGCTTCCATGTTGCAAAGAAACTCCTGTACAGCAGCACTGTCCCTTTCTGGATCAGGTGGGTTGTTTGAAAATGACACAATAAAACTGCCACATGGAATATATACCACTCAGTACCCTGTGAGTGACTTGCAATAAATGTGCAAGATAACCCGAAGATGTGTTGCATTCATCTCATAAAAGGACATAAGTTACAAATAATTCACATGAAAATATCTTATTGTGTACAATCAGAATGTTGTCTGCACAGGGTACAACACCAGAATATGTTTCCAAAAGTACAAAGATAATGAATAACAGGGTATAGACAACATTTTTCAATCCATCTATAAAGGGTACTTATCAAGTCAATACATTTTAGGGCATCGATGAAAATTCAAGTAAGGTGACATTTTATTTGCCTAGGATGGTCAGAAAACCATATGTGGGCACACGATCAAGTCAAGTAATGGTAACTGGCCAATGGACCACAATAACTAGAAACAGAAAAAGGAAAAAAAAAAAACCTTCATCTGTATAAAATTTTAGTGAGGTACCAAACCCCTTGATATGAAAGCAAAACTAAAGCTGGGTGCGATACACGTTATATACCAAATTTCCCCTACAAAGTACAAACCTAACTTTGACGTTTCTCAACCTCAAACAATTATCAACTGACAGTGATTAAGTACGAAACGGGTTCTGATTGGGGACTAGATGGGTTCTGTTATTGTTGTTGTAGAGATTAAGTACTAAAACTGTTACAATTTTTTATATCCACATCACACACATCGCACGTGCACACCCTCTAGTAGATGTTCCTATATATAATCGACGCACGCATGATCTTGATTAGAACAGTTATTAGCACTAATTGTTTCAAATCAAACCACTAAATTCATATTTGGAATCCGAAGCAGTGAAAGTATCAATGTGTGTGTGTGTGCATATATATACACACACACATAGTAGGCATATTCCCATTGTACGCATATACTTGGATTAGAAGAGTCCTTAGCCCTTGCCCTTTTCTCACTTAAACCAATATTTGAGTAAAAAGCCCTCAAAACCAACTCCACTCCTTGACTCAAACTAATACCAAATCAAGTTTTACTCATGCCATCTAAAATCAAGTTTTACTCAAATGAAGGGAGACTTAAATTTGACAAGGACACAAGGATATATTCTCCCTCTCAAATTTGCAATCATCCCTCTCAAATTATGCTCAGATTTGGTTTGCTCATTGGAGCGCGTCATACCAAAAGAAGTTTTTACAACAACAAAAAAAAAAAAAATGCAGTGATCGATTAGCATTGATTGACTAGAGGAAAAACTAGGACAATTAAGTGGTACGGTGGTGCAAGGTGTGACCTTTTGATGGCTTTGACGAAATCGGCCGCCGAGGGTTGTCGCATGCGCTCCAGGAAGTCGTGCCACGTCAGAGGCGCCGTTGACGAGCCGAACACGTCGGCGTTCTCCATCACCGCCAGCAAAAATTCCGGCAGATTTAGTGGCGGAGGTATGGGTGGAATCGGGGAGAGAGAACTTCGAGTGGAGAAGAGCTGTTGGAATCTTCGTTAGCTTCAATGACAGAGAGAGAAGAGAGAACAGAGAGAGAGAGAGAGGTCTACCGACTATTTGTCGACCACAGGATCACACGTTTCAGTGAAGTAAATTATACTCTATTAAGGGCATTTTGGTAAATAACTTTTGTCTTTTATCCAATTTTTTTTGGGGATTTGATTTCTACACTCTTTTTTTCTCTTTTAGCAAAACAATACATATACTTTCAACGGTAAAAATTCAAAAAAGTGAGTGTGGTTATCAAAAACTGGAGTGTAGAAATCAATTCCCTTTGTTTTTTTAGCATTTGTTAACTTTTCGTTAATTTTTTTTGCCGATTATTGCTTAAAAACTTAAGATCAAAATCTATTTTTTAATAAAAACAAAAATAAGCCATAAGAGGTTTACTTTCTTCTTTATTCAAAATTTTAGGTTTCAATATTAATCTTTTGCTTTTTAAATTCCTCTCGTCATAACAAAGCAATTATTTACAAAAAAATTGATGAAAACAAACAAATGCAATTTTTTTTGAATAAGGACAAAAAAATAATCCAAATGGATTATTTAGCCAAAAAAACTATTTAACTGTAGTCCGAGAATTTGAATTATACTTATCTAAAAATGAAAATAATTATTGGGATTTTTTCTTGTGATTTTAACTTCTTAATTTCCTTTTCAATTTAAAAAATCATTATAATATACAGAAATGATTCGTGCACAGCAGCCGTTTTCTCCCGCCTCGGGTCGCACAAAGAGGCTTAAATTCTGAAGTGATTTTGGGTGTTTTGTTAACGCCTCAAACGATATCGAACGAAGCTCATTTTTTACAGAGACCTTAAACGATATATTTTGAACGAGCGGCTCCAATCATCTTTGTGCGACCCGAGGCGGGAGAAAACGGCTGCTGTGCACAGCTCTATAATATATACTACATACATAGTAATGTAGTGAGGCTTTTTTAGTGAAAAGCACTATGAAGTGATGTCATCATTAAAATTTTTTTTTTTATCCAAAATTATGCTTTGACCATTTCAACATACCCAACTATTCCAAAAAATAAGATAATTTGAAACAGGAAAAATTCCTATCAATGCACACTTTCCAAAATTTATGGAGCTGGTCAAATCAGTGGCGGAGCCATAATTTTGACCCGAGCGTAACAGATATATAGTTTTTTTTATCCGAACATATAACTCTACCTCTGGTTCAAATCCATTACCTAGAGTATTGGAATCCAAATATTTGTTCCAACTGTTTTTTATTAAAATTAGTCAAATTACTACTTGCGATATCAATTCCTAATCTTTCATTTCCCACTCTTAAAATTAGTCAGTTCTGTTTGGTAACTCTTTGGAAGGAAATTTTTCCCAATAGCTCTTCCCTATAGGAACTTGCCTCAGTATAGTCAGTTCACCCGGTAAATCTTCATACGCAGAACTGAATCCAGATCAGTACTTTGAACATGTCATTGGGTGTAACTCATATTTCATAGTCTAACAAATGCGTTAATCGACCAATCAGGCACGTCTAGTCATGCGTTAGAACAAACATAACATTAAGTGAAGCTTCATTGAACAAAATCACTGACTTTGGAAGGACAATCGATACAAGTTTAAGAAGCAAGACATTTCAAGCTACCTAGGAGAGGGGCTGCACAACAAGCACTATACGCGGATTTGGAAGAATGCCATCATACTAAAGTCCCGGCCAAACCCAATTTACATTGTCATCTCCAATTTGAATAATCTACTTGTATAGAACTACGCATCTGCGTATAAATACCAAAACTCGTCTAACCACATTGGACCGGAACTATAAGTATCTACGCAGTGTCATCTCCAATGTTCCTGTCATATGTATCAACTGACCTATCTCGACTTGTGAACCTGCCTCACTATCTCCAGGTTTGGCACCTAATAACAACCCCCATGAGGATTACATTAGGTTAGAGCACTCCAAACAGCTGCATCCCCTTCACCGCACCTCTCGTGAACAGATTTGATTTTCTCCACCGATTTGCAAATTCCACTACAGCTCCAATCGAATGATGCAACACATACATTGCCTGCCTGTGCCTTCCACTCACAATCTGCAATGTGGTAGGAATACCGATACAATTTAACAAAATAAACTCCCTGGAAATCACAAAAAATATAGGAAAAGTTGGCAGCATAAAATAGACCAAGTCCCTCAACTAATTTACAATATATGAACTGTACATGAATTACCCGCAACTACAAACTGTTTATGGAGAACAAACTTCTTGGCCATTGCTGGCAATGATGTCAGTTTTCTGGTAAATTGGCGAAAGAGAAAAAAGAAACCATGTTTTCATTTATTTATTTATTTATAAAGGGAAACAAAAAAACATGCGTGTCGCATCTTCAACCACCTGTTTAAAAAGCAAGTGTGCTTTCTGGTGAGAGGGGGGTGGCTGGAATGGTCGCCCATGGCAGGTGTGGTGGCTGAAGAGGTTGCCAATGGAGGGTGGCTGGCAGGAGGGGATGGTGGGGGAGGGAGGGAGAGAGAACACCTTAATTTTATTTTTTTTGTATCATAAAATTAGCTTCGAGAATTGTTACCATTTTTGTGGAAACTGAAAACAAATTTGAAACATGTTCTCCTTTTCAGAAAACAGAAAATATTAACTTACACAAAGTTGATACCTGCAGTTTCTAGAGATGTTGGGTTTATAATGGCCAAAGTTATTTGGAAGTTCTTAACCTTTGAGCAAGTGCAATAATACGAGTTTGAGCATTGACATGATACCTGTAAGTCTAAGGCAAAACTAAAAGGGTATGGTGCAAGTATGGTAGGGTTGTAACCCAAAGGGGTTTGGCCAAGTGGGTATGAGAGAGAAAGCAATTTAATGGTTTGCCCCCAAGAGGTTGCATGTTCGAATCTTGAAAATGCCAAACATTCCAAACCTTGGGGCCCCTAATGGTTATCCCGGTCATTAACTTCAGGGCCCCGAAATTGATCAACGTGCGCGCAAGCATCTGGTGTCAAAAAAAATAAGTGCAGTAGGATTGTGTTCGCGAAAAGTATATTTTCACAATTTTGAGGAATGCATTACATATAGTGCTTCAGAAATGAGGGAATAGAAATACTGAATGGCTTCGCTGATCAGGATGCAACATACAAACCACATTTAATGCCAAATGTAAGATACCAATCAGAGTACAATCTATATTATAAAACAGAGCGGTATTCTTTAAAAATGTCTAGGCATACAAACAAAGTAGCATCTATAGCCGTTCAATCGTACTTTCTAATAAGGTTATAGACGTCAGATTGAATGAATATTTTCTATTATATCCACCTACACTAATGTAAAAAAAGAAGTTACACGTTTTCCTCATAGAAAAATATACACCCCTCCCTTTTTCAATTGATTTCTCTAAAGTTGATTTCCTTACATTCAATTCAATATTTACTTTTAAGTTGATTCCTTTTAGTTTGATTTTCCTACAGTAAAAAAGAAAACAATCATTTTTTGATTCATACGCGAAAAGAAAACAACCCTTTTTATAAGAATACACATAATTCTTCTACATGTTTCTTTGGGAAAAAAAACTGAACTATTTTGAGTTTTTTAAAATAAATTGATGAGTAAAGGAGGAATGCTATGTTGAGTTTTTTTGGCCTTTGCGTTAAAGAGGTTAGAGGGATATTCAAGAATAATTTTTTGTCCATCGATTCGGAGCCGTGCGCTAGTACAATTACATTAAAGAGCCTATATAGCAAATCTTAATTCCACAAGCATGCTAAGAATAGAACAAAGTTCCCATCAAGTTAATTTCGCGTGCACGGTATGCATGCAAAAGTACTTTGCAATTACCAGTACCCAGTATGTACCTATGGTTGTTGAAGTACACTAAACATATAGTCTAACCATTTTGGTTTCCTGTTTACAGCCCTCTGTAGATGACTTTTAAGACTGAACAAGCGCCAAACTTAGTCAAAGTGACCGGCGATGTTTCTTCTTCCTTTCTCATTTTGTTTTGGATTTGTTACAAATATTTTGATGACACCATCTTATTGGATACACCATAAAAATATACCTGGTGGAGTTCCACAGCACATGTTGCGGTCATCAATGTGCTCTACTTCAAGACCAATAAACCATGAACCAAGTGACACATCTTCATTGGCAAACTTGTGCAATATGAGCCTGTAGATGAGCCACATCAGTCAAAAGTTATATATATGAATTCTATGTGAATTCTGGCATTTTCCAAAAACTGAGAGTTTTGCAGTTTTAACATGTTGACAACACAACAATAACAATACCCATGTAATCCCCAATCGGAGGATATGACGGGGAGGACTAGAGACTAACCTAACCTTCGGCAATATATGCATAAAGTGGCTGCTCTTAGAAAGTTTTACCACTCAAATAGCAGCCCCCTTATACTCAAATAGCAGCCCCCTTATACCACCAAAAATTAAGGAACTCCAGGGTCAACGCTATGTTGTGGAACCAAAATAATGCATGAAGTATAAAAACTGAAATTACATTCATCCTGCTTTGCCTAAAATGACAATCTACAATTTGAAGAACTGTGGCTGATGCAAGAATACAACACATGTAGATTAAGCAATGCTTGTCACTGTATTTAGGAAAATGGCCATGAGTTGATATCCCTTCCAGTTTTCGAATTCTGGACAAAGTAAAGGTGGCTCACGAAATACAAACTCAACCCTTACTGATTAATTGAGATGTATGTGGCCAAATCCTTTGAGATAGCATAAATCTGCCCAGTTGCATGTCTGAAGTATTTGGTGCCTTCCTCTCCAAATTTCCAGTACTCTGGTTCATGGTACTTAACATTCCTAGAAAACAAAGCAATAGTAAAAAAGAAGAAACATTACATTACTGCACCTCTGTGAGAAGGGATTTTCCAAAAGGCAAAAGTAATCAATATTGAAGCTTAAGGATTACTTTTGGGAAAGAACCGGTCCAGATTTCATACACCCAATGTACACTCTGGGCTTTGATCTGTGGCGGGCAAGAGTTACAGACAGCATTCCTACAGAGGCAAAACATGTGTCACCAAATTTCCACTAATGAACTGAAAAGTAAAGCGAGGAGGAAACAAGAATAGAGAAACCAGAAAGAAGAGATGGAAAAAACGTAAATACCCAAATTGACATGAACATCATCATCCACTTTGACATAGAAATCAGCATCCCATTTTGCAACAGCAGTGGAGAAGAAAATTTTTGTTTTTGCAGACAATTCATGGTACCCTTCAACATGTTCCTCCAAGACCACAATAGAACCAAGTCTTAGAACAAACTTTTAGTGAAATCTCCAAAATATCATATATGTACATGTATCTATAAAGCAACAACTTATTTATGCATCCTTACCAGCCTAAGGAAGTCCTTATGTTGAGCATCTTCTGCGTCAATAGCTCGATCTAATATGCTGTTAGCCGTTGCACTGCACCAATCAAAACACTTGTCACTTGTGTAGTTGCCTCAGATGCAAATATATTGTAGCAAGAGCAGAAGATGAAAATTTCTTTTTACAATGCAATGTAAGGTTTCTTTTGCACAACCAATTTCGTTTCCAGTGGTCCAAAAAATATTAGAAAGAAACAAACGTCTCCAGACTACTTTCGTTTGTCTTTTTCCAGACTTGTCAATTAACAAAAGAGTATACTAAAGGACATTACCCCTGCATGTGTAATGTACTTCCTAGCCAAAACATGATTGACATGCAAGTTATTAAAATAGCCGAGTGAAATAATTATGGGTTTTGAGTACCACTAGAGAATCCGAAAACATGAAACAATCTAAGATTGTTCATATTCGGAACAAGTTAAGCCACAACTTCCTGGATATCTATTCAAAGCAAAATCTAACTCATCCAACCTCCAGGGCATTGCCACCGTTACTAGTTTCACTGCGTGTGACGTAATGCTGCATGTATTATCGTAAGTTCGTAACACGTTCCTGTTGTAGCAATCAGTTGACTCTTGACAAATCATACCGAGGAAATCCAATGGATTGATATTCCAATGTCATATTGAGATAATTGGCCCGACACTTTTCAATAGTCTTCAAACAATCCTATGCTAACCAGTTGGTGAAAAGATGCACACATGTCATTTACCTATGGCCAATCATGAACCGGATAATAATTCCTTTCTCTTGCTCCAATTGAAGAAGCTTCTCCCCTAATCAAACAAAAAACGCCAGTCAGGAAAATTTTGGATCAACCAAATCCACGCACAAAGTATCAGATTATGACCTTGAGGCATCCAAGTCTGCCTAACTGAATCACGCCTCTTCCTACTACTAAAAGCAGTATTTATCCCAATTACTATGAACGCTTTCTTCCTTGGCGGGCTGTCATGGGACGAGGCAGAGATGACAGAGGAGCCATCAGACTTGCCCATCTCCTGAGAACTACGACTAGCAGCCAACTCCATCTGAAGCATTGAAATTGTCTTGTCCAGAGATCTGACAAAACTCAAAAACTAAGAGCAAATTATCACAACAGACTACAACTGGTCCACTGACATATAGGCTACATTGGGGTCATAGATTCATGGAGGGATATTGGCCTGTTTCATTGCATTTTTCAAAATCTGAGTTCTAGATTCATTTTCACAAAAACCCATAACTTGTTTGGTTGACAATTTCCAAAATTGTTTTCTAAGAACTTCTCGGAAAAGAACTCATTTTTTTGCGGAAACGTCGCTCGGCTCCTTGGCTCACTTTGGTTGCAAAAACTTTTTCCTTAGGCGCATGTCTCAGCGACACAAAACAAGGGTTTCGCTCGTTATTTTTACATATTCCGAAACCATAAAAATCAACCCAATCTAAAAATGATGATGCTTGTGTATTCAAAAAGTTTCTGTGAGATACAAAATTGCAGGCTGTTAACCAAAAGGGACGCTAGAATTTTCTCTTCATTTTTTCTTTTCCTTTGATCCATAGTCATTCAAAGTGGAAATACAATAGACTTTTGAGTATAAGGAGTTCAAACTCACTTAATCGCTTCATGAGTTTTGTATACCTCCTCTGTAACATCCTTATCTTTTCCAGGTTTCTGCAGTATCGACATTGAAAATCATCAATTAATAACAAAAAAACCAAGGCTCCGCTTGAAAAGATGTGGATTTCAAACAAAGAGATCTGATGTTTAATTATAACGAAAACATAAGAGCTTTAGTTGTGGCTTGTCGAAACTAAAGTGGACGAAGAGTTGTAACTGAAAGAGATGTATCGCAGTGAGATCATTTTATAACTACAACCCTTAGCATAGATGATTCCAACTCAATCCCATTGCATAGTTATTTCAAATCGATCGCAATAGATCATACATCTCCCAAACTTAAATTCAAGTCATACACATTGACTAATTACCACAAATTCCTTCATTCAAAAGAGCAAATCTATTCAAATGGAGCCTACTATGTGTTTTTATTTGCTTTTGTGTGGGTCTGAATGTAGCACAAGGCCAAATTGGCTCCACTCAAACACATTGAATCTAGATAATACAATCTTGGGTGTGTGAAACACAAACCTTCTTTTTAGTAGTGCAGTCCTCAGATACGATCTGCAGCTCTTGATCTTGTCGATGCCGCGATATGAGCTGGCTGTTGGATTCAGGTGGAGCCCACAATCTGAGAAAGACCCAAAATCCCAGTCACAAATTAGCAACCAATTCCGTACAAACCCATCTCGATCTCACCAAACTAAAATGTTAGGATCCAGGAAAAGTTTCCCGAAAATGTCAGGGAAAGTGAATTCAATTATTGAGATTCACTTTGATATTTGTATAAGACCCAAACATCAAAGTGAATCTGAACCATTCATTTCTCTTTCAGGGACATTTTTTGGGAAACTTTTCACCAAATCACACAAATACGTACATACACTAAAATATATGTACATACAGCATCGTCATCGTCAACAACAGGAGGTAATTAAAACCCTAGATTGCTTTCACTACGAGCATACCCAAATTCCAAAAAAACAAAAATCCCAGCCCCTTTGGATTGCGAAATAAGAAAGGAGAGCCCTTTCTCACCAAATCTTACCATGTGAGAAGTTGTAAGGAGCCAATCAAAACATATACCATTTTTGTAATTTTTCTCTTCATTTCCTCACCAAATCACTCAACCCAAATGAGTGATTTGGCCAGAAACTCTAGTCCTTCCTTTCTTTTCTCATCAAACCCCTCAATCCAAAAGGGTTTTGAGAGAGAGAGAGAGAGAGAGAGACCTGTTAGTGAGGAGCATGCCCAGGAAGAAGAAGAAGAGGGAGAAAATGGGAAGCCATTTGGCAGAGACTTTCCCACTGTTTCTGCTCTTCATTTTGCCTTCTATCTTTCAGAGAGACGAAACTGATACTCCTACTAGTAAACCTCAATTCAGATGCACGTAAGTATATATAGACAAGATAGAAATTACAGAATCCAGAGCGACTATTGACCTGGGAATAGAAATGGTAAGATGCTTTGATTATTCTTGGGGGGGGGTCGGGTTGGGGGGGAATTTTTGCGCGTGATTTACGGAATCTGGGAGACGGCCATTAAAACAGGTGATTGGTTTGGAGAGCGTCAAAGTAAACTCTTAAACGCGTGGAATGTTTTTCTTACGGGGGTGTTTGGTCGAGCCCCAGTTCGGCCTGCAGCTTTGTCGTCTGCCAATAGGCGACGAACGAATCGATCCATCGGTGTCAAGAAGCTGCCCGAAAACGGGTGCCTCCGTGGCGAAATATTTTTTGGCTGTTGAATTTATAACATAGACAAAAAAATATATACAATTCACAGGCCCGAAAAGCCCCTCGCACATAAGTACAAGAATTTTTGGGATAAATGAGATTGCCCCGTATCAATTGTGTGGGGTCCACTCCCGTTCAAATAATCGGACTGGTTTGATTACGTAAAATGCTTTTTTTTTTTTTAAATTATTTCAATGGAATATGAATAGACAGTTAATTTAACTTATTATTTATTCAGTATTTGATTTTGGCGGATGTTTTATACAGTTTCTCTATAAATTAGTACTAGTTTTTACGTCATCAGAAAGGGCCCAGATGTGCTCAATAAGTCTTACTCCTTGATTGACTCGGACAGCCCAGGGAGAAACTTCTATGTATACCGGGGATATCAAGGTCCGGTCCGTTTCTTATTTTTCGGTCATTTTTTGATCATGTTTTGATGATCGGCTCCATTTATTTTGTAGAGTTCGGTGAGAACCTTATTTATACTAAAAATTGTGTTCATCGGTATTTATTTGATACATGATCGGCATGTGTGAAAATCACAAAAAAAAATCAAAATTGGGTTCCGATTCAGTGTGTTTTTGGACCTAGTTTTGGTTTTTTTAAATTTCACGTGTACCAATCATGTATCTACTAAAGTTCGATGAACATAATTTGTGGTATGATTAAAGTTCTCGCCGAATCCTACAAAATGAATAGAACCGATCATTCAAATGTGATCTAAAAATGGCCAAAAAATGCGAAAAGAACTAGAGGGAATACCAACCTCTTGGTATCCCTGGTATACATAAAAGTTTTTTTGTTCAAGATGGTGATATAGCATCCACATCTAACTTTTCAAACACATCTTGAACTAACCAGGGGCTGTTCAGTTGGTCAGGACTTTTGCATCTCACTAGAATATCAGGAGTTCGAATCTTCTCACCTGCGTGTGGGTGTTCTTCCCTAAGAGGACTTTCTTTCTTTGTTTGTTTCTATCCTATAATGGGTTTATTTCTTGTATTTGTTCAGTTGTTAGACTTGGTTATCTCGTGGACTCTCAGAATTGTTATAGTGTTATCGATTGAAGGAAAAAAAAAAAAGGCATCTTGAACTAAATTGAGGAGGAAAACCTTGAAATTAGCCCTTTACCAGCCTCCCTAAAGCACTTTAACAAATTAATTTTGCCACAGTGCCTCCTAAAAAATAAGAAGGTTATATAGTCACTCCTAATTCGTATTTTAGTAAACTTTTTTCTGATGTAGGAAAGATATTAAAAAATGGCTTGCTAAAGTAGAAAAGTAACTTTTTCTCTCTCTAATTTGGTTCAAAATTATGGGAGGGTATATAATGTAGATGCTCTTAGTGCATAGCAACCCGGATCAAGCTTCTCCCCAGATAAAACCAAGGCTCCGCTTCGGAAACCTTCTTAAAAAATAGTAAGTATTTATTTTGCCACTTCTCATTAAAAAATAAGAAGGATCATTCCACAAAACCTAAATAAAAAGTTCATTTTATATTTTCAAACTCGAAAATAATATAAATGGAAAAAAAAATTTAATTTTTTTTGCACCGTATTAAAGATCTCAATGAGATCTATCAAACAAGATTCATAGTAATAGTAAAATTATTTGCGTAAACACATGATTTTTGAGTTTGAAGTTGCCTTATACAAAAAATAAGACTGTTACAATGATAATGGTTGCCGGCGGAGGGAAATCGTACCGACGGCCGCGCCGGGCCGTCTCCGGCGGATCGGCCCCCTCGACGCGGGAATCAACGGCATCCGAGGTATGTAGGGTGCTTAATCTGAGCACCTTTTTTCCGTGTATATATAATATATACACGGAAAATGGGATATATACACAGAAAATAGTTTGTACATTACCGCCCGACAATGAAAATTGATGACGGCTCCGTTGAAAAACTAAAACGTGATATCATGATTCTATAAACTTCTGACGTTGTACCAACACTATGTCTCTTATTAAAAAAATACAATTACGTGTGGTATCAATATTATACCCAATAATTATTTCTCGATTGGGAGCTGAGGGGGGAGGGGATGAGTAAGCACGTTGAACATTTCAGATTGTCTTGCAAATGAACTACAAAGTGCATGAGAGAAAAATAAGATGTATTGCAAATCAAAGTTGTGGTGGGACAAATTTATAGGCTGGCTTATTCAGCTTATTTGCAAGAAAAAAGTTAGTAATACTCTAGTTTGCTAGCCAGCAGGTTTATATAATTATTTGTTGGTTTTTTTAGCTTGTTTCTCTCAAAAAAGGTAAAATTAGTTTAAGCTTCAAGCTCCGTTTGTTTGAACGTAAAATATTTTTCCTATTTTCCGGTGTTTGGTTGTGTAAAAAATGAGAAAAATATTTTATTTGTAAAACATTTTCCATCAATTTGATGAAAATGACTTACCCTTAAATCTTCCGTAAGTTATTTTTCGAAATGAACCTGCTGCCTTCTACTGCAATATTCTCAGTACTCGGTTTCCTCGATCGTCAGTCCTGACCCACGTTCAATTTCAATAATCTTATATCTCTCCACCGTTTAAGCTCCACATCTCTATACTATTTTGTTGATTTCTGAAAATATTTTCTAGTGCCAACCAAACACCGAAAAATAAAATTTTGAAGTTTGTTTTCTGAAAAAACATTTCACATGAAAAATATTTTACATTGTAAAACATTTTACATCGAAACAAACAGAGCCTCAATTTATAACTTTTTACTTATTTAAAGCTGACAAAGTTACTAAGAGACAAAGATAACCTTAATAGCAAAGTACCTAGTTATTTAGTCATTAAGGACAATTTAAACATTCATTCGATAACAAACTACTGTACAACTTATTTATCCAAACAATTTGAATTTTTATTCAAACTTATAAGAAGCAATGCTTGTTATCGAATTGACAAATTTACACTCCCTCCTCTCAGAGGGAGTTCATTTTGGTTCCCTCACCTGAAAAGTAGATAATCATTATTCACTTTGTTTTCCAAATCATACTGAGAATTCCATGTCGATGGTTAGGAGAATATATATATATATATATATATATTTTTTTTTTTTGTAGGACGTGGTATTTAGCCAATCTTGCAAAAATAAAAAATAAAAAAATTCAACGAAATGTCCTATCGATAAATGTTTGATCGAATAACACTCCTATTGCACGTAGCATTGCTCGGTACCGGAAACCACTTACAACGATCCCCTGATTCACTACGCACTTTTTTTATTTATGTGTAAAGTCTGTAATTATTGTTACGTATGTAATGGAACCTAACAAATCTCAACTACCTTAGTCTGATGATGTTGCTATCAGTGGAACATGATGAACCCTTGAGCTGGTTTGTTTGTCCCACCATTTTTGTGTTAATGTAAGTTATTTAGGGAAATGATATCACCATCTACTGAGTGATTGTTAATGTGCAGAATATGTGTTATTAATTCTAAATGTGGAAAGTGTAAAATATCTATTCGATTTTTTACACATTCCACGTTATTTGTTTCTTAAATCATTATTACGAGTAGTTGTTTTTTGATAACTGGATGTCCGGAGAACTTGTAGCACCTATATACTAATTGTTAGCAAGAGAGAGTTTTAATTCTACTAACACACCATAAGTGTGATAATAGGAATTCACCATTTTCCCATGGGGACAATTTCGTCTTTCAACAAGTTCACTCTCAGAGTAGTTAGGGTTCAATTTCTTTCTCGCCCGTTCACTTGAAATATTGAGACAGAGGTGCACACCAATTTGGTAACAAATACAAAAAGAGATTAAATTTTTTATACCGCCGGTGTAAATATTTGTTTCCTCCGAATCAATTATATTATGTCACGTCGTCATGTTCTGTTGGTTGGGACCACTGTCTTGCAACGTGGCGCGATGTCCTTTTACAAAAATCTAGAGCAGTCTAATGCTCTCCCTCCCTCTCCACAATTCTTACGCGGGAAACCACCCCCTTGGTGATTGGGTTAATTGGTTCTCTTTTTTAACACAACCCCTAATAAATTAAAGAAAGTTTAATACTACTAAGTTCTACTAACATTAAGGTTACGTTTGTTTCAATGTAAAATATATTTTTTAAAAATAATTTACCTATTTTTCGGTGTTTGGTTGGACAAAGAACAAGGAAAACATTTTTCGGTGTAAAACATTTTCCACTATTTAGGTAAAATGACTTACGTCGGAGATGGCGGTAAGTTATTTTCCAAAACCTTTGTCTCTTCACATGATTAATTAAACATTTTATGCAAAATCATTTTACATAACAAATATTTTCCATCAAAAAATATTTTCCATCGCAACAAAACGGAGCATAATTAATTAAACTGGGGTGTCCTGAGATGCTTTCGGTGTGCATCTAGAACATCCCCCCTCTCTCGCTCCCGTCCCTGTTCTACGACCCGATACGGCACTCTCTCTCTCTCTCTCTCTTTCCAATACAAACACACTCCACTCTCACTCCAACATTTTCTCCGGCCTTCAAAATCAAACACACTCAGAAATAACACAACAAACCCTATGTTAGAACCCTAATTCCTATCTCTCTCTCTCTCTCTCATCCATCCATCAACCAACCAAACCCTAGTACCAAAAATGGCCACAAACCCGCCCCCTCCCGGCGTCTGGAAATCATCCGCCGGCACCTCCGTCCACATCCCCCCCGTCGACTCCGCCGTCTACTACTTCCCCCAGGGCCACGCCGAGCAATCCTCTCTCTCCTCCTTCCTCTCCCCTCTCGTCACCTCCCGCCCGATGATCCTCTGCCGCGTGACCTCCGTCGCCCTCCTCGCCCACCCAGACACCGACGAGGTCTTCGCCAGAATCCGCCTCGTCCCCGCACGCGACCCCCACGCGACCCGACGGAACCCTCACGGCGCCGAAGAAGATGATGCGGTGGTCTCGTTCGCGAAGGTGCTGACGCCGTCGGACGCGAACAACGGCGGGGGGTTCTCCGTCCCGAGGTTCTGCGCCGACTCGATTTTCCCTCCGTTGAACTTCAACGCCGACCCACCCGTGCAGAACATTTCCATTACCGACGTGCACGGCGTCGTTTGGGAGTTTAGGCACATTTACCGAGGGACGCCACGTCGGCATTTGCTCACAACCGGATGGAGCAAGTTTGTTAATAGTAAGAAACTGGTGGCGGGGGATTCGGTGGTGTTTATGAGGAACCGGCGGAGCGGGGAGCTTTTCGTCGGTGTGAGGAGGGCGGTCCGGTCGAGTGCGGGGGCAGGGGGGAGGTGGAATTATCCGGTGGGGTCAGTGAAAGTGGAGGGGGGGTGGGAGAGGAGTGGAGGGGGTAGGGTTTCGCCGGAGGAGGTGGTGGAGGCCGCGGAGTTGGCCGTGCAGGGGAGGGAGTTTGAGGTGGTGTGTTACCCGAGGGCTGGGTGGGCGGATTTTGTGGTGGGGGCGGAGGCGGTGGAGGAGTCGCTGAGTGTGGTGTGGAGTGGAGGGATGAGGGTTAAGATGGCTGTGGAGACTGAGGATTCGTCCAGGGTGAGTTGGGTTCAAGGGACGGTTTCTTTGGCTGTTGTACCGGATAATAACTGTCCGTGGCAAGGTTCGCCGTGGAGAATGCTGCAGGTATAATCTTTGTATAGGGTTAATTCAATATGTGTTAATATGATTGCTTCTCAGTGTGGTTTTTTTTTTCATTTTCTTTTGAGGGTAATTTTTTGTTATGGAATATGCAATGATATCCAAGCTCCTAAAGCCTGAACTCATTTAGGAATTGCTTGTCCTTTTGGTGTACTACTCAATTAAGCCCCTTTGGATGGTGAGAAATGAAAGGATACCAAAAATGTGTTCGTGGGGTAAGGTTGGAAGAAGTGTCTTAGAAAGCAAATAAATTTGTGAGTTTGTTTGTTGCAAGTGTTGATACGTGTGGACTTGGGTTGTATTATTGTAAAATATGGGTTTAGGCTGCGCCTGGCGTCATGGATTATTTCTTGTCCTTGGTCTTAGTTGGCTCGTTGGTGGTTGAACCAGTAATGCCCTTGGAGCCCTGTGCATATAAACTATAACTATCAGAGTGAGCTGTTAGATTTTGATCCTTGTATCTGTTTGGATTGCCTTCGACATAGGATGCAGGAATTTGGTATATGATATGGGGTTTGATTTGTTTAAGAGTGTGAATGAGGTATTTGTTTGGGCCAGTCTTGTGTACACTCCTCTTAAGTTGCATAAGCTGATGGATCTGAAATGGTGAATCTAAGCTATTGATCATATCCACTTTGGTTCATAATCGACAGCACTTTTGGGTGCAACCCTGAGATCAGTCGGCCTAAAAGAAATGCTATTTTTTCATCCTAACCAACACCATTTGGGGGCATAATTAAACACCCTGTTGGTACAAAGCACACTTTGATTAGACATTTAGCTTGCCTCACGGCCCTCACCACCACTTCTATGCGTAAACCACTTTGATGCATGACAACATACTACATTAATTTGCAACTATGGCCTTTTTGTACAGAACTCGCATCATTTTAAGGGGGTCATAGTTTTTGCCTTTATGCGCACAATTGATTGAGTTTTTTCTGAAACAACCATGAATGAACTAACTCCAAAAAAGCACAAGGAATTAGCAAAACTATGGGTTTTCCCATTGCAGAAGATTTCAACTATAGAAATCTAAGAATGCCATAGCTGTGATTAGAATATGAGAATTACAGGATTGCAAGGTAAGATCAAGGTTGGAGTCAATATGTACCGGTAATGCTAATCAAAAGGCAGATAAAACGTTACTCATTGAGGAACAAGATTTCTTGTGTGTACTGTACAATAGTTGGGATGCAAGTCTCAAAGCAAGAAGCCTGCATGGGGTATCAATGATCCTCAAATAATGAACTTGTGAATTATTATTCGCTGCAACAATTTGTTTCGGGAAGGTTAAAAGGATGAATATTCAAGATCTAATATTACTTTTATGTGCAATAATGTGACAATAAACTCAACTAAGGGAGATATAATTTGCGTTACGAGTTTCTAAATGTTGGAGTGGAATAAGAAGGGAGCAGTGTTGGAGTGCGATGAGCAGTTTTTCATTTTAGGAGATTGGTTTGTGGTTTTGATGTGATAGATTTCTTGATTATGGCAGTATATATAGCCTCTGTATTTGATCTGACTAGTGGAAAAGTAGGAGTTTGATGTTGGAATGTAGTTTTAAGCGCTAGAAAAGAAAGGTCCTTGTATGTGTTAATTTGCTAGTTTCTTTTCTAAGAGAAGAAAGGGGAACCAAGAGACACCTTTTAAAGAGGATTATGACATTTGTCGTTTACAAATCATAAGCAATTATGACAAGTTATAAAGATAAGAAGAGGAATTGTAATTTCCAGAAGGCTGGATAAACCGCATCATCTTGTGCCTCTGTCCATCTGTTTGTTCGTCGATTCTTCCATGGGTTACTGGTTTTGATCACCTTGTTGCTCAGTTTTCAAAACTAGAAGTTAAGTGTGTCTGTGTGACGTGTTGTGTATACACAATGCTTTGCTTATATTCTGCTTAACATAGACTAGGTTTGTGCTTAGTTGCTATGTAAATCATGACTGAGATGCAAATAGAAAATGTACTATGGAAACCAGATGATCTTAGACTCTCTATCTCTCTCTCTCATCTGAGTGCGGGCCTCCGTTTGCTCAGATGTACACCTGCACACAAGTAGATGATTGACTTACTGACATAAGGTACCTGAGTATTGTAGTATGGGCGATTTTCTTTGTAATTGCAGGGATATGGTAGCTATGCTTCCCTATCTCGATCGTTTTTCATTCAGTCACTGCTTTTACTTACATTGTCATTCTGTACAGAATTGGGGAAGCTTGCCCTTTTACTGAGTTACAAAAGAGCGCAACTTTAAGATTGTGAACATCCTGTGATGCTGCTTCTATTAACCACCACCCCTTCCCTTCTTTGTGAGGATACTATTTTTACTTCTGAACTATCCTGAAGTGGTTACGTTTGGCTTTGCCACAGGTTACGTGGGATGAACCTGAAGCTCTTCAGAACATAAAGAGAGTGAGCCCTTGGCAAGTTAAATTTGTCGCGCCCACACCACCGCTCCATTCCACATTCCCTCCTTCAAAGAAATTCAGAATTTCTCAGAATCTTGAGTTGCCAACTGAGGGGGACAGAGACCTCTTCTTTCCTATGAATGTTTTTAGTAATTCACTGACAGGGAACTTGAACCCGTCATTGATGAATTACGATTCTTTTCCTGCTGGCATGCAGGGAGCCAGGCAAGATACATATTATGTATCGACTTTATCCAACTTCATTTGTGAGAATAGCCATAACATCTTCAGTGATGAGTTTTTTGGCAAAAATGCACCGGAAGTGGAAACTGTTTCAACTGAACTGAACATTGGCAGTTCACATTGTGACAACTTGTCACCTGATAGTCAAAGCAGTGTCCATTTTTTGGACAACGAGCTAACTGGAAAACAGGGATGCAGCCCCTCAACAAAAGTCAGTTTGGGATCATTCCAGTTGTTTGGTCAGATTATCCATGCGCCTGTGGAGAGTGGCTATGATGGTGTTGGTTGTGCAGAAGGTAATGAGTGTAAAATGTCCAAAAAAACGGAATGTGGGAATAATTCGCTGGATCTTTCTTTAACCAGCCCTTACACAAAATTACGAGATGGGCTTGATGTTCATTGCCAAAGAGCGTCAGCTGTTGAAGCATGTTCTTTATGAATGGGGGCTCTTGTTGACTTCAACAAATTAGCAGCTGTACAGGTATGCACATCTCTGTTTCTGTGCTAAAGCATTGGCTCTTATCATCAAATATGCAGCTCTGAGCATGCTGACAATTTTTTACAGCATCAGTTAAGCTTTTAACTTGGCTAATTATTTCTGGTTTTTGAGACTTTCCTTTAGTTGGTAACACAATGATAAGTTTCGCTAGTGGTGCTTTGCAAAAATTTGTGAAACTTTCTTAAGAGGCCTGGGGCTAAGAAAATGTTTTGGACGCAAATCATTCTTCCTTGCTAACTGCAACGTCCCATCAATAATGCCTTCCCCTCCTGTAAATATAGCTTGCGTTGTGCCTCCGTAAAAACCTAGGGGCATGTGGATCCTGAATGAAAAATAGGTGACATGTTGCACCAAAGTTTTTTGTTGTTTTTCGACCCTCTTTCTTCTAGCTTTTTTACGATCATCGCAAGGTTTTCGTTGGTGTTTTGTGTTCGTACAGAGGTATATCTCTAATGAAGAATGTCTAGTTTTGATGCCATGTATTTGTACCTTATAGTTTCAGGCCGTCCTATACATCATTTACAGGGAACTTCTATTCGGCAACTCTTATCTGAACTCGAAACGTGCCTTTAAAAATACACAGTTTTTGTTTAAAGATCTTTCGAATTCTATATATTGTATTTTCTTGTTAATTGTGGATGTCATATTATCAACCTACGCTCTTATTCATGTCACCTTTACATTTATTGTAAACTTTAGCCATTTGTGTTGCTCAAAACTGATTGGATTTCTTCAAAGAAACTAACAGTGGGACAAAATGTGGGCAGCCGGGGATCACATGCCTTCTAAACTTTGGTTCTCTTCTGGCTTGGCTAACCGTTCTCACATTTAATGCAATGTCGTTAGTTTCTAGCAAGTTTTCCTAACGGTGAGTTTTGATCATCTCATCCTCAATTGATAGCACAGTAGGGAAAATTTTTAAATACTTGGATTGCCTGGGGCTCAGTTTGAGTGGCAGGAACCAAGGACCACGAATGGGTATCTCATTCCCAGGAATGTCGTTCTCAGTAAAATGATACAGAAATAATCCCATTGTAGTGTTGGCTTAACTTAGGAATGTTATCCATATAAAGAAGACAAAAATTTATTCAAGCGTTTGATTTGACCATCGAAACCAGAAGAATGGAATGAATTTTTACTTAATTTTCAGGAGAACACCATTTTAGCATTTAGTTTTGGATTTTTCATACACCACAGTCTACTTGGGTATCACTAGCTTCACTCCTAAACCGGGAAAGTCTTACCTAGTCTATCATATGTACCGAGTACAATAGTGACGTTCCAGCTGATGCTTTTGCTCTGTTGCTTAAGTGTTCACTTGTGAACTGACAAGTATGAACTTGATAAGCCTGAATCAAAACATGTACAAAGTCTAGGATTCCTGCCATCCAAACGTGGGAATCTCAGGGATCGGGAATCACATTCACATTCCGCCCTAGGATTCATGCCATCTAAACATAGCCTATATGTGAATATGTGACATTACGTGGTTATTGTCTGCTCCAAACTACTCTACAAGCACTTGTAATATTGGAAAAGTAGGTTTACTCTTCATTTCTAATCATCTGTTGCTTTGGAGTCATAAACTGTTGCATGCACTTGCATTGATGTAGAAGAGAAAAGACACCTAACCGCCACAGAAATGGAGGGTCTTGAAAATCATTAATATAGCAAGATATACATTTAACCTTTCTTTACTCGTATATTTTCTTGGATGAGAAGGTGATGCATAATTTCACTTGCTATGAGTTTTAAGTTGCGACTTCTATTTGCTACCAAGTTTGTCTTAACATTTTCTATTGCATCTTGGTATCCAGGTAATCAAGGCAGGCTTGAAGCTGACTTGTAGTCTGATTAATGAAGTAGAGTTACTTGTCTGAGGTAGTTCGCGTTAGTTTGCGATGTTAGGGATTTGTGACCATTGCAGACATTGTTTAGTGGTTTTTATCTACTCGTAGATTTGTATGTAAGGTTTTAGATAATCAGATTTGACACACATAATTGTCCCTGTTAGCGGAGGAATGCCGACAGAAGGTGTGGCTTGGTGTTTGAAAACAAGAGCCAATGATATTGCCTTTGTTTTCTTGATAGTTATGGCTTTTCACAGTTTGGTTAGCTCTTAATGCTGCGTTTGGTTCTGGATCTATTGAGGGGAATGCAAAGGACAAGGAAAGGGGGAAGAAACCGAGGAATTGAAATTCCATGCCTCTTTGTTTGTATGAAGCAAAATCAGACCATATTACTACAAGATATCTCTGATCAATTATGCTTTGTTTTAGCTGAATTTCGTTTATCAGGCAGCATGTTTTCAGTCTATCAAATGGAGGCTCCACGTCTCTCTTAGATACTCTCTAGATTCTCTCAATGCCTTTTTCTATTTTCAGAAGGTTTTTGCGCAGAAAAAACCTACAAATACAGCAATCTCTTATCTTTTGAGGGAAATATAGAGTTCCTCGGACATTTCTAAATTATCAAGGGGCGTTAACAACAAATTCAATTTTTTTTTTCTAGGTTTTTGTGTTGTGTAAATAGATATAATCCATATAATCTTGGTTCAGGTCATTTTGGGCAAGCGGAGCATAACTACATTGTGTGGGGCTAATCGTTTTGATTTACCATCTCGTTTGGTTTTATAAGAATAGCCTCGATGCAACTTAAAGGAAGAAATTACTAACGGGAGAGAGGCGAAATCAGAAAAAGATCAACCACCACATCATATCCCCGGTTAGCCTAGGGATCCGCTATACCAGATGCCTCTATTATATCAAAACGTGAACAAACAAATAGCTTATGCCAACTTGAATCTCTTTTTCCTTGTAAGTCAAGTGTTTAGGCCAGCTCAGGTGCACCTCGAATCTTGGTACCCGTTAGCCTCAGATAGCTTCGTCTTTCAAGCCCCCGCCAACTTTTGCTAGAAACACAGTTCTAACTTTCTCGAGTCTAGCCACAGCATCTTTCATGTCGATCCTCTCTCTGGGCTGATCTTTCGAACAATCCAGGGCCAAATGCAAGACTGACAACACACATTGCTCCTTTGCAGCGAAATTTTCGTCTTCGTTTCGGATCAAATTGGAGTCCACAGCTGAAAGCAATGAACCAGAACACAATAACTGACTGACCCAACTTTTCAAGTTCATTTCTCCTGAAAACATCTCGTTTGTTGGCTTCTTTCTTGTAAACACTTCCATTAAAAGAACACCGTAACTGTAGACATCGCCTCCGGTAGAGACTATTCCTTCCATTCCATACTCTGTGCACGACATTAAACTCCTCAGTACCATATCGACTAATGAAAAATATAGTCAAGATGAGGGAAACAAATTTGCAAAATAGGAACATGGAAAAAAAAAAAGGATAGTAGACATCACCTGGTGCCATGTACCCAATCGTGGCGAGGGTCTTGGTTTGTTCTATATACTCCCCTTCACCAAAGAGTTTGGCAATACCAAAATCACCAACACGTGCAACCATATCTGCATCTAGAAGGACATTGCTGGGCTTCAGATCGCAGTGAACAATAGGCGTTGCAAGGCCGTGATGAAGATATTCCACAGCGAATGCAACATCTATCATTATGTTTAGCCTTTGCAGGACATCCAGGAAATAGTTGTGAGAGTACAACCACTTTTCGAGGCTCTCATTTGGCATGTACTCCAGCACCAGGGCTTTGAAATCCATACTACTGCAGCTGCTAATGATTTTGAGGAGATTTCTGTGACGGATATTGCACAGGACTTCACATTCAGCATTGAAACTCTTGAATGCTCCTTCTGCTTGTAAATTGAAAACCTTGACTGCAACAGTGATCCCATCCGAAAGCGTTCCTTTATACACAGTCCCGAAACTCCCTCTGCCAAGTAGGTTGCTTTCACTAAATGCATCCGTTGCCTCCACAAGTTCTTGATACGAGATTCTTCTCCAGACAACAGCCACCGATTCTACTTGACTTGGTAATTGCTTACTGCCTCTTCTGCATCTTACCAACACAAATATGAGTGTTGCCACAAGTATTGCAGATGCAACTGATGGCAAAATATATTTCAGTAAATCCAACGTTGTCCTCGATGGCTGAAGCTTTTTAGTTTTGCACGGAGGGACTTGAAATCGAGGTGCACCACACAGCCCAGCATTTTGCACAAACGATTGAGCTGTCAAGTTTGCAAGATTTCCTCCAGTAGGAATTTCACCTCGCAATCTGTTGAAGGAGAGATTTAAATATTGGAGATACCGTAGTTCCTCCAACGACTTAGGAATGCCTCCAGACAAATTGTTAATGGATAGGTCCAAGAATTCCAAGTTAATCAAGTTTCCCAGTGACTCAGGTATAGTTCCTTGTAGTTTATTATGTGCTAAAGAGAGAGTGACTAATGTCTGCGCACTTCCAATGGTGCTTGGGATATCGCCAGATAACCGATTCCACGACAAGTCTAACTGTGATATGACCTTCAATTTGCCAATATCCGGTGGTATATAGCCACTTAGAGAATTCGTCGACAGGTTTAGACCAATGAGATCTGTAAGGCTCCACAAGGTTAAAGGTATTGTGGCAGTCAAGTTGTTGGAGTCTAAGTATAGAGATCTTAGGGGTTTTTGTTCACCCAAACAAGGCGGGATCGGACCATAGAGCTTGTTCCCACTTAGGTATATGTCTCCCAACTTAATACACTGGCAAAGATCCTTGGGGATGGATCCTCCGAGGCTATTGTGCTCAAGATACAAGCGTTCGAGGCTTTTTAGTTTTCCAAGAGTTGGCGGGATAAAGCCTGTCAACTCATTGTTATCTAAACTTATAACTTCCAAGCTGCTCAAGTTTCCAATGCCGCTTGGAATGTTCCCCATAAGATTGCATCCAAACGCATGCAACGTTTGAAGCGAAGTGGAGAGATTCCCAAGTGAAGCTGGAAGCATACCGTGGAATTGATTATATGATAGTTCCAGCATTTCCAAATGTCTGCAATTTGCTAAGGAAGTAAAAAAGCTCAATTCGCGAGAAGAAGATTCCCGAGTGAGGTTATTCTCACCTATAAAGAATACCCGAAGGAGTCTTAGATTACCAAGTGTATGTGGTATGGAGCCACTGAACCCATTGCCGGACATGTCTATGATTGTAAGCTTCGAGGCATTGCCGATAGAGCTTGTTATGACTCCTCTGAGTTTATTGTAACTTAGATAAAGTTGTTCAAGACTGGGCAGCCATTGGCCAAGGGTCAAAGGAAGATGACCTGAGAGCTGATTCTGAGCTAGGTCAATTCTTCTCAGGGTTGACATGTTGAAGATTTGGAATGGGATTGAGCCGGTTAAGCTTGCTACATGGATGCTCAATCTCTCAAGATTAAGGTTACCGATCTCTTCAGGTAATGTGCCTGCACAAATACACCAAGCTATAAGCTCTATCTCTTTTAAGCTCAAATTGAATTTAATTGTCATGGAAATGACCCAAAGTTTGCTCAAATATTTCAAGGCATGGGCGCATGCTGCTGATCAGCAATATGTTCATAACTTCATAGATAGTCCTATAATGAAAGGAGTAGCTTTATCTGAACGTATGGTAAGTAGTTATGAAGTATATATATGCCCTCTTATCTGCAAAGCTACCATTGACCTCTGTAGAATTGGTAAGAATCATGCTTTTGCCATGATACGATGATATCTATCTCATTCAAACCATGCCTGAGCGAATTCTTGATCAATCAGAAACTCATGGAACAGAGACCACACATCTCAAACCTCAACCAATCCTAAGCCAAGAAATGCTTTTATTCACTGGTGTAACAACCATATTAGTACCCACAGCGACTTTGACACTGGTCGTTGTGGAACCTAGACCACCCATCTCAAACCTCAAACCAAAAGTCAAAAGAGGTTTCATAAGCCGAGAAATGCTTTCATCTCACTTTTGGTAAGCCGAACTCTGTAACATTTAGGGTTCGTTTCAACTATCCACTATGTTTCACTACTTAAAAAGGTTTCCAGCGAACAAATGTGCTGTGATGGGGATTTAATACAAGAGAGATACAATTCTTCTACAAAAAGGACAGTTTTTCTTACATAATGAATGTAAAATAGTCATATCTTAACAAGTGCAAAAGACATTCCAACCAAACCACTTGGGTGAAAGTAGACTGAAACACCATTTTCAATGTTTAAAGAAACATGCGGATCCAATTTCTGGAGTGACCGCAGCAAGCCCATAAAGTTGTCATTACTGTATCTTGTGGCCGTGAACCACTCAAGTTGCACCCGCAAACTCCAAATTCTATAAACCTTGCAGTGACCACCTTGAGGCTTTCCAACCTCATGGTCCATGTATGCGAACGGTTGGTCTCTCCTCATTATTTAAGGGATTTTGTTTTAAAGTTTACAAAACTCATATGTGGTTCATCGTTACCATAGGCAGTAAAGTATGGGAAGTACCTGTCAAGTTGTTATCCCCAATATACAACTCTCTTAGCAAAGTAAGGTTCCCAATGTTCTTAGATATGCTGCCTGTGAACTTATTAACCGACAACGACAACCTTCGAAGCCATCTGCACTCCCATAATCCAGGAGGAAAATGTCCAGAAAGCTGATTGGAAGTAAGGTACAGTTCTTCCAGAAGAGGGAGGTCGTAATGAATGTCTGCAGGGAGGCTTCCAGACAAGCTATTGTTCCTGAAATCAATTTTTCTCAATGAAGAGATGTTGAAGATAAAAGATGGAATGGATCCGGTAAAAGAGCCGCTTGGTGCACTGAATATCTCTAAGTTGACAAAATTACCCATCTCTGCAGGAATTACACCTGCAAAGTCGTAAAAAACATAGCAAGATCTTATTACCTCCACCAAGCTTTAGAGTTGGAATTCTAATTTTCATGTAAGGTCGCAATTTTACATGCATTTTCATGAGATTGCATTAGAGGGTGGTAAGCAATAAGAAAGTAGCTTCATTCAAGTAATAGAAGTAAAGACAATTTGAGCTCATACCATAACAAGATTTAAGAGAAGAGGTCTAGTCCTGATTAAGGAACGGACTCACATTCATCCAAAGTCTACAAACAAGGAAAGCCATAAGCAGAACATAGTCCACAAGATCATAAGCAACCAAATAGACAGCAACACTTTCAAATATAAGCCAGAAATAAGCACATGAATATATGCAAGTGAGGATCCTAGATGCCTGCCTGAGAGAGTCTTTGCTTTGGTTGTGCATGGGTGCGGAGGTAGAAGTCTATGAGTGATTGATCCCTTTCGGGATCCTCTGCGTTATGCCTGTATGGAGTCCCCAGAGGAGGTAGCTGTGCCAGTTGCCCCTAGAATGGATTCACCTAAACACAGGGTGAGACTTAAACTTACCACAAAATCCTGATCATATGGCTCAAAGAATTACATCAAATTAGCCAAAAACAACTTTGTAGAGCATATACAACATGCAAGGCAAGTGTGTGCTTTAGTTATTTTAGATAGCCAACTACATAAATAAAATTGGTCCTCCAAAAGTCCCAATAGAGGCTATCTAAACTACTTTGAGCACAGTTCTTAGCTACATATGTTGAGGAACTTAAGGAGCATGGACACAGACACAGACACAGACACAGACACAGACACAGACATAGAACATGGTAATTCTAAATAAACAGGGATGAGGACACGGAAAACAATACACCCACACCTTACAATAGATATTTAGTTGTTATTTGTACATACATTCCAGCTAGGATAACCTAAACCAATAGTATCTTTACCATTCTTGTCGTTTCTTTGTAAATAGTATTATACAAGTTAAATGAGAGTTTTATTTGATCCATATTCATTTATTCTCACTATTTCTCATATTTTTGGAATATCATACTCTCAGAATAAGCTTTCAATATTATAAAATTAAATTTATCTCTGTCATGTTTCTATGCATGCCCAAGTTTAGAAACAGGTGTCCCTGATGTGCCCAGATAGCCCAGTGTGTCTCTTTCTTAAAAAATAGGTAAATTAATTGGGCACGCCCTGAGAAGCACGAATACGTACACAGACTCTGACACTGACACAGATATGGATATATACACGAGACATGACAATTCTAAATAAATAGTGATATAGACACGACACGGGACATAGACAAAATTATGTATGTGTGTGTACATACATATGGATAGATGTACAGTTTTATTTATATGAACATTCCATCCACAAATAACCAAAACTAATGGTATCTTTACAATTCTTATTGTTTCATTTTTAAATGTTACAAGTTGAACGAGGGTTTTATTTGATTTCAATTCCTATACTCGTATTTTGTTCCTTATATTTTTGAATATCATTACCCCGAAATTATTTTTCAATATAGATTGATCACTTCCATCCGTGTCCAAATTGGGACACTCGTGTCCTTGGTGTGTCCTTTTCTAAAAATAGTTAAATTTATTAGGCACGCCAGGTGGTGTGTCCCATACGTGTCCGTGGTGTGTCGTGTGTCCCCGAAGTATCCGACACGAATATGGCAAGCAATTAAGAGTGTCGATACTTCATAGGATATGACACGTAGCGTGTCCCATACATGTCCTCGCATGTCCCTAGGCATATTGCGTGTCCCCAAAGTGTCTGACACTGATATGACAAACAGTTAGGAGTGTCAGTGCTTCATAGTGCGGAATTATTCAGATACGTTACTTCAATATTTTTGGTTCCACTCTTCCTTTTTCATTTTCTGAAGGAAAGATAAAGATATCCTATAATAAAGTATCACGGATTCACGGCTAAAATGAATAACAATACTATAAGTGTAGAAAGAAAATATAACTTGCTAAAATAAAATATGCACTTCTAACTAGTTATTTTAGCTAGTCATTGTTGTACATGTTCATTAAAGGAAAGTTAGTCATTAGGTGAAGCATACCTTCGAATTCGTTACTGCCAATATACAACTCCTTAAGCATAGTCAAGTTGCCGATTTCTCGCGGAATGCTGCCGTTGAAATCATTGAAGGACAACGAAAGGTACTGAAGATTCCTGCATTTGTATATACTGGATGGAATTTTCCCATACAACCGATTCGCAGAAACGTAAAGTCCTTCTAACTTGAAAGCATGATCACACATATCGTCCGGGAGACTACCATACAAGCTGTTAGAAGTGAGATCGACCGACTGCAACGTCGAAGTGTTGAAGATGGCAAACGGAAAAGAACCTGTAAGCTGGTTGTACTTCAAATCCAATGACACCAACTTGGAAAGATTTCCAATCCCTTGTGGAATACTCCCTTGTAGAGAATTGTAACCTAATCTCAACAGCTCAAGCTTTGAAACGTTGAACAACAGCAAAGGGATGGTGCCTGTGAAATTGTTGTTGTCAAGAAGCAAGTGTTGAAGTTCTGGCAAGGAACCTAACCATGAGGGTACCCCTCCACTAAAGTTGTTGTACCCAAAATACATTCTCTTCAACCTATGCAAATGTGCCAACTCCTTGGGTATTTGGCCATGGAAATTGTTGACACTGAGGTTTAGCAGAGAAAGGAATGAGAGTTCCCAAGGTGTGGAGGGAGGGTGGCAGTGAGACCCATGTCAGAGAGGTTAAGGGCAGTGACCCTTTGTTGGAGGACACCAGCACAAGAGACCCCAATCCAGTTGCAGACTGAGGTAGCTGTGGTCCAGTTATCAGCCAAGATGTTGTTGGGGTCTGAAGTTATGTGTTGCTTCAAGGCAAGGAGTGCAGATTGATCTGTGGTTAAATTGGTCATCGATGAGGAAGCTGTTGGATTGGTCAGCAACATCAGTAGAGCAGCAATGAGGAGGCTAGTTTTCTCCATGTTTGTCTGTAAGCTGTAAGCTGGAAAGGGAAATTATGTTTTTAGGTGATGAGAGGTACATGAAGTGAAAAAATCTGGCTGCCGTTTGTCGTCGGTGTGGCTAGGGCTGTAAACGAACCGAATTGAGCCGAACCCTGTTAAGTTCGGCTCGGGTTCGTTAAGGTATGAGTTCGGCTTGAGTTCAATTCGAGCCTGAACAACTTGGCTCGAGTTTGGTTCGTTAAAATTTTTCAAGGCTCGGGTTCGGCTCAGTTGGGTTCGTTAGGGTAATAGTCTGGCTCGAGTTCGGCTCGGGTTCGATTCGAACTTGAACATCTTGGCTCAAGTTTGGCTCGTTAAACTCAAATGAATCGAGCTGAGCCGAATCTAAGCTCGAATTGAGCTCGTCAAGACTCAGCTTTGGTTCGGCTCAGCTCATTAAACTCAAGCGAACCCAAACTATCTCATTGATCGTATAGAATTTGGGAGAAAAATAAGTATTGAATTATATATACAACCTTAAATTTTTTTACATTTACAAATAGACCCCTATTGAATTATTAATTAAATTTAAGTAGAGGTTCGCGAACATAACCGAACCGAATACCGTTAGGCTCAAGTTCGGCTCATTTATGGAACGAGCCTAGAATTGAGGTTCAGGTTTAGTTCGTTTAGCAGACGAATCGAACTCGAACGAGCTCTTGCAGAGCCGAGTCTCGAACAGTTTGCGAATGGCTCAATTTATTTACAGCCCGAGGTGTGGCCCCCAACCCATTATGGATTGGTAGCAAAATCATTGAACGCAAAAATTTATTACTTGGTCCCGGAGCATTGCAATGCCACGTGCCTTCTCCATCACACATTGGTGCAGTAATTATTTTAGCAGTCTTCAGGCATCACGCGGCGGTGCTGCAACATGCTTTTTCACGAAACATTTTTGTGGAGTCCATAGTAATGGACTCGACAGGAATGTGTGGTAGTGAAATGTGTTGGGGTACAACGTGACGGTACCCCAAGACCAACCATTAGTTTTTCACATTGGTGTGGACTTCAGCTCCACCTCGAAGTTTGTAGCTCCCACACCAACGTGTGGTGGAGACGGCTACCGGAGCACCTTCACATGGTGCTCAGAAAGATTGAATAATCAGTCACATGGAGTAATAGTTAGAACATCCCGGCCCACATGGTGCTCAGAAAGATTGAATAATCAGTCACATGGAGTAATAGTTAGAACATCCCGGCCCTTAACACTTCTTTTTTTCCATACAGAATCCAAAATTTGGGTAAAAATTCCTTGAAATCCACATCATTTCTTGATTGAAAGTTATAACAAAATGAGTTAAACACAAAATTTTTACTCAAAATTAAATTAAGAAAGACGGACATATATTCAAATTTTACAAGGTTATTATTTCTCCTCTCAAATTCACGCTTATGCTTGAATTTGTCTACTGGAGTACTTCATGTTAATTGAAAATTTTTACTCAAATTTAAGTAAAGACAAGAGATGCCTTACCTATTCCCACTAAACATGGCTACCTATTTGATTGGGTGTTTATTGCAGCAGGTAAAAAAGTTGATTATTGAAGAGGAAAACCCCAACAGGCATCAGAAACTTCAAAGATAACTTGAGTTTCAAAGCAGGCTTTTTGCTTTTTCACTTATTCCAGCCAAAAAGCAAAAGAAACAAATGAAAAAGTCTTTGGCTTCAAAACTTTTAAGCTGACAATTTTCATCATGTAAAAAAAGCAATAAAAATGCACACACACACAGACATTTACTGGGAACTCACACTATGATTTAACTAGTTAGAGACCCCATATGTTGCATTAAACAAGGCCTAGAAACAACCTACGATTTCATTTTTAGTACACTAGTCCTTTACTTGGTTGTGAAGCACGCCATACGTACAAAATAAATGTCCGTCCTTCACTTGGTGTTGTTTAAGTCAAGGACTTCCCCGTTCTCTTGAACTTAACTTAAATAAGGCCCATAAACACCCTACGACTTCATTTTTAGTCCACTAGTCCTCTACTTGGTTGTGAAGCCCGCCGTACATACAAAATAAATGTCCGTCCTTAATTTGGTGTTGTTTTAGTCAAGGACTTCCCCGTTCTCTTGAACTTAACTTAAACAAGGCCCAGAAACACCCCATGACTTCATTTTTAGTCCACTAGTCCTCTACTTGGTTGTGAAGCCCGCTGTACATACAAAATAAATGTTTGTCCTTAATTTGGTGTTGTTTCGGTCAAGGACTTCCCCGTTCTCTTGAACTTAACTTAACTTAACTTAAATCTAGAAATTTTGTCATTACTTGAATTTTTTTAGCAATTGTAAGTTTTGCGCCAAATTTTTATAATTTATTGTTTCGTCTCGACAAGAGGAATCGGAAAAGTATTTTTTATTTTTTTTACCTAACCATTTTTAGCCCAAAAAAAAGAAGACATTTTGGCGCTAAAAAGTGATTATTTCTCAAAATACTTGGGTAAAAGGAAAAATTCATTCCCGACGAAACTACGCAATTGGTTTTGAGACAAGTTTAGGCTTTGGAGTGATTCAAATGGGAGAAGAATAGAGGCATTTAGATGCCAATAACCATCTGATTGAAAGTATCCTGTTATACCACCAAGTTCAAGTTTAATAACTCGATGCGTAGTGGAATTACACTCAACACGTTCCCAATGGCAACAATCCACGTTATCGTCTTCCTCCCAAGATGGCAATTTATCGATGCGGTTTGGGAAGTTGATGGAATGTTTGAGTTGCAAGAGAGCAATTCTTTCTTTTTCCAAACACCCATTGCATCCATTTTCTACCGCCGACATAATCGCCAATACCCATACTGACCTCATCAATAAACGTTGCAAGTACTCCATCCCTACACTTAAATAATATGACTTGATGACAAAGTGTTCTATTAAAGTGCTTAATAGAATACTATCAATTGTATGGCGTTTGCTTTTTGCTTAAATAGTGGTTGCAGCTTACCACAACATCATACTGCTATTTCTTAAGAGCATCCGCAATGGTAATAATTAAAACCAATAATCAAAATATGTCACGCCAGCATTTAATTATCCATTTAGTCGATAATCAAACGTAACAACATCTACCTCTACATTGGTTATTTTTGCATCTTTAACCCAAAAAAACCCCCACAATACACAATACACATTTGTCCAAATCGCAAACGAGTTCCAATCACGCACCTGACCACACCAAATTATTGGTCTCGATAAGACGATTCCAATGCATGTGGGGTGTTTTTGAGTTATTGAGTTTAGGTATTGAGTTTTGATTATTGGTAAAAGTTGTTAAGTTTGGTTATAGAATGAATGAAATTTGATTATTCACTAAAAGACTTGTAACTTTGTTTATTAAAATGTTGGGTGTTTTTGAGCATTGTTGTTAAATTTGTTTATCCACACTCATTTGCTTATTACAAGTTGAACATGAAATTTGCACAAAGTGAAGTAACAATATTATAAATAGACTTAGCGGATCAAAAAAAAGTACTTAGTAATTAGATAAATATAAATTAAGGGATGCTTATGTACGTGAAATTCATTATACAAGAGTATATAAATAGTCAAAGTCATTTGTTGACGTAGAAACGTCTTTCACATAATTATATATACAAGTATATAATAACATTAGCGGTCAGCAAACGAAGTTATGAATTAAGCATATATCTCCAAGACTCCAACCACTACAACCCACTCTTCAAGATATAATGTTTCACTATTAAAAATTTAGACCCAATTTGCATCTCCGGTTCTTAATTTAGACCCAATTTGCAACTATGCTGTTGATGATTTTTTTAAACTCAAATTTAGAGGTAGCAATTCAAACTCATATTTCTTAACCCATTCAAATTTGCTCATTTATAACCCAACCCAATCTGCCCATATTATATAATGGGTTAATATGGATTGAACTCATATCAACCCATATTTAAATGGGTTGAGAGTGGGTTAAATATGAGTTAAAATAAAAAATGGCCCAACACCTCTTTCTCTCTCTTAGCTTAATAGTGTAGGCTACGCTTCATTTGATTAAAAAATGCACGAAAAGATTCAATTGGCTAGACTCAGTATAACAAAATTATAAAACGCGTAAAAAGATTTGATTAGCTGGATATTAAATTCCGTGGATTGCACAAGCACAAGGCTGCAAACGAGCCAATCCGAACTTTGTCGAGCTTGGTTCATTTATTAAACGAGTCAAAAATTTGAGCTTAAGCTCGGCTCTAGCTTTAAGGAGTCGAACTTAGGCCATCCACAGTAGTATAATCAAAAAAGGATAACCAAAAATTGACACATCAGCTTTTGATTATTCACTTAAGAGGTTGCTAAGCTTAACAATGTTAAGCTTCACTATGGTCACTTCTAGTCCATAATCAAAATGTGAGGTCCACTACAATTTCATTTTCTCTCCCCCCTGTTTCCCGTCATTCACTTCCCTCCATTTACGTTTTTTATGAGTTAAAATATATCGATTCCCTATCTTAATTTTGAAAAAAAAAATCGGTAACTTTCTTCTCTCCTATTATGATTTTTCCCTTTTTTTTTTTGGGCGTAGGTAGTAGAAATAGGAAAAAAGAGTGAAATACCTTAATCCGGCGACAATGAATTGAATTGTAGATGATCGAGAGATATGAGTTTCACTTTTGGAGGAAAAGAAAGAGAAATAGTTTGTTGGCGAAGTGAAAAAGATATAGAATAATGAAAAATCTTGGCTACATAAAAAATTTATTCTTCAATTTTATTTTTTTAACCAAAAAAAAAAAGAGTGGGCGAAGAATGGAAGAAGAAAATACTAGTTGAAACACGTGTGTATATAAATTTTGGAACTAGTTAACTTATGTGGTGTAGGATCCACAAATTTTGATTATTGAAAAATGTTGTTAGTTTTGGTTATCTAAAGCCCAAAATTTGATTATTTCTAAGGATGTTGCTAAGTTTGATTATACCATTGTGAGTAATCTTTTGCACCAACATTGTTAACTTTAAAAACAATTGGCATTTGATTATACCACTGTGGATGACCTTAGTCATTTACTACTAAACAAGTCTCTTTAATCGACCTCTCTTAACGAGCCGAGCTCCAATCAAAAAATGACAAAAAAAAAGAAGTCAAAAATTGTCTTTTAAAAAAATGAGTTCCAATCAATTTTTTTTGTACTTTTTCGATTCGTCTCGTCGAATCAATAAATCATAAAGTTTGACACAAAACTGATAAATGCGATTTTTTTTAATAAAGACAAAAAAAAAGTCACTCCTAACTTTTTAATCCAAATCCACCCTAAGGCACATTTAATCTTTCAGCAAGTTACGTCACCTTTTAAATGAGTTTCCGTTCTAATTAAAGCTGGTTAATTTAATTCGATACCTGTTCATTAAAGTTTTTTTGTAATTTTTATCCAGTTTGTTAAAGTTTGTGAAATGGAAAATTTCGAAACATTTTTTCTTGGTACGTACAGTATTGTGAATTTTTTGCTAGAATAGAAAATGGGTCGGGTCAGGTCGAGTTTGGGTATGGCCTAACCCATATTCGACTCGACCCCGTTTAAAATTGTTTTTTTGAAAGTATCTTGAATATTGCAAAAAATATTAGGGTAAAAGTAAAATAAAATAAAAATAAAAACTTTTTCGATTCTCTCGTCGAGACGAACTAATAGAGGTAAAAAGTTTGTCACAAAACAAACAAATACAAAATAAAATTGAATAGAGACAAAAAAAAAAAACCAGAGACAATTTAATGTTTTTTTTAAGGTTTTTTTTTAAGGCATGACTTGCGGCTTTTTTTTCTTATTCGATTCTGAAAGGTTCGTAGATGTGGTATTTTTGTTTAGCAAGTCTGAGTTTCGATATAGGGGAATTAGTTTATTTATTTATTTATTTATATTTAAAAATAAAAATAAAATAAAACGGGTCGGGGTAGTCGGGTTTGGGTTTGGCTTGACCCATATTCGATCTGACCCGTTTCAACCCGTTGATTTTTTTTAAACCCATATTTGACCCACCCATATTTAACCTGCAACCCATTTCAATCCGTCCAGACCTGTTCGTTTGCCACCTTTACTCAAATTCATGATTGCCGCTTAAGTTATTTCATATCAGCAATAAAAACTTTTACTTAATTAAATGCTGGAGATGTTAAATTGTCGCAGTCATCTTTAAAAACGTGTTGTACTTGTTTATCTGGTTTTTGAAGGTTTTGTTGAAAACACGGCCAGCTCAAACCAGCTAGCTTACAACAACAATAGTATCTATGTAGTTTCTAATCATTGGGGGTATAGATAGAGGATGATTAGAGATAGAGCTAACCTTTGGCAATATGAACCGAGTGGTTGCTCTCAGAATACCACTGAAACAGTGACCCTCTATACCTATTATGTTGCGGAACCATATACCCCCAAATCAAAGCCTAATGGTATCAGAGAAGTTAACTTAATGAACCAATTCAAACCAGCTAGCTTAAAACATACAGTAAAAACCAATGCTCCATTATTGGCGCCATAAGATGAATCAGCTTCAAGGTAACTACATAATCCAATCAAAATGTTGGAAAACCCTCGCAATTCAACTTCACTCGTTTATTTAACTCATTTTCAAGAGATCAATTATTGCTATGGATAAAGACAAAAAAGAACGTATGAATTGTAAAAAGGAAAGTGTGAACACAAATACTCTTTTCTTGGGCACCAATGTGCACGTGAAAGGGTTGAAGGTTGGGCTGGCTTTTTAGTCTCCTAAGTGGACCCAATAACGCTCAAGATCATTGACTTCGTCAGGGTAATGACCCAATCAATGGGGATTGATATAGGATATGAAAGTGTTCTATGAAAAGAACATCTACGAAAGAGAAATGAACGGTTCATATTCACAACACTGTCTCAACCGTTTATTTCTCTTTCACGTTCCTTTTCATGGAACAATTTCAAGTAACCTAACATTTCCTCAATCAATTTTGGACTAATTTTTCTTTTTCTTTTTTACTAAGCTGATACAAGAGGAAGGAAAAAGAAATTTTGGACTAATCGACTTCCATGGCCACAGGCTTTGCTTCGACACTGAATGAAATTCTACTTTGCGTGCCTATCATCGAGCAAAACCAAATTGAACAACACGGTACACCATCTCTTTCAACCATATTCAAAACTAGGCGTCAAATTATAAAAATATTTGAACATTGCCACTGCATTTTTTTGGGCCTCCTAAGCTTTTGAACGGGGCCAATTTTATTCAGATAGGCAGGCATGCACTCTCAAATGAACACATAACTGTGCACAACAGTCAACAACGTATAAGAGGCTTAAATCTTTACGGCCCCCAATTTGAAACATTTCTCCGGGGCCTGAAGCTGCTTGGGCTTCTCTTTTGCCAATGTGTGTTGGAGAACGGTCTGGAGCACTTAGTATTTTTCTGCAAGTACAAAAAAGAGGGGAGAGACGAAGGAGTTGGCTGATTGTCACCTAGCATCTAGGAGCCTTCGGAAATCTTTGGTTGGCGTTCAAGTTTTGACTCTTATTCTCTTTCTTTCGATTCCTGTGTTAGGCAGTCTACACGGGAATTTGCTTAAGTATAAGTTGGCCCCTTTCTTGTGGACGGTAAGATTAATTAATCGATCTATCAGGCTAGATCATGGTGGATTAAGTGTTCCCGATTGGAATTTTTCAATAATTTAGTTTTACCTTTTTGTTTAGTAAACTAGGTCCGGCCTCGTGCTAAGCACGAGAATCATGCCCGTTGAAGAAGGTGTTTTTTGCCCGTTGCAGGAATTGTTTTGATGTTTTGAAGGCTGAGGTAGTTGTTTTTTTTTTTTTTTTGGTTGCAACAGTAGACCAGAAATGAAGACATAAATGTAGACAAAAACGTGCAGAGGTCTGTGAAGAAGCAGCTAGAGCGCCACAGAAATACACATATGAACATAAAGATTTGCAAGCCAAAACACCCAAACTATCATGGCACATACATCATCCATCAATATTGGCACATATCCAGAACCAATTGTTCATGACTGCAAATAATTGCAAAGAAGAGGCTTGGATAACTTTTGCCAAGAATTTATAACCAATGAACTTTCTATATATACGAAGAAATAGTGGTTCGATAGGACCAAACCCCAATGCAGTATATTTTCACACAAGCAGCACATGCACATGCCTATAAATTACAATGAAGGGATGATCAAGTGGGAATTTGTTTTCCATTCAGCAATCCAAAACGACAAGAAGAAGCCATAACCAGTGTAGAATCCAAGTTATGAATTCAAGCACCATGCACATCCACTGTCAAGACACTTAAGAAACCAAATTTTGATCTGCAAAACCAAAAAGGTATCACATGCACAGTTAAAAACAGAATATGGCTCAAGACTACGCAAACTCGATAACATGTCAAAGTGGCGAACAGAGAGAAAGATAGATATACAACAAAAGCTAAGCCTGGACAGAAGCACATACGAAGTACCCAGTTTCTACAAACTAATTCCTAAACTACTTACAGGAGGAATACAAGACAAAAACGCACGGCCTACGTGCATCGGTGCATAGAGCCAAAGTTCTAAAACCCCTGTCTAGGCCAATACCACAAGTGCAACTCTGTGGCACCTAACATGACCTTACAAACATCAAAACCAACTATATATTTTTTCAATGTCATCATCCACTGGGAAGACGACAATCCGGAACTCAAGAGTGGGTAGCATGATAACCAGAAGATAATCACAGTTCGATTAGACGGCTTGTCATGGTGTTTCAGATCAACTACTGAACCAAACCAACGAAATCCACTTTGATCTGACCGAAATAGGGCAAACCTCTGTGGGCATTTGAAGTTTTAGATCTGCAAACCTCTGAAACCACACTTTTTACAAATGCATATACACTGAAGAGTAAGCAATTATACCTTTTGTCACCAAGGAACAGGGTTCTGTCATTGTTTTCCAGTATCCCTGCACCCTATTGATCACTGCACAGTGAACATATCTTTCAGAGAAAAAGGAAGAAATAGACATGACAAATTAGCCCAACTAATGAGTAAATCATTTTAAAAAAGACCCATTGGAAGCTGTATATCAATGTGTCCCCAGAAAAATGAGCCATTGGTGGCTTCACACTTCCTTAATAAACTGGTACATCAAATGTGGCACAAAAAATTCATCTTTGCAAGGATAACCCTGCCACCAAGCACATTATAAGAATTCAAATTGAACCCAAACATGTATACCAAATAAAAATTTCATAAAACCAGTCAAAAGTAAGCCTCTCCTACTCCAAATTCTCATAAGGAATTAGGGAATACACGCGCATGGTCAGCCATACCAAACAATGTATGGATCTTATAATGACAACTCATGAGTTGGCGAGAATGTATTAAAATTATAAGGGATAATCAACACCATCAACCATCCCACTAAGTAACCCAACAAAATGTTCACTTTTTAATCTACCTAGTGATCTAATTGATTACCCACCAATAGATCTAATTGATTTTTCCTGAGCTTTAAATAGGAAGCATTTGCCGCTTTCCTAATCAAAAGATAGGAGAGCAACCTATTGCAACAAATGAATTTGCAAACTTAGAGAACCCTATATTTCAACAATGTCTATTCAACCGTTTCTGACTAATGCAGCCTCCCTCAGGTCAGAATCACATACACTGTAAAATAACAGATCATCCGTGCCACGTTCCTGGGAAAAAAAAGATTACTCGTGCGTAAAGTCACCTCGCAAAACATATGAAGCAAAACTAAACGGATCAATATCTGGCACTATCTATAATATCCACCAAAATCAACCATCATCCCAAAATCTGCTTTTCTCACTTGAAGATAGGTAAAATAAGCATCACATTCCAGTCTTTTAAATTTTCCAAAACATTCAAAAGTCGGGCATACCTTCCAAATGGTGCACCGGTTTCCCTTGCCAAAATCGGTAGCCAGCAAAATACCTTCCGAACGCTGCACCAATTTTTCTTGCTAAAATCAATAACAATATTTCCTTTAAATTTGATGCTTCTAATTATTAATGGTAGCATAAGAGGAAAAACTAAAATTACTTCGAGCACGAAGAAAAAGAGAAAGACACAATAGAACACCCCACACACTGAATAAACCACAGAAAATAGCAAACAAATGAAATGCTGTAGAATGAACCCACCAAACCCGAAACCCACGACCGGAAAACCTAACATAGCTTCGATGCAGAAGGGAAATATTCAAAGAAATGTACCCACCACATTCATAACCACAAACAGTAATCACAAACAGCCCGACACTCGCAAACAAGCACAACCGACAACTCGGGGAAAAATAAAAGCAAACCCCCTAAAAACGCCGAATTTTACCAACAAAAAAAAACCCTAAACGAGAGATCCGAGAGCACTCACCTCATACCAGAGGACGATACAACAACCACTCGCACAGAAGAAGGAGCAAAGGAGAGAGAAAACATCAAAAAAGAGCAAGTACCAACCTTTTCGTGGCACAGTGCCCATACTGGAGGAGCTGATCATCGGTGAAGGAGGAGAGGAGGGAGCGTACGTCATCGGGGGTGAGTTGGGGGGGAGCGGCGATGAGGTTGGGTTGTTGGCTGTTGTTGTCGTCCATGGCTGGGGGTTTGTGGAAGGAATTAGGGCTTGGAGTGAAGCGGTAGAGGAGAGAGAGAGAGAGAGAGAGAGAGAGAGAGAGAGAGAGAGAGAGAGAGAAAATCTGTAGACCAAAAGTCTCCCCCTTTTTAACAGGCCCTCTAAGGAAGGTCCCCGCTGTAACTTATAATCGAGCAGTAACCTTTTGCCTCCTTGATATATGTACAGCCTGACAACTGCGTCGTGTTGCAATGGTATGCTCCTTTCCAAGGACTGCAAGGGGCGGGAGCAAATTCAGTTCCTTAGTTGCTTCCCCTATCAAGACGATCAGCCATGTTATAATTCACCTGGTACCATCCATTATCCTCTAATAAGGGTCAGTGTCATTTTCAAAACAACTGATCTAGTAGTCATGATATCATTCTACAGAAGCCATTTCTATAAGTGGGATCCTAAAGCACATTATTGAACATTATTATTTATGACACTGGCAGCATACGAGCAATTTACCTGCGGAAATTAGTGTATAGATTTACGTAGCATCGCATATAATCGTATCAAGTTTTCCTTTTTCCAGTCATTAACTGCACAGTGATCAACCAATATCTTCTACCAAGCTTTAACGAACTAAGGATTGCAATAGCATTATTGACAGATAACAAATATTGGTAGTTAAACAATCAGATAATGATATCAACAGATAATAAAAGTATTGGTGGGAAAGAACGCTACAATAGCATTATTGACAGGCTTCACAACAAATTGGAAATTTGGAATAGAAAAGAAGGGTAAACTAATTGAAGTACCACGCGCTCCCCAATCTTCTAGCTCTAAGCCAATGAGATTTTCAGAGAATGCCTGCCAATAAACAGTAGTTTTAATATAGGTATCAATGAAACCACAACTCCACCTATGAATTTTCCACATAATCAATGAAACCATGAAGAACACATACCTCTCACTGATAAGCCCTCATTAGTGTATATAAATGGGCTTATCGATACCAATTTTGTCCCTCTTTCGTGCATAATTTACTTTAATTAGTTGATATTGCGCGGAGTTGGTGTTTTTGGCCCTTACAGGTTAAATGTGGAAATAAGACGTTTTGAACGCTAAGGAGGACAACCCGAAAGCATCCAAAGAGCCAAGACCATGTGGCATCCCGCCACCGAGTCCCAAGGAGCATGTAAAGAAGGGTCGAAGGCTATTCGGGGCATCAAAGTGGCCGTTGGAAAGAAGAAAACAATTTGGAAGTTTTCTGCCAGCAATGTACCGGTATCGCGGATCTGTGATACCTGTACAACTCGGACAGATTTGGTTCAAAATGCTGAGAAACAAGACTTGTACCGGTATCGAGGTTTTGTGATACCGGTACAACCTGGAAAAAATCTGCGTTTTTGTACCCGACTGCACTTTGACTTGGGGGTATTTTGGACCTTTGTAACCCGACTTTGAGGGCCTATAAATACTTTCTAACCTCATTTTCGTAGGGTATCATTCAATTTTCAGCCCTAGGAACTTCTCTCTCTACCTCCCTCTCCTCTCAAACTCTTCATCTCTCTTCAAAGGAGATTGAAGAGTTGGGTTTTGAGGTATTTCGTCTTCATTAATGTTGTAGGTACGGTTGAGATCTTTCGTAATCTTAAGTTTATTTTCGTTTTTATCCATGAATCGTATTTATCTTTTTATGCTTGTTCTTCATTCTTGTTTTATGGTTGAGTAGTGATAAAGGCTTGGTCATGGGGTGATTTCTATCTCGTGACTTGGGTAGTTTAATGGCTTCTTTCATTTCTTGTACTTAATGTGGTTTGTGAATGGATTAAGTTCGTTTTTATGTAACAAAACCTAGGGTTGTTAACCTCTTTGATTATGTGTAGGCAAGGACTTGATCTCTTGCCACATATAATGCTTGGAGCTATGTCACTCTAAGTGTTTGCAAAAATGCCTCAAAGAACTTGTTAAGCTCTAATATTTGGTCTAAACCTAGAGATGTTAACTTCTTTGATTGGGTGTAGACAAGTCTTTTGGCACACCCAATGCTTAGAACCATGGCTCTCTTTGTGTTCGATAAAATGCCTAAACGAGTTTTCATCCATTTCCAAACCCCGTTGTATGAGTTAAACTTGATTTTCATGGTTATATCTTCCGAGTGGGATCAAATGACAATGACTCTCATTTGAGTTATCGAAGAGAAGCATTGAACGGCCTAAGTTATGGGCGGAATGAACCCCTAGACCTTGCCGCTTTTAATTTCTAGTCAATCTTTGTTTTCAATTACGTTAGGAGGTAGAGAGAATTTCACCACTCAAAAGTTGGCCGTCTCAACGCCAAATCTAAAGGTTGGCGGTCCTAACGCTAAAAACCCTTCGTAAAGCAAACCTTCCGGCCTAGCTCTATTGGCTCCCTGTGGATTCGACCTCGGACTTCCGAGTTTATTATGCTATAACCGACCTAGCCCTACGCTTGGGGCGCTTCTTATTGCAACACACTTTAAGGTCGCAAGCATTTTTGGCACCGTTGCCGGGGAATCAATTGGTAGCTAACTTGGAGGTATTGCTTTACACCGCACTGTAAGTATTCCATCTTTTGTTTTCAATTTTTATTTTTATCTTTGTAGTAGAATGGTGGCATCAAATGAGGAAATAGTCCTTCCTACTGCCAGTGTTTTTAGTGGTAAGCCAAACATGCTTCAAGTGTTGCCCCATTTTCATGGGTTAGCTTCTGAAAATCCATGTGCGCACATCGTAGAACTTGAGGAGCTTTGCATGAATGATAAAGTGGCCTTATTTCAGATATTTCCATCATCTTTGAAAGATAGAGCTAAGACTTGGTTTGATTCATTGAACCCAGGATCAATAGTTACATGGCAAGATATGGAAAATCAGTTTTTCAAAAAGTTTTCCCCAATTCATGAGACTCATATGCTGCTACATGAAATCGTAAATTTTTATCAACTTGATGAAGAGCCTTTTGCATGTTGTTGGTGGCGGTTTAGATATCCCATACTCTATTGGTCGCAGCATTGCTGTGAAACAAGGCACCTTATTCCCATTTTCTATAAAAGTTTAAATTCTACAACGCGACAGCTTGTAGAAAAGATGGTTGATGGTGTATTTTTGGATAAAACCGTTAATGGAAGTTGGGATTACTTTGATCAATTGGCCGAAAATTCTGAATCTTGGGTTAATGATGTCAATGTTGAAGAGGCCAACTTAAATGTTGAGGAAGAGGAAATAAAGCCACTTGTCATTGTTGAAGAGGTTGGTTTAGGTTTGAAAAAACTCTCGGAGTTAGAATGCCTTGATGAGTTTAATGTCCAATGTTCTCCTCGTGAGAATTCTGTAGATGTTGTCGGCACTCCTGTTGAGTCTCCACCATTCCAAGATTTTGAGGGAGTGGAACTAATTGATTTTCTTGGTGTTGATGACTTTGATGTGGTTTACCATCCTTACATTGTAGATTTTGTCAACAGGCTGAAAATCAATCTAGTTTGGAATGCGCACTTGGTTGAACTTAAATTTTTAAAACGAATTCGGCAATTACTTTACTCAAAGTATCTATTTTTGTGGTATGGCCGAATTCAATTTTTGACCAAGATTTTGGAGTGGAGTGATGTGCTCATGGTAATAGCTCTTGATGACATATTCAATGTTCGAAATCCATGTTTGGCTGAAAATGTTTGAACTTGGCATTTTTTTTTTCTTTCTTTTTCTCTTTTGATGGTCTGGTATAGCCACCTGTCTCTAACTCAAAGTTGTTGTATGACTCATTCTACAACGCTTTGAGTGAGAGATGGGGAGAAAAGTAGTACTCGTTCAATCACGTGACGATTCGGTGGATTTAAATACTTGTTCATAATAATTTTTGTTGCCGGGCTACCTTGAGCCGGCGGTACTAATGTCATTTGTCTCTTAGTAGGTAGTCGGTTCTTAAGTCTTTTGCAGGGCAACACGCTACCGCACCAGCCTTGGTAGTTTGGGTCTAGAAGCCGGGGTGAGTGAGGCATTCAGGAGCCCTAAGCATGGGTGCGACTATGTGTCGCGGTTGTAAGCCCAAGAAAGCTCCGGTGATGGCCTTGTGCGACTAGCTATGGTTCCGAACGTGGGGCCGAAAGAGTGGGCCTTGGAAGCGGTTTCGATGATGAATAGAGGCGATGACCCAAAATCCTCCAATTTGGTCGAGGTATAGGGTGGTTGACATTCCATCCCGTCGGTACTTTTGTTCTATCCCTTTCCTTATTTTTATGCTTTTTGCATTGAGGACACTGCATATTTCAAGTTGGGGGGGATGGTTTATGCGTTTAGTTTATTTTCTCGGTTTTGCATAGAAAATTTAAAAAAAAAAAAATTGTGCAATTTTCCCTTGTAATTAGTGATTTCAAGTGCTAGATACCTTGTTTATGCTCAATTTTCTCAAATAATGGCAAGAGTCGTGCACCCCTTCGAATTTGGTTATGTGTTGAATCCATGTGCAAGCATATATATGAACTTTGTTGAACAAATTGAGCTCCAAGTTGTGTCGAGTAGTATGCATCGCCTAGAGTTGAAGTTCGTTTTGAAGCATCCCATGCTTGTTGGTCTCTTTTTCCGCACTTGCGTGAATAATATCTGTTTGTTCATACTTGAGTAGTTTAGATATCTTTTATGCATCATATGGGAGTTGATTGGCATACGTAGGAAATGATACAAGGCAATTTTTGCGTGATAAAACCACAAATGTGTCCCCTCGTTCCAAATTGTTGAACCGTAGTCCGAGTCTCCGTTTTTGTTCAAACTTAGGTAACCGGATGGTTGGAGGGTTGCGTGAAATTGTGTTTCAATGATCTAAGGTGGTTTGGGGTGGTGTGAATGTGACAGAAGTGGTTGGGATGCAAAAGGGCGAAGAATTGATATGTGATTCCCTATCTCTCCTCTCCCACTACAAAAGTTAAAGCCCAAATTTTCATCTTCCTCTCCAAAGCTCTTGAAATTGGCCCCTTAATCTCCCTCACTACAAAGCTCACCTCAAATGACCTTATTCTTCAAAGAAAAATCAAAGAAATGCTATGAAAGAGCAAACTCTAATTCAAAAGAGGGGTGACGATTATGATGAGAGGATTGATTAGACCTCCGGGCTAGCATATATTTTGGATGAGAAAGAGTCCAATGAGGAGGGGGAGTTCGAAGCTCAATACTGTGAGGAGCCGGATGAGGAGGACGACTAAGTGTGGTGGAGTCGGTGGTAGTAATTCTAGTATGACTTAATTAGTAGTTTTTCTTTATTTTTCATAACTTTGTTTGGTGTTTGGCTGGCAAGTGGCTGTGTCTTGGGTAGTTTAAGGGATGGTAGTGGCCAAGGGTAGTTGAAACCAAGCTAAAAATTTATGGCCGCTACCCTTTTTGTTTCCCTTTTCTTGGCACCAAGGTCATTATAAGCTACTAAAGTCCTTAGTTGATCTTAATGTACGCTAGTCTAACTCCTTTTGATGCATGATCGATATTTAATGCTAATTTAGTGTGGAATTTCCCTTAGCTCAGTTTGTTTGTGAATAATTGCTTAGCTCTCTTTGTCGGCGCTCTTTTGATTAGCACGCATAGCTTTTTGTCTCTTGCTATTGCGATTCTTGCTAGCGCTTATCATGGGATGTTCTAGTATATTGCTTTGTGCAAGTTCATATCAAAGTACGCTCTTTTGAGTCCTGGAATTGAAATTCAAGGTGGATGTGTGTTGCTTGGCCGTTGGCATAATTTGTTCACCTTAGTTCATTGTATGCATGTGCGTGGGTTGCATGTGATTGAGTTCGAAGGGGTGTTGATTGTGGACTCTTGTCGTGTCTTATGTTGAGTATAGTATCGTATGTTGTTTCAAGGGTAGATTGCACAGCATTAGTTAGATGCTTTTTGTTTAAGTTTGCTAGGGACTAGCAAAGTCCAAGTTGGGGGGTGTGATAAGCCCTCATTAGTGTATATAAATGGGCTTATCGATACCAATTTTGTCCCTCTTTCGTGCATAATTTACTTTAATTAGTTGATATTGCGCGGAGTTGGTGTTTTTGGCCCTTACAGGTTAAATGTGGAAATAAGACGTTTTGAACGCTAAGGAGGACAACCCGAAAGCATCCAAAGAGCCAAGACCATGTGGCATCCCGCCACCGAGTCCCAAGGAGCATGTAAAGAAGGGTCGAAGGCTATTCGGGGCATCAAAGTGGCCGTTGGAAAGAAGAAAACAATTTGGAAGTTTTCTGCCAGCAATGTACCGGTATCGCGGATCTGTGATACCTGTACAACTCGGACAGATTTGGTTCAAAATGCTGAGAAACAAGACTTGTACCGGTATCGAGGTTTTGTGATACCGGTACAACCTGGAAAAAATCTGCGTTTTTGTACCCGACTGCACTTTGACTTGGGGGTATTTTGGACCTTTGTAACCCGACTTTGAGGGCCTATAAATACTTTCTAACCTCATTTTCGTAGGGTATCATTCAATTTTCAGCCCTAGGAACTTCTCTCTCTACCTCCCTCTCCTCTCAAACTCTTCATCTCTCTTCAAAGGAGATTGAAGAGTTGGGTTTTGAGGTATTTCGTCTTCATTAATGTTGTAGGTACGGTTGAGATCTTTCGTAATCTTAAGTTTATTTTCGTTTTTATCCATGAATCGTATTTATCTTTTTATGCTTGTTCTTCATTCTTGTTTTATGGTTGAGTAGTGATAAAGGCTTGGTCATGGGGTGATTTCTATCTCGTGACTTGGGTAGTTTAATGGCTTCTTTCATTTCTTGTACTTAATGTGGTTTGTGAATGGATTAAGTTCGTTTTTATGTAACAAAACCTAGGGTTGTTAACCTCTTTGATTATGTGTAGGCAAGGACTTGATCTCTTGCCACATATAATGCTTGGAGCTATGTCACTCTAAGTGTTTGCAAAAATGCCTCAAAGAACTTGTTAAGCTCTAATATTTGGTCTAAACCTAGAGATGTTAACTTCTTTGATTGGGTGTAGACAAGTCTTTTGGCACACCCAATGCTTAGAACCATGGCTCTCTTTGTGTTCGATAAAATGCCTAAACGAGTTTTCATCCATTTCCAAACCCCGTTGTATGAGTTAAACTTGATTTTCATGGTTATATCTTCCGAGTGGGATCAAATGACAATGACTCTCATTTGAGTTATCGAAGAGAAGCATTGAACGGCCTAAGTTATGGGCGGAATGAACCCCTAGACCTTGCCGCTTTTAATTTCTAGTCAATCTTTGTTTTCAATTACGTTAGGAGGTAGAGAGAATTTCACCACTCAAAAGTTGGCCGTCTCAACGCCAAATCTAAAGGTTGGCGGTCCTAACGCTAAAAACCCTTCGTAAAGCAAACCTTCCGGCCTAGCTCTATTGGCTCCCTGTGGATTCGACCTCGGACTTCCGAGTTTATTATGCTATAACCGACCTAGCCCTACGCTTGGGGCGCTTCTTATTGCAACACACTTTAAGGTCGCAAGCACTCACTTAGGGTTTCTAAGAACAATGATTACAGAATCGCCTCAGAGGAACAACTTGCTAATGAACCGATCTTTGTTAACTGGGTGAGGTTTCTTCTTACCTTTCCCAATCTTTGGTACCTGAGCAAAAAACATAGAGTTTACAAGTGGACCTTCAATAGTATTCGGTACTATAAAAGTATTGACAAAGTAGAGGAGGAGTTCTGATGTGATGCATAGAACTAACCTCTGTCCACATCTCACGAACATTTTCCAACACCATGTTGCAATGCCGATCAAATGCTCTGATGCGTCCCAGAAGCTTCTTGTTGTTCCTGCAGTTGGTAATCGTAGAAAATAGGGCATAGCAAAAATTAAAGTCAGGTAGCGTATATAAACAAACACACAAACATAAACAAACCACAGCACACACTCAATGCAAGAAGGAATTGTAGCCCAATAGCCTGTACGCCAGGAAGTTTGAAGATGCTGAAATTTTGACATGGCTGTTAATTTTGATGTTCACAACACCAAAGCCCCCGTACAAGCAGTAGCAATAATATAGACGCATTAAAGGCATGAATTTAAAGCCGGAGAACGCAAAAGTCCTCATCCAGCAATGTCAGCATCGTTCGTAGCCATACTCGAAAACCCTCCAAAAATTGATCATCATGCACACAGCAAACTATGTCACTAACAGATTGTCAATCGGAGATTTTATTGCATCATTCAGACATATGTATTCTCAATTCACGACACAGGAAACCTAATCATCTCAAACGACAAGCCTCGCGAGCTTTCCCATCTCGATTGCTAAAGATTTGTTGGCAATCTTGTCATCGACATGGTCAAGTCTTCAATTCCTTCGAAATCGTAACTAAGCAGGTGGGTACACGATCAGTACATACATGGAAGAATTACAATTATAAGCTGCCCTGTGTTAAGTTTCTAGCTTTCTTACATTACTGCCCAACAAAAATATGTACTTATTGGTTTACATATTTCTGAAATCTATCTTTGAGATTTCGTGTTAATAATACTTTGACTCATAGAACAACGAAACAATAATTGTGATGTCAAGAGACAAATTATATTTGAGTTTCTATTGGTACATCAAAACAGGTATGCAGAACAACAAACAGACTTTAAAATAAGCACAAAGGAAAAAATGAAACCCGAGATTGAGTATGCATAACTCAAAAGGAACATCCACCTTTATCTGTTTTGTCTGTATTTTACATTGATTTGGTTGACAAGGTAGATTACATCAACTTCATGAACCATATTTTTACCATCAATTATTACCCTCGGATAGATGGTATCGCGTTCAACTACCATTTGTACTCCTAGTGTGACAAGGAGGACAATGGAGAATCCTTCACTTTCAACTCAAATTCACTGTATTGACCCAAAAAATATTTAAAACTCAAATTCACTAAATTCAATTAGAAACTTGATTATGAATTTGATGTTTTTCGTTGTTCGGGTAAATGGATATAGTCCTTGGTTCCTTACTGAGATCATTTATTTTGCATTTTGTGTAGTTGGTGTGTGTAGTTTAAAGTAGACAAACTGAAACCGCAATCGAAAACCGGAGGAGCATAGGGTGGTCTGTCGTCTTCTCGACACCAGAAAACCCAACCGGCGACGTGGGTTTCTCTCTAATGTCGTCCTCCAATCGAGACCAGTTGAGCTCTGCGCGCAAGTACTTGTCGAAATCTTCAGGAAACTCTTCTCTCTCCACAATGCTACCAAAGCCCTAATCAATGAAATCGTAATCTAAAATTAGGGCTTTCGAAGATTGGGGGATTTAAAAAACTACGGCATTCGATGAAATCCAAACCCAACCTACTTGAATATTGGGGGATTTCACATCCATTGGAACAAAATACCCAATGCCTTCACTTTTCAGATTTAGAGGAACCCTAAAATTACTGATTATCAAAACTCAAAGAAACCCCAATCAGTAGAGCATGGTATACAACAGCAGTTTTGGTAATTAATTAAAAAAAAATCTTTTTGTACCTTGAACCTCAGCACTTCGACCCAGACTTTAAGATCATACGTCGGCCGACAAGGTTCAACATCGAGACAACGCCAGGAAACCGATCGCCTATGGGGCGGCGTCGGTGAGGGCTTCGGTGGTGGTGAGACAGAGAGGCGGCGTCGACGGTGGTGGATCTATCGTCTGCGTTGGCGCGGTGATGAGAGAGAGAGTGCACATGATTTGTGAGGAGATCGTGAGGCGGCGGTGAGAGGCCATGGGAGTCACGAAGAACAATCCCAGAAGATAGAGGGAGAGAGGGTGAGATATAGAGAGAGGCCATGGGAGTTGTCATCTGCCAGAAGATTCGAGAGGGAGACACCGATGGAGTAAAGGACGGTAGAAGCTGCAAAGTGGCCTTATATTGTTCACTCTTTTTGCCTGGGCAATCCGTAAAATGGTTGAAATTAAAGGGTAAATTGGTGCCAAATTGAAAAAACCTCCGAAAAACTCCTCCTTTATATATAGGAGGAGGATTATGACAAGTTTCCCTCAAAATGTTCTACCCAAAATCATTTCTAGCAACTAGTGGAATCTCACGTGCGTTGCACATGGTAATTTTTCCCTTATTTTTCAGTGTTAGTTCATTGGTCTTCTACGGCACTCATTTTTATGAATATCATTTTTGGTGAATGTCATTGTAAAGTTCAATGAGTGCCATTGTTGTGTCTTGGGGAGGCTATATATATAGTTCGGAAATACAAGTAACATACTCAAATGTCACATAAAATGTATTTATCATTTTCAAGAAACATATCCGAGCTCAAATCAAAAAAGTAATAGAGACATTGTTGGATATACCTCATCTTTTGCATGAATGATCTCTTGAAGTTTGTAAAGCAACAATGAGTTGGATTTCTGCTGGATGGAATTGACAACATGAAGAACCCATCTTGAACCACATACACGAACAAAGGCGCTCATACAAAGGAAGATATGGACATGGGACCTGACAATTCTGTCCATAAAATCAAGATACAGACACGGTAGCTAGGGAGAGGGAAAGATAATAAATTTTACACAATTTAAGGAGGAAAAAAGAAAACTTCTTCTTAAATGAAACATTATAGGAGGGAGGGAAAAATCCATAGGGTGATCATAGCTTGGATTTTGGACAGTTTACCATTCCAGAGAGAGAGAGAGAGAGAGAGCTGTTCGTGACATTGCCAGAAGTGGTAAGCTTTGTGTTTTTTTTTTCCCGACAGAATTTAAAATTAAGATTTTGGGGTGGTTTCGAATCGATTACTAATTTAGAGCTAACACACCATCACAAGATCAGGTAATAAAATAAGCACAGCAACATAGGCTATCTATATTGGTGGCCATGGGCCGGGCTTGCTTACCCCGTCCCATAAATAGTCATTCCCATTTGATTTGTCTTGCTTTAGAAGGTCAACAAATTTATTTTCCAAGGAGAGAAACTTTTTCGATTCCTCTCGTCGAGACAAATCAATAACACACAAAAGTTTGGCGCAAAACTAACAAATGCAAAAAAAATTTAAATAAGGACAACTTCCAAATTTAAGTTAAGTTCAAGAGAACGGAGAGCCACCCTGCGATCTGGATACAGAGAGATAAAAGAAAAGAAAAGAAAAGAAGAGTTGTGCGGGATTCGTACATGTTGTTTTGGCCCTACTATGGAAAAATAGTTGAGACACTATTGGCGGTTTATCACGGGCATTGAATAATAGTATTTATTTCTCTTATACGGGTCTGTGCAAGCTTGTTTGTAACGATCCTGAATTTTGGTCAATAAAAATTTTGTTAAATATTTAAATTTTATTTAAATTACTTATTTTCTCTTGAGTGTTATATGATTTCTTATTAATATTCGTCGTAGTTAAATTTTGGTCATTGGTTAAACTCTTGACTAGAAAAACCCACGTGACCAATTTAGTTAATTTCCAACCGATTACTTGGAGGAACCAAGCAACCGACTTACCTAGTTACTAGATGAACCTTTTGGACCTTTTGAAACTTTTGAACCTTTTGCTTTTACCCATTGGTCCATAATGGTTAGGGTAATTTTTGTCCATTGGATAATAAACTTTTTATTATAAAAGTACATGTAGTCTTTCAAAATCTTATTTTAAAATAAATGGTACTTGTACTCTTTTGTCCAATGGTTATTAACCGCAAAGGAAATTATTACCCATTGGGTAATAACCGTTAGGGAAGTTAGTGACCCTTGGATAATAGAGTCTTTTGACTAAATAAAGTACCGATGTGACTAGAGAATCTTTCAATAAAGTAGATTTGACTAGTCAACCTTTTCAACTCTAGAAAATTACTTATTTTATTTCCTTTTATTAATTTGGTTTTATTCTTTGTCCTTTGGACAATAAAAGTTAGGGGAATTATTATCCATTGGATAATAGAAACCCAATTCTTTATATTAAAAGGGTTTAATGAAAGATTTAAACAAAGTACTATGATAAATATTTTGAAAAGCACTTTTAATTATTTTTTCTAATAAAAATTTCCTAGTAGCTATTGACCATTGGACAATAAATGTTAGGGTATTTATTATCCATTGGGTAAAAGAGTTATTCTTTTAACTAGTCTTTTTTTTTCTTCTTAAAAACCCATGTGATGAAGTACCCATATTTTAATTTGAAAGTACTTATTAGCCTTAGTAGCCTTTAAGGCCTAAGATTTTCCAAAGTACTCATTTATTATTTTGTATTGGGGTTTTGTACCCAATTGAATTTAATTATTGGGGAGTTAATCTTCCTAGATTACAAAGTACCCTAGTTTATTTATTTAAAGAGGCATGTGCCTAATTGGATTTCTTTAATAGGTATTTGATTTTGGAAATCTTATACTTTGTACCTTTCTTATTCTTTCTTGCATTTGTGTATATATATATATATATATATATATATATATATATGTGTGTGTGTGTGTGTGTGTGTGTGTGTGTGTGTGTGTACTTGAGAGAGAGAGAGAGAGAGAGAGAGAGGAGGAGGAGGAGGAAGGAGAAAGGAAGGTTGGTTGTACCATGCTTGATTTTTCCTTGATCTTTGTTCATCCTTGGAGAATCTTTTCCCTAACCAAACTTAACTCCCCATTTGTACTTCCATATTTGTTTTATGACCAAATCTTGTACCATTGTCTCCTTCTTTCCAAACAAATCTCCCAAAGATGAAATCCAATGACTAAACCTAGCCTTGCAAGCTACCTTATTAGGCCTAAGTCTATTTTTTGCCTAATGACAACCTATGATGGACTATTATGACACAATCCTAGCCTTTATTAGCCTTAGACCTTGACTACAAGCTAAACCTAGATTATAATTACCTAGATTCACCTAAAAAGCCTAAGATCTTAGTTGATTACATAGCCTTACACCTAAGATTTGGATTGGACAAGCTATGACTTGGTTGAAAGGTTGATTTGATGACTTAATGGATCAAATCCATGGAGGATTTAGAGAGAGAGAGAGAGGGCCGGCCATAGAGAGAGGGGAAGAGCCAAGAATTTTGCCTATAAATAGCACCACATGCTTCTCATTCAACTCACACCTTCACCTAGCAACTTCTCTCTCTAGAAAAATTGTGTCCTTTCTTTGTTCTTTCTTTTGTTCTTCATGTTCTTGAGTAGTTCTTGAGTTCTTCAAGAAACTCAACCTAGGCCGCCACTAAACCGCCACTCGACCACCCTCTCGATCCAAAAGTAGAGTAGTGATTAGTCAAGTAGAAGTTTCGAGAGAAACCTTTCTCTTTCGAAGCTACCGGAGACCACCGTAGGAAGTTACTCCGTCCGACCACCGACGTACCTTCCGTAGCCGACTACCGCCTAGAAGAACTGTAAGGAAATCCTTACTTACGTCCTAAATACTTACTTCCTATTTACTTACTCAAGTATAAAGTAGGTTATCTTTATTTACGTACTTATCGTTTGTTTAGAAATATTGTATTTCGATCTTTAAGATGATTATGAGTATGTATATATAAGTTGCTTGTATTACTTGTGGTATGTGATAAAGCATAAGTGATTTCACTCCAAAGACGTCCGTACATGTGGTGTTGTGCTTTGAATAAAGCATAAGTGATACACTCCAAAGGCGTCCGTACATGTGGCGTTATGCTATAAGTAGTAATTGAGCATGATGAGTAATATAGAATTGGATGATCTTGTTAGGATGATTCTTGCTTACGTTTGTCCTACACCACGGAGTATATGTATGTAACGTGACACGAAAATCAAGAGAATAGAGACATGGCACCTAGGGTGTGTTAACGAAGATAAAAATGTGTATCCGAGAGAGGAAATATTTTGAAACAACATAATGATCGGTTTTGGATAGCATTATGTGAGTTGTGTGCGTATGTAAAAGAAACGTTTGAAAAGGTTGAACTGTTTTGAAAACCGCAACGTGGCCGGACTTGGTAGCCGTTGTGTGTATGAAAACTCGTAATGTGGCCGGACTTGGTAGCCCATTGCGTGGATTGTGAAAACCACAATGTGGCCGGACGTGGTAGCCCATTGTGTGGTGTGTGTGTTCCAATGGGATCCGGAAAAAACGGAACCATTGTGAGGTTGTGTGCCAATGGGAACCCGGCGCGGCGGAACCATTGTGAGGATACTTGGGAACCCGGCGCGGCGGAACCAAGGTTGGGTGTGTATGCTTGGTTATCCGCGGTACGGAGCCAATGCAAATATTTTTGTGTGCCAATGGGAACCCGGCGCGGTGGAACCATTGTGAGGATACTTGGGAACCCGGCGCGGCGGAACCAAGGTTGGGTGTGTATGCTTGGTTATCCGCGGTACGGAGCCAATGCAAATATTTTTGTGTGCCAATGGGAACCCGGCACGGCGGAACCATTGTGAGGATACTTGGGAACCCGGCGCGGCGGAATGTATGCTTGGTTATCTGCGGTACGGAGCCAATGCAAATATTTTTGTGTGCCAATGGGAACCCGGCGCGGCGGAACCATTGTGAGGATACTTGGGAACCCGGCGCGGCGGAATGTATGCTTGGTTATCTGCGGTACGGAGCCAATGCAAATATTTTTGTGTGCCAATTGGAACCCGGCGCGACGGAACCATTGTGAGGATACTTGGGAACCCGGCGCGGCGAAACCAAGGTTGGGTGTGTATGCTTGGTTATCCGCGGTACGGAGCCAATGCAAATATTTTTGTGTGCCAATGGGAATCCGGCACGGCGGAACCATTGTGAGGATACTTGGGAACCCGGCGCGGCGGAACCAAGGTTGGGTGTGTAGCTTGGTCATCCGCGGTACGGAGCCAATGCAAATATTTTTGTGTGCCAATGGGAACCCGGCGCGGCGGAACCATTGTGAGGATACTTGGGAACCCGTCGCGGCGAAACCAAGGTTGGGTGTGTAGCTTGGCTATCCGCAGTACGGAGCCAATGCAAATGATTTTAAAAGGTTGGGTGTGTAGCTTGGCTATCCGCGGTACGGAGCCAATGCAAATGATCTTTGAAAGACTGTTTTGTAAATGAAATTGTTGACACAGTCTACGATGAGTCACGTAGGAGAAACACGAAACTCTTGGACACCAACGATAGATGATTAATGAATGTGGATGTGTCATTGATTAAAACTGTGTTTATACTTATCATGTGGAAATTGATGTTGTATTATAGTTTTGTTTATAAGTTATGGGGTAGCGGGTATGGAATTACTCTGCTGAGCCTTGTAGCTCACGGTGTTGCCTTTTTGGTGACCCTGACATATTATATGGGTGGCGACGCCGGTATAATGTGTCAGATTTCGTAGATGATCAGGGTAAGCAGTTCACTGTGGAGGCTTTTGGAGCTGAAGAGCTGGCTAGGATGCAGAAGAAGGAGGAGCTGTAGTTAAGAACCTTAGAACCCCCTTCATTTGTGTAAATATTGAACTCTTGTGAGAGTAATTGTTGTAATAAGAGCCAGACTCCATTTGATGTTATCAATAAAATGTCCTTTTAACGTACCCAAAATTCAGGGCGTTACAGATTTTATCAATAAATTGTCTTCTTAACGTACCCAAAATTCGGAGCGTTACATTGTTGTGCAGCCAATATAATAGGGCTCACACCGGATTCAGTTATTTGATCTGAACCTTTAAATTTTTTTTTACCTCATTAAGTAGGTGATTCATGATCCAGCTCCTTTTGTTGTTTTTTTCTTTTCTTTTTTTTTTCCCTAAGAAAAATATACTTGGAGCACATGCTATCTATGTCCCATCCACTTGGTTTCTATATGGGTCGGCTACTCAATAAGACGAAGTAAATAAACATGCTTGCTATGTCGCTCGGCTCATCAACTATTTATCGTTGTACAACTTAACTACTCAATGAGACGAAGAAAATAAACATTTCGAATTGAATAACCGGAGCCGGGAGGGGCCGATATTTCCCGCACATGCTCTAGATTCCCTGCAATGAACTTGGATCAGAGAAAACATTGCAAAGAAGTAAACTACGAGAACAAAGAAGATACTCATGATGCATCTCTACGAAGGATAGCACCTAAATCTGGAATGTTTTTCGTGAATCCCCCTTTGATAGACATGGATAGTACTTCGCCCTTTTTCATATTTTACACATGCATCAAGAGTATAAAATGACTCTATATTCCACTGCATCGCATTTTGTCAAAAAGCTAATCGTGAATTTATCGATTTTTCTCCACTGGGTAATCTTTTTTAGGCACAATACATGAACATCCATTGAAATATTTTTTTCATATTATCTACTTTATATTATTGTTGTAGAGAGAATAATTTTTTAGGCACAATACATGAACATCCATTGAAATATTTTTTTCATATTATCTACTTTATATTATTGTTGTAGAGAGAATAACAAGCAAAACGTTAGGGTGATCTAGTGGTGGAGCTTGGGTTCTAATTTACTTGTGCACGGTAATTAGAGCCACCACGACTTACTAGTGGGGCTGTTGTATCATAGAGGGAAAAGCCATACGGGAATTCTGTTGCATCGGTGGTGGTTCAAGTTTTACCAACTGCAAAGGGTTCAAATCTTCTTAAAGAAAGCGAGATATCCGCGCTTCAATCCACTATATGTAAATTCATTACTTTTGGATAACTGTGGAATATCTGCTATGATTTACTTGATGTAAGTGGATCTGTCATAGAGGAGGCAAATTTGGCTAAAATACCAAATTTGTCTGAATCAAGTAAAATCTTGGTCTGTTCTCGTGATTTGATTATTCGTGTTTATTTTTTGGTGAAGACCACCAACAGACCTATTCGGGCTGGGTCTTGTAGGCGCGGAAGGTCTAAGGAAGCCGACCGGCGGAAACCAATCATGCGTATTGACGGCACGCGAGGCCCACTCCGGCGATTCCTCCTGGCAAGGGATGGTAGAATAGTCCTCCCAGGCTTTCAAAATTTTTGCCACAACTGGAGCTGGGTTCAAAGGGCAGTGCTGGAAAATGAAACTTGCTTGGTTCAACAAACATAATATTCTAGGAAGAAACAAAGTTCATTAAAAGTATCTAGGAACGAACAAAGTTTACAGTTGAAAATTAAAGAAAAGTTCCAAAGAAGACTACAAACAACATAGACATATATCTTGGGATCTACTTGTTTCTCCGGGCTTGGGATTGACTGCGTGAATGACAGAATTATAAGCACACAAACATATGCATCCCCAACCCATGAAGCACATACAAAAGTAGTCGTAGCATTAGTACGACAGTAGAGTAATAAATATTTAGTACATAGATCACACTGAAGGTTTGCCTGATCATTAGCTACACGCCCCAGGATTAGCTGAGATGTGTGTAAACTCGTCCGGACACTTGGTTAGAAAATATAGTACTAATAAGAATGACAACAAGCCACATCAAGGATAAATCAATTCTTAGTTCAGACCAAAAAACAAGAAGCACACCCAACATTTATTTTCTCTTTGGTGATGGAAAACGAGCAACCTGAAGGTACTCAAATGGACATTCAGAGTCAGAAAATCAGCTGAAGCTATGATCCTAGCAGCTCTGGATAAAGAGACCTTATCAGTTGTGGCTATTGCCATTGGTAGCCAAAATTTCCAAGCTCGGCTTCATCGGCTGTCACGACCTGTCTTGCCCATTGCAAATTAAAAAGCAGTAAGAATATATATGCAGCCCAGAGAGTACAATAATATAGCTGAATTTTGATATGTTGAAATGTGTGAGGAGAGATGATTGTGCTTCATTCTCTTTTTCATTCGCACAATATTCTACATTTCAGGGAAAAATACAGAATAAGACATGCAGCCCTGAATCAAATATTAAACATATCATTCGTCAATGTAAGCCTCCCGGAAATTTTCATATGGAGGCAGGATGCCTCTGTTATCTTGCCTGAGAAATGGTCGTCCACCAAAGACCACCCAATTGGCAGTAGTCAAGGTGTTAATAATACCAAGAAGTTAAAATTTCAGTACACCATGTCACATACATGCGAATGCTGTTATACATTTCTTTGGTGTGAATAATCCCGAAGAAACAAAGACTATTCAAGTTTGCTTAGCCAAAATAAGGACACTGAGTTTCGGATAGAAAGGAACTTTAATCATCCACAGTGTATACAAGGTAAAACAAAGAATACTGTTATGTTACCATATTTTGGGTATCATTTGACGTGATACCTAACTAAGCCAACCACGTTATTTAAGCAGGGCCTGTCACCGAGTTTTTTGGGGGCCGAGGTGACTCCTTAAAATGGGGGCCCTTCCACATTTTCAAGAAATAAGATTCCACAGTACACATGTTAACATCAATAAAAATAAAATATGGAAGGCAAAACCACAAAAACTATTTATGATTACAAGAACTCAAAAGTACAAAACTGTAAAAATTACATGTCATTACAAGAACCCAAGAGTAACACTTTTGATACCCAATTGAACATAATAGATTTGGGCCTTTTTTACCCTACCTAGAATAAGGACAAATAATATCAGGGGACCTTAGCTTTTGGCTGTTTTGCAGGTGCCCTAGGCAATGGCCTCTTGGGCCTTGCCCTATGACCATGGCTGCATTTAAGGGGCACCACATAGTAAGAGGGACTGATTCAGGTAAAATATTACCATATCAGACGTGGTACCAACTCGTGGTTAATCTTATATTTGTTGACAAGGAGTAGATCAAAACAGATACTTTCTGAGCAGTAAATAATACACCATCAATAAAGTGAAAGAGTGAGACATTTACCTGGCTGCTAAGACAGCTGCAAATCTTTCCTTACGGTGAAATTCCATTATCTGCTAGTTGATCCATCAAACTTGCATCCCTTTTTAATTCGACAAAGACACTAGCCATAAGATCTTTACGTTCGCTACTCCACTTGGATTCTGGCCACGTTAATGCTTCCCACCATTCAATCTCCCCTTTGATCATTTTTAAATTGCTACTGGAGAATTCAGCGGGAGAAAGAGTTACAAGCATTGGACAATCATAGATGATAATTTTTTCCAACATCGGTGCAATAAATAGTCCGCTGGCAATGCTACCCAATTCCGGTAGGTCAAGAAGCAATATCTTCTTCAAGCGCGGGAGAAACAGACTTGATTCAAAGCTGGATGATTCCGGAGTTACTAAGCTGTTGATCTTGGGGCAGTCTTCAATTGTAAGCTCTTCCAAGTCCATCAGATTAGCAAGCAAGCTTGTCGTGAATATGGTTGTCAAATTGGGACAATTGTGCAAGGCCAAGGACTTCAATTTGGCTAGAAAGCCCTTTCGGATTGGACCTTGCCAGATACTCCTCAAATTCATCATGCAATAAACACCCAAATATTCTAGTGATTCCAGTACCGGTCTCTCGGCAACACCTGAACCACAATAGTGTTCTCCATCCTCACATGGCTCTCTACCATCTATAATGGTCTGAAGCTCATTGCATTCCACTAACAAGCAAAATTTCAGGTCAACCATATTTTCAGTTCCAAATTCAGATAGCTTCTTCACAGTCCAATGACGATCTAAGAAAAAAGCATCGGTACGTTTGAGTGTGTTCTGAATCTCAGTAGGTACGTACTTGCCATTTGCATATTTGAGGTAATTTTTCTGTTTCTCAAACTCTTCTTGCACCGCATGTGGTAGACAAGATATGACACGCTGCTTGTGGAGACCGGCTGTAATTTTGCAATTCGGTACATACTTAATTGCCTCCAACAGCACAATTTCAGGCAAATACAACTTTAGAGTCACCAACCCTCTCAATTCCTGCAGCTCAAGTATAAAATCAGCAACATCGGCAAGCCACTCTTCGTCATCTGGATTCACATCAATGCTTAATTCTTTCAAGGATTCAAGGCGGGTTAAAAACCCCATCGGTATCCTTTTCTTTATTCTTTTACTTTCTCTAAAGCTGTTTCCATAACCATAGAAGGATACTTTGAAGCATTCCAGCTTAGTAAGGTTTCCCATTTCATGGGGCAGATTGATAATCTCAGTTCCTTCAAGATCAAAAACTTGCAGATTTGAGAGTTCCCCAATCTCGGGTGGCAGCTCCATGAGGAGTTCACAGCCTCTCAAAAGGAATTCCTGAAGTGAAACCAACCTTGAAATGGATGGTGGCAAAGACTTTATGCTCGTATACGATAAATCTAGAAATTGAAGCTTAGGCATGCAATCAAAGAAAAGCTGAGGAATTTCCATAAGATCATTGTTATTTTGCAGAAACAATTTAACTAGAACAGCACAGTTTGGTCTCTCTGGTAGTTCGGACAGCTCGTTGTTGTTCAATTTTATCACCTTTGCGTCCCACTCTGCAACCTCTGGTGCTTCTGATAACCCCGAACCCTCTTTCCAAACGTGAAGAGGACATAAATGAGGAATGAAGTGTTTGAATAGAATGTCTCTGGTTTCTCCTCTCATATGAGTATAATTGTAGCCAACTTCCTCTAACAAGAAGGAATCCATAAGATCTCGGAGAACATGTTCTCCTTCTTCTTCTGTTTCTATCAAATCATTACGGATCCAAGAGGATACTAATGATGACATACTGTGCTTTCCACCCTTTGTCATAACTGAAGCACAGTTTCTTATGCAATGTCTAGTGACAGTGCTCTTGTGTTCCCAAACAAACTTCAGTACACGAACCATGACATTTTCACTTGTATCTTCCATTGGAGAAGGGAGCTCAGATGACGATGTTAATTCCTCAAGCGCGAGTTTCCAAACCACCAGATCAGTGACAGATTTTAAGGCCCTTGCAAGTAGAACGATGGCAAGTAAATGGCCGTGACATGCTTCAATCAATTGGAGGGCGATTTCTCGGAAAGAATCAAAATAGTGTACATTTACCCAGAACAACTTCCAAGGCAGCAGATGATCCTCCATCTTGATCTCAAGATCCACTGGCATCGTCTGATAAACGTTACTGCCTGGAGCTGTAAGCACTACAAACCCATCCTCGGGGACTTTGAAGTCACGTAGATCTATCTTCTCATTGCTGGAATGCAGAAACAGTAAGAACTTATAGGGTGTGAGTGGTAGTGAAAGGTCAGTTCCTACAAGTCTATTTATCTCTTGTGCAATGCTGGTTTGGACCTCACGGACATTGTGACATGGCAACACAGTTGCTCTGATGATGGCTCCGAACATGCTTTTAATCTCTGGTAGATCTTCCAAGGCTTTTGTTAGAATCCCTGCATTTGCTATCCCCGCATAGCAAGAAATCCCTATAGCTGAAAGTTTGCCACCCTTAATGCAGCATGTAATCTGGCGAACAGCAGAATCTATTATCCAACGGCGCCGCTCTTCTGCCTCGCATACCAAGGCAAGCGCTTCTTTTAGTCCACTTGTTGAAAGCAGTCTTAAACTTGCATGATAGAGATTCATGTGAAAACCGTACTTATCCAGACAGTATTCAAAGTTGTCAACATCCTTTGCCACTGACTCCAGTTTCTCATGTAAGTGAGTACTAGGAGTCATACTTAACTCCACAATCTCATCCAGTCTTTCACAACTCTGATTTATACTGGTGAAGTTTTTCGATAGCAGAAAAAAGTCAGGCTGTTCTGCTTCTGGTTTCATAGGGTAAGACAAGAGGAGGTGTAATAAGTCCTTCCTACGCCTGCAATCCATGACTCTCTTCCTCAATAGCTCAGCCTTGTGCTTCATTTCTGGAAGTTCATATTGTGGAGCTATCCTATCTGAAACCTCAACAACAAAGTCCAAGTGGAACAAATTTGAACTCGCTATGGGGTCTGTCACACAACTGTGCAGGGATGTTTCGGAGATGACTTTGTGCTCTTTCTCATGGCTGAGAAGGTTCTCTCTTTCGGGACTCTCCATCATGTCGTCCCTATAGTCATGACTATACTCCATTAGGCCATCAAAACTCAAATTCGAATCCATGGTCTCTCAGCCAGTGTCAAATCCCAACTGATATATATTTAAACAAAGCTAAGATTTGTTTGTCATTGATGAATGTTTTTGCCTATTTAAAGGAAACCACAAAAAGATTAATGTGGCTTTGTCCCAGATTATGCCCTTTTGTCATCTCCCTTGGAAACGTTAAGTGCCCGAACTAGCACGACGACCATCACTACCATCTCCAACCACCACCGCTTTCACACGTGTTTCCTAGATTAAACAAGCAGCAGAAAGGCGAATTAGATTCAATTCAAATCATCCCAACCTTATATCACTTTTATAGGTGCCCTAATATTGTTAATAAGGTTAGCGAATAATTTTGTTTCAATTCAACAAGTTGACAGAGTTATAGTAGTCTGTGAACTTCCGAGAAAAATCCACATGGCCTTGAAATTTTGAACACAAAAGCTAGAAGTATACAATAACCTTAATTCCATAATTTCTCAAGATTGGCAAGTATTCTTCAAGTTGGAAAAATCAAACTAAAATTTGCACTGCAAAAAGCTAGCAGCAGCTTGGTTTTGAAATGTTATGCTCCCTCCATTTCAATTTATTTGTCCACTCCTTTTTTACTTTAAGTTCTCCTAAAATGTTTGCCCATTTTGGACATTCAATGGGTTGCAGACAGGAGTGGTGCTACAACCACAAACACATACACACAAATTCCCAAGTGTGGGACCTAGAGTTTGTGGGTCCCACATTTAATGTGAGGGAGTTTGTGCGTGCATGTGTTTGTGATTGTAGAATTATTGAAAATAATGATCATGTTCCCTTGAAAAACTAGTTCCCAAATTGAACAAATAAATTGAGTCTGAAGGAGTAGAATTTATGAAATTCAGTTATTTCTCAACATCATACACAATGGAAATAGATGAACCTCCAGTAAAAATTCTAAAAAACTTCTACCAATCCGTCAAAATTCTAGTCTGTGCAAGATTTAATGCTGTGTTCTGATGGATTTTTGAGAATTTTAGAGTTTGAGTAATGAGTAGAGAGAAATTGAGGTAATGATTGGAGATTAGAGAAACGAGGGGAGAAAGATAGTGAGAAGTGAGAATAATAATTGGAGAGTGGAGAAAGAAATGAGATTAATAATTGAAAGCAGTGTAATGAGTATTTTTCGAGTTGAATTTTTTTTTTTTAAAACCAAACCAAACAAGTTTCATCAAGAGTTCATCAGAATTCCACCCAAACTTCAAGTACTTATTTTTTAACAAGTACTAATTCAAACCCCAAAAACAAGTGCAGAAACCTACCATCGAAATTCTGAGATAAAATAGAAAAGCAAGTATAAAACATTACCAGATAGAAGAAGCTTCAATTCCAGTATCAACAAGAGTTTTCCCCAATTTCTCAGGTCGCTCCTTTCTTCCAACTCTCTCTCTCTCTCTCTCTCTCCCTCCCTCTTGTGTATCTTTAGCTTTCAATTAGCACCGTTCCGGAACGGTGTATTTATTTTTTAAAAAGATAATTTTAAGCTCAAAAAATAATGTGTTTATGTAAATAATTTTTCTATCATAATGAATCTTGTTTGATAGATCTCATTGAGATTTTTAATAGGATGAAAAAAAATTAAAAAATTATTTTTTATTTATATTATTTTTAAATTTAAAAATATAAAATAATTACTTATTTTTTATTTTTTAAGAGCGGTTCTGGAACGGGCCTTAGTCTTTTCTAGGAAGAAAGGAAAAGCAAGAATTGACGTGGAAACTTTGGGGAAAAATCATCCCATGTGCTTGACCGCAAATGCTGAAAACAACTCCTTCGATCTCGCAGTGGTGGGATCAGCTCAATGGGGCTTCCAAACACCTATAAGTTTTCTTGTATATCTTGTTTTTTCTTGGTTCAATGGTTAGGAATGTCCGGTTCAGTTTACGCGCACTTCGACTATTAATCTTTCCGGTCCGGTTAAAAGTAGGTTATTTATGCTAGAATTAGGAGATTTATGCTAGAATTAAGAGATTCATAATAGATTTCTCTTTTGCAACCTAGCCTCAAAAAGCTGTCAAGTCCGGTCCGATTAAAGGTAAGTCATCTATGCTAAAGCTGCCAAGTCCGGTCCGATTAAAGGTAAGTCATCTATGCTAGAACCAGACATTCACAAAAAATTTCTCTCTTGCGATCTGTCCGAGAAGTTGCCAAATTTCGAAGATGTCTGAGTTTAAGACCCATTCCTGGTCTTCTTTTATGGGCATGATACTACTTGCTACTGCAACTGTCACGCAATTTCCAGGAACCGTAGTCAAGCAGTGGACTGAGAGGACTAAGTCAAGACTTTTGTGGAATGGAGAATAGTATCATCAATCAAGTTGATAAAAAAGAAAAGAAAAAGAATAGTATCCCATTGAAGGCCAAAAAAAAAGGAACAAAAAGGAAGACTCTTATTGGCAGATGGATTGCACCCCTAACTCTGCCAAGATCCAATTGTCCAAATGAGGATGAGAAGATCAACTGGGTCTGGTGTTTTTGAATAGGGTTGATTCTCTTCTTCGTAACTACCTGTGTTCTGTATGCTTTCAACAAGGTATGAGCCCCTTACTCCTTACTGTATTCTCTGATAGTTTCCAGTTTCTTCAAAATTTGCTTGTTTACCTACTTGTTTTTTGTGATAAATATATCTACTTGTTAACTGTGTGTCAAATTGATGGTTTATTGACGGATTATGAGACTTTGCACGTTTGATGGGTTTGAACAGTGGACTAATAGTTAGGCCGTGTTTGGATGATTTTGGGGTAAAAGATGTCGGAAAATTCGGGTTTCCACAAGTGAGTTGTGGATCAAAGAGGGAACCACACGCCATTTGAGGTCGGAACTTTTTTTGTTTTCTGTTGCTCAAAACCGGTTACGGGTGAATGGAAAATTGAGTTGGAAAGTCATCACTTGAACAAATTAAGAGTGTGTGACTAAGAGTGTGTTTAAGAGGGTCTTGATACCCTTCTCTAGTCAGCAATTGCCTAGTGGAGTTTGTAAGTGAAATTACTCTCTTACCTTTTCCTATTAAAAAAAAACGAAGGAGTGCAACTAGCTTCCTAAGAAGCAGGGACACTCAAAAAGGAGGTGGCGTGTCCCGTGTTACTCAGACCCTCTTAGATAGGTGTCCGATGCTCCTTTGTAGGGTTCATTGTTAGACAACCAAATTCCTAATTCGGACTGACACTTTTTCTTCCATGTGCTCGACACTTCTTTACGTTTATGATTAAGAATAAATATGTGATTGAACTTGCTAACATGTGATTATCAATATCTCGTAATTTCACTTATCACTATGGTGTAAAAAGTTGGAAAGATAGTAATTCTTAACAACTAATTGTATATAAATTCAATTGAACTTTTTTAAAGAATTTCTTGAGGATTCCTAACCGTGCACTTCTTTTTTAAGGAATTTTTGAGTCTTGTGTCCATCTAGATTTTTCATAACTTTGTAGTATGTTATCTAGTATAAAATTCGGGACATATTATTATGGTGATATGTATACATAACATATATTTGAATATGTTTCATGGTTGTATTTCCAACGTGTCCGTGTCTACATTTTAGAAAATAATGTATTTGCGTGGCCAGGTCGGTGGTATCTGTGTTCCATGCACCCGTGTCCGAGTCGTATCTGTTTCCCATGCTTGTATTGGGAGGTGTGTCCGGGTCGTATCTGTTTCCCATGCTTGTATTCGTGATTCTTAGCTAGCTTCGATCCCACATCAGTTAAGTGGGAAATGTTTCTTGACTATCCCAGACTGGATATTGGAATTATGATTGGGCCCCAAGGGATACCCAAGTTGTATAGAGGGAGGACCGAGGCTCATTTGGGCTTGGCCAATTACCGCCAGTCTGACCGGACCTAGTTAGGTTTGGGTCATTCAGAAAAGTATAATTCATTTTTCTGAAAAGTTTATTTAATTAAATTTTCTTTCCTATAAATTATATTTCTACTCTAGGAGCTTGTTGGTTACAGTTAGTTACCAACCATACCGGTTTGTGCCTGTTTGGATCCAACCATTTGGCCCGTTCATAACTGTCGCCCATAGTTTTAAAAACCGGCCTACGTAGCGGTTTTTCAGCTGGTATCGCTATACCCCTATATCCCTGCTACCCAAAATTCACATTTCGTACTGCCCGTTCCCGCTACGGATCGCCCATAGTTTTAAAAACCAGCCTATATAGCACTTTTTCGGCTGGTACCGCTATACCCCCTATATTGTTGCTATCCAAAATTCACATTTGTACTGGCCAGTTCTCGCTACGTATCGCTTGTTATCTGATATTTTACCCGCTACACAACTGCTTCAGGTGCTTTGGCGCCGCAACTAATTTTAAAATATTCATGACCGCTACACTCAATTCCAATTACGTCTTGTTCGATAGTTCCGCTACCGCTACACCTGTACCGCTACCGCGACACAGTTCCAATCTGCTATTTAAAACTATTCTGTCACCCCCAATTGTGTCTATTTATCGGTTTCAAGCAGGTGTGGTTTTACCTGAAATAGTAGTTTCATTTATGCACCATTCACAGGATCAAAAAAAATTTTATGTTCCATTCACTAATTCAACTTCTCATGTGCCTGAACATGCATTTTGTAGTTCTGAGTCCTGACTCTTTGTAGCACAGATACAGATACAGATATGAAAGATGAGATTTCTAAAAAAATGGCACATAGACACTGCAGGAAGTATGACAAAAATAAATGAATAATAGATATATTTTATACCAGTGGAGACATAGTCATACTTAGAACCATGAAGAATCAATATATATAAGCAAGCATCACATCACACTTTGAATCCAAAATATTAGAAGTAATACACATTTAGCCCCCAAAAAATTTTAAAAATTGCACAATTAACCCTTGTCGTGTCCCTATACGTATCCTACCCCCTAAAGAAATTAATTTAATGTAATGGACATGCCACGTGGCATGTCCCATAAGTATTTTGATGTGTCCCCCCGAGTCGGACACGAGGACATGTAGCCTCTGGGAGTGTCAGTGCTTCATAGAGTTTTGAGAGACCAGTAATACACTGCTGTTGGTTCGGCAGGCACACAGATTGCACTTTTGCTTTGTCGGATCGCTTTTGTACTATCTCTCATAAAACCAATTGGTGTTAGCGAAGGCTTCAATTAAGACTTTTATGGCATTCGACATCGTACCTAGAAGTTTGTTTTTAGAGCGGTAGCAGGGAGTGGCATTGTGTAACTAAATCCATGGGGGCACTGCGGGCCCAACAATCCTTCCTCACGATGATGCTCCCGCGACTCGAACCATGACTTTCTGGCTCTGATACCACTTGTCGGACCGCTTTTCCACCATCTCTCCTAAAATCAATTGGTGTTAGCGAATGTTTCAATGAAGTCTTTTATGGCATTCGACATTGCACCCGCAAGTCTGTTTTTAGAGCGGTCGCAGGGAGTGACATTGTGTAACCAAATCCACGAGGGCACTTCGGGCCCAACATGCTTATGTGTGGTCCACTTGCAGCCATATTTCTCAAAATGCCCAAGTTTAATGACTTCATCAGTCACTGGCCCTCTTGTCGACCATGGTATCTTGAGAGGGAATGTTAGGAGAGTTCATATGCACCTTTGCGGGGACGAATCTATTTGAAAACATAGTGCTAGGCAAGAGACTTGGTCACTTCTCTGTTCTCTGATTCTAAAAACTCTGCAAGTGCTGTAAGAATTACGTTTCCGGATTTCTTTTTTTGTTTTTTTTTTCCTGGTTTTTGTTCTTGCCAGCTTCAGTTTTCTGTCTCTATTTCCTGTATCCTGTTTCTGTACTAGTTTGTTGATTTTGGTTAAACAAATTTTATTTCTTACAACGAAATACCATCCAATTTGTGTAGAGAAATTCTTTGCACATTCTTTTCCTGGTTCAAATCACTCCACAAATTGGGAGAGATTCGGAGACAGATCGGGAGCAGAGGGACGGCGATTTAGAAGAGAAGTTAAGGCATGTTAATGTTAGGTCTAATAGGAACTTAAAGATGCATCAGAAGGGCAAATTGGAAACCGAGCATGACTACCCACTGGTGAAATATGTACTTTAAAAATGTAGTTGGGGCAATTGCCTCTGCTAAGTACCTTGGTATGTCTTGCCTGTGTTGAATTGAAAGTTTGGCAAGTCCATGTGAAACCATGTGCACTGCAGAGCTTCATGTCTTCCTTAAGTACTTATTTGCGTGTTTTTTCATGTATGCAAACTATCCAAACACAAACTGTGTAGGCACCGAAGAGCAGATGAGGAGATGTCGGTACTTAATATCGGAGAAAGAAGAATATCGTCGTTTGAACTTAGTGGGCTCGTATCCTACATCGACACAACAGAGATCCATGAGGCATCTTGGCCTCCTAGGGAATAGAAAGCTTAAATATGACATTTTCCTTGAACCTTAGACCGATTTTTGTATTCTTCATCTTCTTTGGGCATTTTGATTGTCAAAAAGAAACTATCAATGTGTTTTATTTGCTCCCATTATCTGTTGTGTTTGGTTGAGCCGAGCTTGCCTTTGCTCGGGTTTAACTCTTTAGAAAATGAGGCTGTAAATCAGGCTCGAGCTCATTCAGTGACGATATCCAACGAGTTTGACGAGCACCAAAGTGAGCCTAACACCAAGCTATTAGGGCAAAGTCCACTTTCACCCCATGTGGTTATCGCCATGTGTGGATACCCTCCTCATGGTTCAAAAATGACCACATAACCTACCTGTGATTTTGAAAATGTGCGGATAGACCCTCTGCCGTCATGTTTTCTATCCATATTAACGGACACACATTAAAAGACCGATATACCCTCATCATGTCCCTTGATTCTTCTTCTTTTTTAAATCTAATCACACCATCCCTATAACGGAAATTGAATCAAAACCGTTGATTTTGCAAATTTTGATGAGTACTACATCTGTGTCAAAATTCAAGTCAATCAAAAAAATGAAAAGCTCATGGTCGAATCGATTTTATTATGAAATTAAAATTTCAAATTTGAATTGACTAAAAATTAGATCATTGGGTTATTGATGATTGAGATGATTTTTTTTACAGAGATATTCTATTCTTTATTTAATACATTATGAACGACTCAGATTACATTGTAGAGGCATGTGAGATACACCTCCGTTAATATGGATGGAAAACATGACGACAAGGGGTCTATCCGCACATTTTCAAAACCACAGGTAGGTTATGTGGTCAGTTTTGAACTATGAGGGAGGTATCCGCACATGGCGATAACCACATGGGGTGAAAGTGGACTTTGCCCAAGCTATTAATGAACATGTCAGTTTGTTTTTCTAACAATGCCCTTAAGGATTGCAGGGCATGGACCGTAATGTATGCCCTTAAGGACTGCAGGGTAGCGACTGTAATGTTTCCCCTTAAGAATTGTATTGTATCAGTTACAAAAGTAAGGGTAGTCTAGTTTCGTAGGTAGGTTGATGGGTGGTGTGCATCTGCTTATTTTACTCACCATTTGTCCAATAATTTGAGGTTATTCAGATTAAGATAGGCTTGAAAATAGTTGTGTCCAAAAGAGAATAGTTTTATCCTAAAAAGTTGTTTTGAAACACAAGGTGGACGCTAATGGAATCTAAATTTTATAGATAGTTCTTGGCCGAAATATAGACTCAGGAAATTTATGACAAAGGCAATGACAAAATCTAGACAATCACTCCTGTCTGTGAGCTCAAGTTTTCGCTGACTAGATCCTAGAAGCTGTGAGACACTAACGTTTATCGCCACCTTTTTGTTGGGAAATGCTTCAATACACATCCCCTACTTTTGGGAAATGTTATGCCTATGTTTGGTGAATTTTATGCCTCCTTAGGTGAAATGTTACGGCTTGTTTTGGTGAATGTTATGCCTTTTTATGGTTGGGGTTGCATATGGTATGCACTTGTATAGGTGTTGTGCCTCCGCTTCTTTATGATGAAATGTTATGCCTCTTTTTGCCTCAAAATGTTACGCCTATTTGTGGTGAATGTTGTGCCTCTTTTTGGTGAATGTTAGGGGGTGCATATCATATTCTCCCAAAAGGGGGGTGTTTGTAGCTTGACAGCTGACACTCATAGGAGTAACATGCCTCAAGAAGTTATCTTTAGTTTCCACAATATGCTTAACTAGAAAGAAAACAAGAAAGCAAAATGCCAGCAGTAAGGTTGGGACAAAAATTTTATCGCCTTTAGAAGCTGGGACGTAGGGGTCATGATGATCCAGATTCCGGTGGGAGGGATCTTCCTCACGAAGCCAGAGAGCTTTAATAATATTAATTGTAGTGATGGTAGGGGGATGTTGGAAATTGGACACTTCCTCGGTCCCGCTTGTAATGGATCTTGGACCGCTTCCATTTTGATACATAGTTGGCCCTCGAGCTGGTCCACCTGTTATCTATCTCTGGCGCGGGCAGATTCAAAGTGGAAGCAGCAACAATTTTCATGTTTTGCTTTTCTCACTTAAATGTCTATAGCAAACGCACGATATGGCAATAATCACCTTGATTTGGCTTCCTTACACTGACGAATTACGATAGGTGTTAGTCACCTCCGGTACCTAAAAACCAATTAGAGTGTGACTTTGTGCATCTCGTGCAGTAACACTATTTTCTTTTTTATTCCAATCTTTTTTTCCAAATTCTCAGATCCCTATTTAAGCTAAACAACTAAAGATATTGTTATGTAGTCATTGACTCGTAGGTATTGTATTACAAAGACTCTGTAGATTTCAGATTTATTTCATGCTAATTATGTGGAAATTGACAATAAGTTGAATTAAAGAGCCCAAATTTCCGGCCAACCAATGAAAGATTGGGAATCATACTTCCAGCTAAAATATCTATGTACTGTTGGTTCTTCATTCCAAAAGAATTAATGCAGCACAATTAGATAAAGAAAAATAAAGCTTTAGGAATCCGCACCTATGGAACCTTAGTGTTGGAGTTTGTCCCACATCGGTTAATTATCTCCTCCAAAACTAGTATATGAGCATGGACGGCATCTCCACTCTTTGCCAATTGGTTTAGAGTTGATGCTTTAACATGGTTTCGGAGAATTTGTTCCCCTTGTTTTTGCCATAAGTGCACAATTATTTGTTGTGATCGAAGTGTTTGCCATAAGTGCACAATTATTTGTTGTGATCCAAGTGTTATGGATTCTTTGTTTGTCTCTCCACGTGCGAGTCGGGGGTTGCACGTGCGGGGGAGTGTTGGAGTTTGTCCTACATCGGTTAATTATCTACTCCAAAACTAGTATATGAGCCTGGACGGCCTCTCCACTCTTTGTCAATTGGTTTGGAGTTCGATGCTTTAACACTTAGAAATCTACATCTAGGAGGCATCCACAACAGTACTCAAACGATCCATAAATCAAAACAATATTTGATGAGTCCTTTAAATAGGGTCTTCCGAAGGATAAATACTAATGAACATAAGACAACCTAACACCACTATCTAGTGGATAAATTCTAAATAAACAACTAAAACTACTTGGTAATGTCCAATAAATAACAATATGGCAGATAAATATCCTCCCCCTATCAAGAGTTCACCTTATCAAGGGCCCCTTCTTCGTACAAATGTACTTCTTTCGTTACCGTTTAAGCTTTATCAGTTCATTGGAAATTCCAGCTGATTCTTTTGTTCCAATCTTGCAGTTACTTACTCAAAACTTTTTCTTCCGTCTTTTTACTTTTTTGTTACAGATTTAAGTTTCTTGATGCACAGTGAGGCTTAATGGATATTGTTCCAGTGTTATATACTGGGTTCAAGGGCACAATTTCTGCTTCAAACAGTTTGGATGAAATTCATGGATATCTAAATGATGCATTGAAAATGCTTCATGCTAAAAGGGATGATTACAGGAACAGATTTCAGAGGCACAAGAACAAGAAGGCAACTAATGCTTATACTGAATGGAGTTCCATGGTGACGAAGATTGAGAATGAAATGCGAGATCTTGAAACGAGATACGAATTAGAAAAGAAGCGCTCACGATTATGGAAATTTCCTCAACGTTCAGGATTCTGCCAAGACATGAAAGATAAGTGTGAAAGAGTTCTCCTTCTTTTGAAGCAGGGCAATGAACTGGGAGAAGTTATGGTTGATCCTCCGCCAAAACCTGTGGAATTGATGCCCGCACCAGAAATCCATAAATTTAAGACACTTCAGATGCATGTGGATAAGATATTGGATTTCCTAGGGAAAGACAAAGTTAAAGGGATTAGGATCCATGGAATGGTGGGGAGTGGTAAAACAGCCATAATGCAGAGCTTGAATAACCGGGAAGAGGTTCGTGAAAAGTTTGATATTGTCATATGGTTGGACGTTTCAGCAGAGGGTAACAAGGAGAATCTGAGCACAGAGCAGTTGCAAGGGGCTATTGCGAGAAAACTGAAACTTGATGTTGAAAGCACCAGTGATGCTCATGCAGTTGCAAAGAGGATATTGGAAGAGTTGGAGGGTCAGAGGTATTTGCTACTCTTGGATGATGTGAGGCAAGATCTGGACTTGTATTGCCTTGGAATCCCAGAAACTAAGAATGGTAGCAAGGTTGTTTTGACAACTAGATTTGGCCATGTCTGCTCCTCAATCGTTAATAGGGCCGTCAAGGTAGATGGTTTACCCGAAAATGAGGCATGGGAATTGTTTCATGATGTTTTGGAAAATCCAAAACTTACAGAGAATACAAAAATCTCACAACTTGCCTGGAAAATTGTCAAGAAGTGTGGTGGCCTTCCGCTCGTTCTAAAAATGCTGGCAAGTAACTTCAGAATTAGGAAGAGTGAAGATCAATGGGTGGATGGATTTAACAACTTCAGAAAATGGCCTAACATTAAACATGAAGGCATGGGGGAACTGTACGAATTGCTGAAGTTCTGTTCCAATAACTTGGACAGTGCACAAAAGCGTTGCTTTTGTTATGGTGCTTTATATGCTGAAGATAGTCAAATCCCCATAGATTGTTTGTTGGACTGTTGGGGTGCTCAAAATTTTCTTGGCAGTGACGATGATGGAGATGAACTGCGCATCAGTGGCCGTATCATATTGCAGCATCTTAAGAATGTTTCCTTACTTGAGGAAGGTATTACCACTGAGTATGTGAGGATGCACAAAATTATCAGGCAAGTGGCGCTACATGATGGTGAACATACACATATGGTAAAAACCAAGGAAGCCTTGCGAAAAGCCCCAGATATCAAACATTGGTCAGAGAAGAATTGGATCTCTCTGATGGACAATGAACTCCAAATGTTACCAGAGTGCCCAGATTCTAGTGTGCTTTCCACTCTCTTCCTGCAGAAGAATTTAAGCTTGAAAAAAATACCTGTGTCATTTTTCAATCACATGGAAACTCTCCTAGTTCTGGACTTCTATAGAACGGGTATTGTGTCCTTACCTCAATCCCTATCGAAGTTGATCAGACTCAAAGTGCTCTATTTAAATGGTTGCATATATCTGACTGAGCTTTCTTCTCAATTAGAAGGACTTGTGAATCTTGAGGTGCTTGATTTGCGGGGTAGCGGGATAAAACATATTCCACAGCTCCTTGAGAAATTGCTCCGCCTAAGGCGTTTGCTAGTATCATTTCCTGACACCTATTCTTCAGTGGTAGCTACTAATTGCGAAGTGATTTCCAAGCTGTCTGCATTGAAGGAGTTGATCATTGACGTGAAAGCTCCCCGTAAGCAGTGCAGTGACGAAATTCTGAATTCTACCATAGAAAAGATAGTCACCCTAGAACTGACCACTCTCCAGTACCGGTTTTCAGATGAGACAGTAGATGTCATAAAGGTGGAGGCGGCCACTACATATATCTGGGTTCCCGATGCAGCTATTCTAAGAATTTTCCTCGAGAGAGGTGACCTTTGCTTTGCATCATTTCAAGTTTGCATCGGTTTCTATTCAACCTCTCCTCAAATTCCCATGTCTTACCAGTATGAAAGGTACATCAAATGTGGAAACTACAGTCCAGAAGTTTCAGCGTTGCTTGCTAAAGCAGATGCATTTGAATTGGTTAACCACCCTGACGCTGTGAATCTAATGGAGCTCGTTGAGAGCATGAACGAGGTCCGAGGTTTACTGATTGAAAATTCCAGTAAAATCGAAACAATCGTGGATATTAACTCTACAACTAACAGCCCAATACTGCCAAACCTTGAGCAACTCTACGTAAGGAATTTGCCAATGTTGAAGAGCATTTGGGAAGGCCATGTACCATTTGGTAGTGGTCTATGCAAACTCAAGGTTCTTGTTTTGAGAAATTGTCCAATGTTGTTCAAGATATTTTCAGAGGGGTTGGTTCAGACGAATCTGGGAATCCAACAACTAGAAGTTGAAGACTGCTTCGAAATTGAAGAGATAATTATGGGGTCTGATTTTCTGCTTCCAAACCTGGAGAAAATGACACTTAATAATGTGCCAAAATTAAGGAGCATTTGTGCAAATGAATCGATGGAGTGGCACTCCTTGAAGGAGCTTGAGATACATGGATGTCCCAGATTGAGTAGATTACCTTTCGGCAAGGATAATGCATTGAATCTGGGATCCATTAAAACAGATAAAGTTTGGTGGGATGCGTTGCACTGGCAACAGCACGAGGTCAAGGAACACTTTGAGCAATATTGCACCTTCAGGTAATGCTTATGGTTAGGAAATATCCTTTATCAATGAAAGTAACTTAAGATATATGTGCTTCTTTTTATCAAGCCAGCTACCATTTGAAAATTTTATTCGTTTAAGATATTTCAGAAGTCAACTCCCTTGGTGCTTTTGATGAGATCCATTTCTCTTAATTTGCTTTACAGGAGTACTATTTTTGTTGATCTCAAGTACCCGGCATTAATTTCAAGACCCATGTCATTTTTTCTGACCGAAATGTATGGGACTTGGTTCAGCTGGTTTGTAGATAGGGTTTTGAGCTTCCTATTACTGTATTACGTTATAAATAAGGTCTTGGCATTCTACTTATCAGCTTTAGATTAATGGGATTGTGAGTCGATTACGGCTGTGGCCTTTTGTGGATTAGAGCTGTGCCCTCGCATGCTTCATCTGTCCCATCTCCCTTTCCGATTTTGCGTGTCTAATTACACGGCCTGCACTATCAACTACAGATTGTTTGAAAATTGAAACCATTTAGGTGCCATAGTACTGATACCTAAAGTCATTTTAATGTAATGGGTGTAGAATCCAAATTTCATTCCTGGCCTTAACGCTTACCCAATGTGGGTACTGAGTACTGATCTGCAGATCAAATTGAACACGAATCTGACATTGTTTAGGAAGCTCGAGGTTGTAGGTTGAGAACTTTTGAATTCATAATGTTAGTCTTGGAATCACATATCTTTTGACCTTTAGAACTTAACCGTTAAAATGGTGTTTTTAAAGTTAGTTGTGTCTCAGTGTGTCTAAGACAAACTAGGGTCTCAGCTTTCAAGCCTACACATGAGACATTATCATCAATGTATCATGTATGTTGAATCTGAGACTATGAAATTGCATCTTAGAAATACGAATTCTTCTTGATATTAGAAAATTGACTCGATAGTTGAATCTGAGACTATGATTAAAGCCGAGAGATGAAAAACAATTCAAAACTTTGATGTCATTAAGCTTTAATACCAAATGGGTACAAAACGAAGCTAAATCATTGTCTGTTTGGTTTTTTTAGCCTCAATCACTTTGTCTATTCTTTGTTCACTCCGAATTTTGTACGTTAATTTACTTGTTGAAAAGAATACTAATAAAACACTGGGATTTCAAGACCATGTCTTGGTATTACGTTTTGGAAGTGTATTAGGAAAGTGGTCAACTCGTTTCTGATTTGCTTTTTACTTCAACTTGTGCAGCACCATGCCAACTACTGCTACTGGTGTTATTGACAGCATTGGCGAGGGGACATCCAGACGCATGTCCCAGGGAGAACTTTCTAGGGCTGCTCCCAAGAGAAGGCTCTCAGAAGAAGAGAAGGGGAAAGCAGTTGCCTCTCCTGAAACTAGCAAGAGAGGTAGATCTGAACAAAATCCCTGGGTCTAAACAGGATATCCATCCGATAGCAGCTAGTAGTTGGACTGTCTATGGTGACGGTAACCAAGTGTCATTAACTTTCTGCCTATAGGGAACAGCTGCTGCTGGGGGATCAAACGTTCAATGAAATTTGGTCTTGGCATGACAGTATTAGTTATTGGGTCTTAGTATATAACTTGACAAAATCACACTTTAAGGCATTTTGTAGGAGTTTGGAGACATGGCAGGGGTCTTCGTTACATGTTTGTCATAATTTTGATAATAAGTTTGTTTCCGTTTCAGTTGACTTATCTCTATGCATAGTTTGTGCCAATCTGCACCTATCCCTTCTTATTTTGGTTCTTTCATCAGTTTCTCCGGCTTGGCTTACCTTAGATTGGTTACCCCTTCCTTCCACTTACACATTTCCTGTATCAAGAATGTTTTTGTGTAGTGATAAGGTTTGGGGGAGATGGAACTCGTGAATCTGTTTGCAACGGCTCCATATACTTGCTTGATATCTTGGGCTGCTTTTCTTTTTCTGAAACTGCAATAACTGGGTGCACCATATGTGTTTTGTTTGAGTGTGAATTCTTGCTGCTGTTGCATTCTCTGTTGGATCTGAAAAGCGTTCATTAGCCACCTATATCCAGTGTCACACGGACACGGGTATTACCCCCTGTTTGTACCATAATTAATATTTCTATTTTTATCCGTCGATCAGGCGACACGTGGCAAGGGTAAAAATGGGTAAGTGGAAGAATGGAATGGACTCACCTTAATAATTTAGAATGGAAGTAAATCGATGGTGAAACTATAAAAAGTCTTGCCCGTCGATTGGCCTACACGTGGCGTATTCCTATGGCCTTTTTGTCCGTCGATCAGGTGACAGGTGTCAAATGGAACTGGATCCCATGATTCCACGATTGAAGAGGACGATAACCGCAATTAACGAGACAATTTTCTCAACGTGGGCATGATCGGCAGTTGGAGGAAGTTCTTAATCAGAAATCAAGGGAGTTTTTCAACTGCTACTTTGGGGGGAAGATTTGAATTCAAATGTAAAAAGGCCTATTTAAGAACAAGTTAGTAGCAGTTTCAAGGATACACAAACAACGCCAATCAGACCTTTATCTTTTCTTTTCTAGGAGTAGAGCTAACTTGTAATTGTTCACTCAATCATCTCGATTGATTGTTTGGCCTTTATCTTTTCTTTTCTAGGAGTAGAGCTAACTTGTAATTGTTCACTCAATCATCTCGATTGATTGTTCTTCTACTTTGAGGGTTAATAAAGTCCATTTTGTTAATCTTCTTCCATACTTCATCCACTTCATTGTTTGTTTCCAAAGAAGTCCTGAAATAAGGCAAGGAACCAAACTCCACTTTTCACACCCACATTCCAGCAAACCTCAAATACAATTTCCCGTCGATTCTCCGTTGATTGGAAAGAAAACAAGAATTTTGGTAACACCCCCGAGTCTGGAACCCCATATTCAGAAAGGAAACAAGGAAACGGGCGACATTGCCCCATGTGAGCATGATGTTCAGGGCTCTAGCCATTTGAACATAAGAAGGTGGAGTAAAGAGATCACGGTGAAAATGACAAAAAAGCAAAAATACATTGTTGAAGGATGAAACCTCGAAGGGACGGGTATAAATTGGTCGGAGGAACCTTCTTGAGGGAGCTTGAGAGGATTCACATAGATGAGAAGAGTATGGTGAGGAATGCTTCACCCCTTGGTGAAATTATAGGCTCCTCAACAGGCATCTTACAATCGTGTAACAGGGAGCTTGAGAGGATTCACATAGATGAGAAGAGTATGGTGAGGAATGCTTCACCCCTTGGTGAAATTATAGGCTCCTCAACAGGCATCTTACAATCGTGTAACTCTGGCTGGATGGAACGATGTAAGCTGGTTTCAGTTCCTGATTCGTTTTCGCGAACGTAGAAGAAGTCCTGATTGCAAATGAAAAACGAGCACAGAAAATAACAATTAGTTTCACCTCTTTTTTCTTAGCTTACATCCTTGGAATAAAATTTGCCCGAGGAGGAAAAATGTGCTAGGGACGATTGTTGGAGGTGAAACTAATCTTTGAATATTAATTAGCTTCGAAGCTGAGCTAAGTTAACTCTCTTGTTTAAAGGAAGCATAGGCATATTGTATTCATTATACTAGAAGACAAGTATAAAGGACACTAACGGGTCATGATTACAAAAAAAAATCCAAAAGCAGCAAAAAGCGGTTACAGTAGTGCATAATCCACGAGCCCATTGAATACAGGTTTTGGAAGAATCAGATTTGCATCAAGTGAAAGCACCAACCTCGCCCCCATCATTGCCGTCTCTACCGCTACTGGCGGAACTCCACCACCATCTTCTCTGGGAAGCCGTCCTGACACTGGAGGTCCAAATAACTCTAGAAGACTGAAATGAAGGGAAAAGACACTTGCACTCCTAAATAAAGTTCATTCAATCTCAAGTACTTTCTTTCTGTTGAACTATACACATAAACCCCTTGAGATTTCCTGTTCATAACTTGGTTGATTTTGATCAACCAAGGTCTTCACATCCATTTTCCTGTACTGACTTAACTATTGGAGTGCTCTCCGGCCAAACACAATTAGCTGGTGAGCATCTGACGGTGCTCTTGTTTTGCAGGCACATGTGATAAATGGTTCCATTAAATTAATAATCACACGCTAGGTAGTGACACAAAATTAAACCCGCTACATGACAGAACAGTTTGCCACTTTTACATCGAAGCTTGAAGGAGAAGCAGCAGTGCTGAGCAAAAAAAAAAAAAAAACACAATTACAGCAGCAGTTGCACCCTAGTACTCATAGGCATCCCCCGTGATCAAATATGATGACAACATTGGCCTGGACCCAAACAAATGAAACGCTCAGGTCCGATAACTGGATATAATCACAGGAGGATGATGGGTTTTGGTTGAGGTAGGGTAAGATGGGTCTTTCAACTCATCGTTTGTGCACTTGCTTGTATCCAAGCCAAAAGCTGATTTGATGGGGTCTGTAGGAGTAGTGGAATCAAACATTATGCGAGGAGGAGCTTTAAGTCGGTTGTTGCAAGTATGGTGGTTTGTGTATGTGGTCTGATACATCAGTGGGTTATCCTCGGTTCTTTGCACCAGTTTCTTGGCTAGGCAACCCTGAGAAGTCCTGTAAGTACACTCATAGTAGTAGCTCCTGCACATTAAAAAAAAAAAACTGGATTAGCTAGCCTTTTAACTTCCAGGACTCCAAAGCCCAAAACGTGTTAGTATTTTATTTGAAATACCAGTCAAGTGCAGTTTCATATCGGTTCCTAATAGATGGAAGTCTAAATGGTTACCCTTTATAAGTCTTAAAATCCTAAGGAGTGTGTCACAAACTCACGATATTCTTGTTCGTTTGTTGATGCACCATATATTATTGCGGCTCAAGGCTTTTGTATTTTGAGTAGGGCCTTGAGCCTAGGGTCGGCAAATGGTGCCTTGGATCCCAAAAGTTCTACTTTGCCCTTTCTATTTTTCGAGGTCTCATACAAAACAGCCAATTGAAGTCCTCTAATCATTTTAAAGCAATGTCCGTTCATTTCCCAAATGCATGTTTGTTTATAACATGAAGTTGCCTGCAGACTCTGTATACCAGTTACAGTAGCCTACCGGAAAAGGAGATTTTCCAATTTTAAGTTGATGAGTTGATCACATGATTACATCTTACATATGGTCAACCATGTCCAAGAAAAATTGAACTGCAGTACGTTATATATCGAAAACTGATCAACAATGGCCAAGAAAAACTGATAAATGTCTACTCTATTCCTAGAGGGTGGAGAAGGGGTGCTCTAAGCGTGGGGGGACCCGCAATTCCTTTGGCCAGGGATGAACCCTCAACATTTTGGAAGTCTTGAGGAGATACCACCGGACTAAAGGCCCATTTGATGCCGGTCAAAGTCCTTGAAGTCATTCAAGAAGTCATTGAGTCGATCAAGGAGTCTATTTAAGTTTTAAAGTGTCTTTTAAGATTTCAAGAGTCTTCCTAGTTTCTAGAAAGTCAATTGTCTTTATTTTTTCATTAAGTTTTAATTGAAATCTTAGTTTATTTTTCCTATGATGGAGGATTGTTCCAACAAGTCCTATATATATCTTTTGCTATGAATGAAATGAGTAGTTTTTGAGTGTTGATTAAAATAGCCTTTGGCTTGTGAGAAGATATTCTTCTTGCAACTCTTATCCTTCAGTGGATTCCGATAGGTGGTGAGTTTCCCGTTACTGTATCTCTTAGGTGGATTCCTTAGAGTGGTGAGCGGTTCCTAGCCCTGTATCCCTCGTTAAATCCTCAGGTAGTGTCAATCTGTACCCCGTTGGGTTCCTAACTTGGGTGGTGAGCTTTACCCTTTTTATCATTCTCACTTTTCTTCTTTCCCATCTGCAAAATCCAGTATCAAATTGGTATCAAAGCTCTTGGGTTGCCATGGCTGGGGTGGTACAACATCAGCAACAACAAGAACAACAACAATCATTTCAGAATCCACATCGTGGGGAGGACAAGGATAGTTTCAAGGTAGACGATGCTACTATTGAATGGCCTTTTACATAAAAAATTATTCCAGATCCAATTGTGGATTAGTGTAAACCACCAATTTTCGACGAAGAAACGACTATTATTGAAGAAGTTTCTAAAGCAAATGATGAGTTCCAAATACGTGGTGGGTCTTTCGAGCAACAAAATGTGGATCCATTTTGGAAATTTATTGAAGGCTCTGCAAGCAAGAATCCATGGGTTACGTACCTAGAGCACAATGTGAAGGAAATAGTTCATTTAGTTTTTGGCGATGTTTTAAAGTTCACATCTGAAAAAATTAATTTCAAGTACAAGGTTGATGCAAACAAGATTCGGCGTTCTAAACTGTTTCAAGCCTTGGAAACTCGAGGACGAGTTTTCTCAACCGGGGGAGAATGATGCCGGTCAAAGTCCTTGAAGTCATTCAAGAAGTTATTGAGTCGATCAAAGAGTCTACTTAAGTTTCTAAGTGTCTTTTAAGATTTCAAGAGTCTTCCTAGTTTTTAGAAATTCAATTGTCTTTATTTTTTCATTAAGTTTTAATTGAAATCTAAGTTTATTTTTCCTATGTTGGAGGGTTGTTCTAACAAGTCCTATATATAACTTTTGCAATTTGCTATGAATGAAATGAGTAGTTTTTGAGTGTTGATTAAAATAGCCTTTGGCTTGTGAGAAGATAATTCTTCTTGTAACTTTTATCCATTCCGATAGGTGGCGAGTTCCCCATTTCTGTATCTCTTAGGTGGATTCCTTAGAGTGGTGAGCGGTCCCTAGCCCTTTATCCCTCATTAAATCCTCGGGTGGTGTCAATCTGTATCATGTTGGGTTCCTAACTTGGGTGGTGAGCTTTACCCTTTTTATCCTTTTTACTTTTCTTTCTTCACATCTGTAAAATCCGGTATTACCATTGACTAGTGGAAGAACTTGATTATGCAAGTTTAATAAAACTTTGGTAGGTAAATCTAGTCGAGAAGAATAATGTTTAATCTATACTTGTTTACTTGTCTATCCTTTTTGGATTTTTGGTGATACAATTTTTCATTTGTTTCCTCTCGTAGTTGGGCTTGTGTTTTCGAATGTTTCTGTCAACATATGTTGAGGACCTCATCTTAGAAGTTTGCCTTCAAACCGAAAACTGATGGGTAGTCCTGATTTCTGGACTCGCTCAACAACATATTTAGAGTGCTTGGAAGGAAGATTTGAGTTTTTGGGCACAAAAGATCACTGGATAAAGTTGGCACAAGCCCCTCCCTCAACATTCTTAAGAGTTTTTGCTTCTGAAAATTCGAGGAAGATTAGTACTGAAATCAAACCTTGGGTATCTGGGATTGAGGACTTCTTTCCGTCTACATTGTCTCCATACATGACCATCGTCGGGTAAATTTGGGGTGATTCTTGTGCGTGATGAGGGGTTCTTTCTGCATTTAGAGATATAATATTATGAACTCCATACATAAAACACAAAAATTCTCTCAAGTATAAGGGATTCAAGGGTTTCGTGGCCCCAATCCGCTAAGGTTTGTATTTTTTAAGTACTTATTTTATAGACATGTCATCCTCTCACAATACATCACTTTTAATTAAAATACAACACTTTTAATTAAAAATAAGTATTGATTTCCCTTATCGGAACAGGGCCAAGCTAATAAGCCCAGACACGGACACAAACATGGACACAGAGTCATAGACACATACCAGCAATTCTAAATAAGCACGGACAGAGATTATTAGAAATGCACTATCAATCAAGAAGAAAGAAAGAAAGAAAGGCTAATCAAAACCCAGAATCAGTCGATCAAGAACAAAGAACGGATAATCGCTCACCTTATCGAAGTACCCAAAGTATTCAACGGTGCCCCGGGGTTCTCCGGACTCGGATCGGGAGCCTTGCCGGAATTCAGTATCGAAATAGTATCCGCAAACGACCTCAGGATTTTCCCGATCAGATAATCGGCTTCAACGGATCTATCGGTACCGAAGGGCTCGTGGATGATGGCTCGGAGCTGGTTTGCCAATTCAAAGCCTTCGGCCAGCTCATGAACGGCGTTTTCCCGGCGAGCTAGCAAGTTTTTCAGCAAATTGGAGTCCATTTTCGTGACTTGAATTTGTTGATCTCTCTTCAGTAGGCTTGGAAAGTAAAGAAGGGTTGGAAGGGTTTTCGTTTCATGTACTCCAAGGCGAACGAAAAGGACAGTTGCTTGCTGGGAAGATTGGAGTGAGCTTTCTTGGAAAACTCAGACGACTTGACGGAGTAGAAACGAGCAATTCGAACAAAGATGCATTTGGAATCTTTCTCATTTAATATACGTGGATCCGATACGATTAATATTTAGGGGTGCTATGAAACGCTGAGTCGTTCGCGACTTGTTCAAGACTCGACTCAAATCTAGGGACTCATCAAATTTTCATCGCTTAAAAACTTAATGAACGAACATCCACAATCTAAAACTCGGATCAGTTCGGCTATTTGGATATGTGTACATTATTATTTTTTTCAAGATTATATACATAAGAGTTAACGGTATATTAATATGTAAGTCCACAATGGATTCAGAGACTGTTTATAGTCCTAAACCCCAACAACGTTACCCGTGGGGCTCGAACCTCCGCCACCGCTGTGGGAGGGTGAGAAAACCAGCTGGTGGACATTAGTTTGAGCAGATAACTTTTTTGGTTGAAAATACTCATTCGTTCTAATTTATTTATTTTTGGGAGAGTTTGCGCAATATTTCGATTGATTATGTTTGATAATTTATAATCTTTCAGGTGATTTTGAAATTATAATTTTAAAAAAATTAATTAAAATTTTTCAAACAAAATTTTTATTACATATATATTAAAAGTATTATTAACATAAAAATAAAATTAATTTTTTAACCAATTAAAATAGAAGAGAAATTTAAAAATTACTAGTACGGAAGGAGCAACCCCAAAGACCTCTAATCCACTCTAGTCAAGCACCACCCTTCTAATCTCTTTCATTCCATTGTTTATTTTTTAGAGAAATACATATTAAACCCTAGAGTTTAACAGATATTGGAATTGAAGTACATTACTTTGTAGGGAAATATTTACTTACAGCACTTGTGCTTGGGGCAATTTTAACTTGCACACCTTCAACTTCTTTTTGGAATTGAACTACAATCATATTGTAGGGGAACTTTTACTTACACACCTTATGATTGTAGGGGAACTTTTACTTACACACCTTGTGCTCGGGGCGATTTTAACTTACACACCTTCTAACTTCATTTTTGGATACTTACACCCCCTTTACTATCAGGTTAAGTGATCATTGTTATCTCCATTAATTGAACTTGTAAAAAGTCTAATTTTTGCAGACCCTCTCTCCACCGACTGTGGGTCCAATAATTTTGTTTAAGGCCTTAGACCTTGTTCGTTTTGAGATTTTGGATTTTGAATTCTAATAATTATCCTATTTATCTTCAATCATTACTCACGTTTTTCTCTCTAATTATTACCCATATTTTCAATTAATATTCTATTTCTCTCTATACTCATTACTTACAAATCCAAATCCAAAATTTCAAAATGAATGGGGTCTTAGGGTTTGTTTAATTAGAAAGAAACAAAATAATGGAAAAATTATCTTTGCAAGTTTTAATTCAATCTCGGTTGAAAACATATCCAATTTTTGCAGAGATAAGTTATCTACTTGTTATAGAGATAAATTTTGAAAAAGATAATTTTATTTGCTAATTATTTTGGACATATACAGAGGTAAGATTTTACAGAGATAATTTTATCTGTGAGTTATTTTGTTGTGTTGGATAGATGTATCTCCCGAGGTAAGCTTTTATAGAGATAAGGTTATGAGTTATTTTTTTTGTGTTGGGCAGATGTAGCGATAAACTTTACATCGAAAAAGGTAGCGTACCAAGATTCGGAAGGTTTCCTGTGTTGGTGAGATTAAAGCATGAAGATTGTGTAAGTATTCACATCAACTCCATTCCACATTCTCTATTTTCATCTTTCAAACTTCTCTTAAATAATATTTTCCTCAAATTCTTTATATTTGAAATTTTGACTTCAACATGGTCAACATTGGTCTCTCATTGGAAAGATCTTGGCGACCCACTCCCGTAGGGCACCTTTGGTCGGAAACTACACTGTTATCATGCATTCTTCATTTGCATTAGAGATAGACAAGCTTTCTTATACGAAAAAGAGCTCAACGAAGTTAAGTCGGTCTTCTCTCATCCTCGGCAATGTCGCCAAAAGGACACAAAATACACGAAAATTTTGCCCTTTGGGGTTGGATTTGAGAACTTCTTTTTGTTGTACTTGCATGCCAAGATGTAGCCGATGGTATAAATTTGAAGAACATTAAAGTTGTGGAATCAAAGTTATACCTATTTCATAGAAATAAATCAAAAGGCATAAAGGATATGGTTGTCATTGAAGTTCAAAATCATAAGGTAAAATGGGTAAAGTAGGAATTTTAAAGTCTCCAAGTTCAAAAGGCGACCCCTAGTTTTAAAGAAGAAATCTCAAAAGGCAAAAGGGAAAAATACTCTTGTACCTATAAATAAGAAGGAAAGCTCAGAAGGAAATTCATTCCATCAAACGTACTGTGTCAAACTACACCCTTTTAAGGTTTTCTATTTAACTTAGTTGAGTTTGATCAACCAAGTTCTTGAGATTGAATTTCGTCTCCCGACTTGACTATCAGTGTCATCCGGCCAAACACAATCACGGCGAGCACTTGACGGTGCACTTGTTTAAGTTTTGCAACACAGGAGATTAGCAATTATTATACTACAGTATTAAAATAGTAATCACACATTCAGCAGTGGCATGTAATTACACACACTACGTAACCAAACGGGTAGCACTTATGCATCAAAGCCGGAGGGGGGAAAAAAAACACAGCAGTAGTAGCACACTAGTACTCATGGACGTCCACTTGATCAGAACCTGACGACAACACTGGACTAGACCCAAATAAATGAAACGCTCTTAAGTCCTATAACTGGAAATAATCACAGGAGGGTGATGGATTGTTGTTGAGGTAGAATAAGATTGGCAATCCAATTCGTCGTTTGGGCTATTGCTTGAGCCAAAGCTAAAAAAATGATTGAAATTAATGGGCTCCATAGGAGTAGTAGAATCCAAGATTATCTGAGGAGGAGCTGCAAGTTGATTTTTGCAAGTATGCTCGCCAAGATATTTCGTCTCGGACATTGATGGGTCATCATCGGTTACTTGAGTCTGTTTTTTGGCTTGGCAACCCTGATCATTTCTGAAAGCGCACCTATAGTAGTTCCTGCACGTCAAAACTGGAATTAGCTAGGCTTAACTCCCAGAATTCCAAGGCCTCCAAAATAGTACTTTTAATTCGAAATACAAGTCAAATGCAGTTTCATATATTTTCCTAATAGATGGAAGTCTTAACGGTAAGCCTTTCCAAGTTTAAATATCCTAACGAGGGTGCCACCAAAATTCTTGTTCCTTCGTTCCAATGCACTATATATTAAGTGGCTCAAGACTTCTGCATTACAGATGCACTATGAGGGTTGAACCCTCAACCGTCCATTTGAAAGAGTTAAGGAGATATAGCTGGACAAAAGTCTTGTTGGGTAGTGGATGAACTTGATCACCCAAGCTTAATCAGTACTTTAATAGGTAAATCTACGAGAAGAATAATGTTCAAGCTATACTTGTTTACTTGCTAACTTTATTGGTTTTTAGCTCTTTCAATTCTTCAATTTTTTCCCTCTTAGCGTTGGACTTATTTCTTTGAATGTTTGTCTGCTGAAATATACAGAGGACCCCATCTTACATCTCCGGTCCTCACTCAAATTTCAGCAAAAGCAAGCATTCAGAAATTTTAGTAAAAAATTAACTTTCCCTCGATTTGGTAGAGATTTTGAGTAGAATTCAGTTTGGTATCGGAATTTGGCTCCGAGTCAATTAAAAGAGTAACGGTGAGATACACTTCGAAATTTGCATTAAGCCGAAAAAACGAGGGGTATGTATTCCTGATTTCTAGACTCGTTCAAAACAATATCATAGTGCCTTGGAATGAATATATGAGTTTTTGGGCACAACCGCACAAAAGATCACCGGATAAAGCTGGCACAAAAGATCCCGCACCATCGATATGAGTTTTTCCTTCTGAAAATTTGAAAAAGATTAGAACTGAAATCAAACCTTGGGTGTTTGGAACCTAGGATAACTTTCTGTCCAAACTTCCTCCATGAATGGCCATCGTCGAGTAAATTTGGGGTGATTCTTGTCCGGGGGATGGCAGTCTTTCTGCATTTAGAGAGAGATTAATGATATCGTTAGGGCATAGGAACTCCATACATTTAAAAAAAAAAAAACTCTATCAGTAGGATTATTACAGATCATCAAGGGTTCTTGCAACCTAATAAACACAGAAACGGACTAGATACAACACATGACATGATAATTTTGAACAAATAGAGATAGGGGCATGGCGGGAGACACGATAGAAATTAAATAATTGCGTGTTTTGAATTGCTATTCTATTCTATGAATAGTGTACCCACAACACCAAAAGTAATGAAAACTAACACTACGCAACCATGAAAACTAACGACGGTTCTACATAATTAAGAGATGATCCATCAAAAACGAACCACTAGGCAAGAATGACAAGTTTATTACAACTTTAAATATCTGAAAACTGTTTTCTATGTTATGCAATGTCACCACTCTGTGCCTCCAAACGTGTCTCACGTGTCACCGATTTGTCCCAAACGTGTTCCCTATATAACTTTTATTATCAATAATTGCCAAGCCACTTGGCGTGTTCCGTACAAATATCCATATATTTCCAATGTATCAGTGTCCCCGGCGTCTGACACAGACATGGCAATCATTTAGGCATGTCGGTGCTTCGTAGGAGAAAACCCTAGTTTCAATTACAAACTAAAAGAAGGGATTGCCTCCATATGATTATTAATCCAGCTGATGATGGCTGTAATTCTACTTCCGAATAAGGAGTTTCAGAAACATAGTTCTTGCCTCGCTCATTCACTGACTTGGAACCAACCAAGGATGGAGCAAGGGGGACAAGTGGCGGCGATCGCCACCGTAATGTTTTAAAAAATGTTATTATTACATTAAAATAACAAATTTATTCTCAAATTAAATAAGCCCGCCATCACTAGATTTGGCCATTAATTATTTAAAATAGGAAGTCTTTAGTCCTACACTTTTTTGTTTTAATAAAAGAGGAAAAAAAAAGTAGTCCGAAGCCAAATTTAATGAGCTAAGTGAAATATTTCGAAACATGAGGTTTAAATTAAGAAACCAAACTGCAAATTGCCTTTTCTGTAAATGTAGTTTTGTAGTTAGGTGTTAGATCAACACGAAAGGGAATAAACCTAACAACAAACCAAGGAAGAGAAAGCAATGTGTCAAGCGATGTCCATTGACTGTGATATACGGGCACATGACAACATTGTTTATTATAGTTTTTAGTACGTTATTTTGAAATTTTTCTAAAGTCCCTAAATAATCATTTCATCTTTTTAAGAATTAAAGTGAATTCTAGGATTGCTTGGATCTTGATGGAAGGAGGAGAAAAGAAAGGGAAAATTGAAAGGTTCTCTTCCCTTATTTGGTTTTGACAAGAAATAGAGGACGAAATAGCAAGACAAAGTATACATTAAATTTTTTTTCCTATCCTTTCTTGACACTTACCTTCGACAAGTTCCAAACATAATTTTACGAAATTTTTACTCGAATTTTGATTGCCAGTGAATAGGGATTGGCAACGGTGGGATTTGGTTCAATTGGCAAAACTGAAACCGGAACATAAATCTAAAACAAAAAACGGTGATTTTTATTTTATCTAAATCATAACCAAAACTGCAATTACAAGTTCGGTTTTGTTTTCACCAAAATCTATGTTCAACATCGCTAATAAAGTTAAAGACACGATAAGAATCTATAGATGGATCAAGGTTTATATAGAATCGGTGGTGAATTGTACGATTCGCCATTTGATTCGCGATTCACGCAAAAATAATACGAATCTATAGGTGAATCAAGGTTTATCACAGTTGTTGCATTCGACTAATATGAAACCACAATTACAATTTGCCTCAAAAAAGATAATATATTGTTAAGTGTTGAAAAAATTATTTACTTTTTGTGATAAAAATCAATAATATGAGTGCAGTATATATAAAACACAAAACTTGAAAATCAATGAAAATAAATTGCTGATCAAAGCGAGATATAATAGTCTGTCCTTAAGAAAGATTCGTCCCCGCTACGATGCTTACGGCTTGCATGATGTATATCTTTCAGCACTATTTGATTGAACGCCCCACAGAGTCGGCACTAAACTTGTGGGTCCGTTGAACCAAATTTGAGTTTGTACTCTCTCATATGAATGAACTCGAATGAAAGAAAAAATTCCCTCCCAAAAAGAATGAAGCATGCGATATATATAGGTTAATTGGTGACTCTACGAATGATCACTAGCAGAAAGGGGAGACGCTTCCGTCCATTGCAAACAAGTGTTACTGAAAAGAAACGACTCTAAATCAATTCAATTTGCATTCACACTAAAAATAAAAACTATATATATATATATATACACACACACACACACACACACATATACACACACACACACATATACACACACACACACATACACATACACATATATATACACACACACAAATATATATATATATATAAAATCTGGGCAGTCCTATGGTACACACCCCTTATTAGAGGGTGTACCGTACGCATCATAATTTTAAACCCTTGGATTTCAAAGTAAATAATCCGGACCACCCATTTATTAAATCAATTTATAAAATAAAAAAAGGGCTTATCAGGTAACAGGTTGTTCTCTCCTCATTGACTTTCTCTCCCTCTCCCTCATATGTAAAATACTACAAATTATATAACATAACCACAATTATTATGACAACACAAAAAATTGACACTTTCTTAACACAATGTGTTGTACAAAAGAAATCGATCAAAAGATACTAGATACAATACCAAAATATATCGTAGCACAATCAATAATTATTATACCCAAGCAAGATACATGTCTAAAATATCACAAATTAAATATTGTATAACTTAACATCCTAACAGTCCTGATAGATCATTTTAAAAATATACTCACTAATGACATTTAGACTGTACAGTCAATTTATAGTATTTGGTATGAAACCTAGTCTTCTGTTGTAGTTGAATGTAATGTAGCCATGCGACTGTGACACAATAATGACGATCAAATCCGTTGAATTTTTTATGTTTGTTGATTAAGTCACCTACGTAAATTTTTGTCTCAATCAGGTTTAGAAAGCTCCATCATCGGCAGGCAAATTGAATAATAGAATGATATTTTCCATCCAATTAAGTGTCTAGCTATAAGCCATCAACTTCATTCTTGGTACGAATGACCTAATTAATATTATGTAAAAGACAGACGATTCTGATAAAATAAAAAATAAAATTAAAAAAACACCTTACGTGGGGCTCAGATGGTGCATTATTATATTTTAATGTTGTATTGAAATTGAACGACGAGATTTGTTGAAGTATGAAACTTTAAGGACTAACTATGTAATTTATCCTAAAAAATAACAACATTCTTTTAAAAAAAAATAGGAACGAAGGGTGTAAGACTTGAACCCCAGATCTTTTAGATAAATGTTCAAATTCCAACACTTTATCACTGTGGTACACAATTGAGAATTTGTAATTCTAAAGGCTATTAATTATAAAATATTTTCTTGTATGTTGGGACTTTATTTTCAGGCTAAAAATTTGAGAAGACAGAGACCTTAAATGCTTCCGTCCTAGTGTTGGGCCTACACTTGTAGATCATATTATAGCCTATGTCATTGGTGTAAATCAATATGTCGACTATAATATTTTTTTTGAGAGAAAGTACAATGACAATAAATTTACAAAATTATTTAGATTTTACTTCCACGACCTAGTTCCAATGATCACCATTAAATTTTGATTGGTATGCATAGGGTGAAGGTTTGACACCGATCTATGTGTCAAATATATAGTGCCAATTGTTAAGTGCACCGCCCTGAATATTAATAAGATTGGGTATTAATATAATTAATTTCACCAATTACAAAAAAGGGAGTAATTTTCACTCTCTATTTTTTGATATTCACACTTATTTTTTTGTACTCCATTTTAGTGTCGAAAGTGTATGCATTTGAGACAATAGGATAATTATTTTTTTAGTGACCTCTCATTTTCCACGAAGGAATTTTGATTTTTTGATTTAAATTTTGTAGAGAAAGCATTTGATTTAGACAATATTTTGAGAGGAAATTGTAGTTGTATTCAAAAATTTGGATATAGTACTTACTTTTTGGTGAATTTCTTGGATGAAAATTTTGTGCGAGAACTTCATTTTTAGTTTAAATTATTGAGGTATTGTGTAGGGACAAATAAGAATTTGAAAAAATAGTATGGAGGGAATCGAAAATTAAGATAATATGGTGAAAATTTTAAAATTTAAAAAAAATAATGTGGCAGGAATTGAAAATAATTAGTGGTATTGTATTTTGCCAATTATAACTATCGTTTACTGAACATTCCGATTGAATTTTTTTTATACGACACGTTGTTAGTATGAAAACAAAAATTTATGGTGTTGTCATAACAAATTTGGTTATATTACTGAATTTGTGGTATGATATTTTGTTAATTATAACTATCGTTAATTGAACATTCTGATTGAATTTTTTTATACGACACGGTTTGGGTATGAAAACGTCAATTTATGGTGTTGTCATAACAAATTTGGTTATATTACTGAATTTGTGATATTTTAGACATGTGTTAGTACGGAATATTTTAATTAATTTCCTTTGGTACAACATATTGTGGTAAGAAAACGTCAATTTATGATATTGTCATAATAATTATGGTTTGTTATATAATTTGTGCTATTTAAATATGTTTTCTTTTGATACAACACATTGTGTTAAGAAAATGACAATTTTAGGTGTTGTCATAATAATTGTGGTTATTTTATAAAATTTGTGGCATTTTACAAATATTTTTGGCTTGAGTATAACAATTGTTGATTCTGGTACGATATATTTTGATTTTGTTACGGAATATCATACGAGTCAAAAAAAATTTGGTTCGATTCATTGTGGTAAGATAATGCCAATTTATGGTGTTGTTATAACATTTGTGGGTAACATTATTTAATTTTTGATATTGTACGCATATATTTGGTTAGGGTACAAGTATCATGGATTTCGGTACGAATAATTATGGTTACATAATAACAATATTTTTTAATTATGGGTAACCTGCTAATGACCTATTCAACGGGTAAATTTTAATGTACAAGTCGTAACTAGAATCATAAATATGCATTAAAAAATCAAAAATCGGCATAATGAAAATCACAAATTGTCATAATTTTGACATACGGTATACCTTGTGTACCATTGTTTCCTCCATAAAATCTTCAGGTAAGAACCTTAAAATGAGGACCTTATATACGGACCTCCCATTTCTCGCCTTTCCCGATCGGATTTCGATGATCCGAGCTGCTCAATGTGTTCAGAACGTGATTTAAAAGGTATCTGTGAGAAATCGGCAAAAAAAATGACTGAGAAGGGTTTGATTTGAGCAGTTGTTATTTGAACTGTTAGATAAAAAACAACAAAAACTGCTCGGATGAAGCCCTTCAAGGTCTTTTTTTTTGCTGATTTCTCGCGGGTACTCTTAAAATCACGTTCTGAACACATTGAGCGGCTCGGATCATCAAAATTCGATCGGGAAAGGGAGGTCCGCATTTTATTAAAATAAGATAGTCCTTATAAGAAGAGGACTCTCTCTCTCTCTCTCTCTCTCTCTCTCTCTCTCTCTCTCTCTCTCTCTATATATATATATATATATATATATATAAGAATATATAGGAATTTTCAAGTGAGGGATCCCTCATTTTGTTAAAATGAGGGACTTTCATTTCCCGATCAAATTTTGAAAATCCGAACCGTTCAATGTGTGCAGAACGTAATTTTAAGGGTCCCCGCGAGAAATCAGCAAAAAAAATGATCGGGAAGGGCGTCATCCGAGCAATTTTTTTTGAACCGTTCAATGAAAACTGCTCGGATGAAGCCCTCTCTGGTCATTTTTTTTGCTGATTTCACACAGAGACCCTTAAAATCACGTTCTGATCACTTTGAGCGGCTCGGATCATCGAAATTCAATCGGGAAGGGGAGTTCCGCATTTTAATAAAATGAGGGATCCCTCACCGGAACCTAACTCTCTCTCTCTCTCTCTCTCTCTCTATATATATATATATATATATATATATATATATATATATATATACATATTGTATAGTATTTTCTAACATTAAGTACAAAAATTTGTTAATATTGGTATTTATTCTGATTCGGAGCATGTTAACTCTTTTTCCCTCATTCTTCTTAAAGATTAAAATAGTCATTCTAAAGATGTTCACAACTAAGATACCTTATGCGGATGAGTTATGATTTTATTTTGGTAAAATTCTCATATTTTGTTATAATGAGATTTAATAGATGTGCTCAAAGTCTTTAAAATGTTATAATTTTAATTTGCTAGATGGTAATTATACAAGTAACTATGAATACGTTGAGGATAATATCTATAGATGCATTGTCTTACAAATCGATCTTTTTAATTTGTGTATCCTCTAAGTCATAGATCGGGACTAGGCTCAGATCCTCAAACCAACCCACATATGTTTCCATACAAGCTAGTTTAGTTTGCTACCAATAGGCTACAAACTTTTATAATGTTAAGGCTAAGCTTTAACATTATAATGAATATTTAACATCTATATGCATATCCATTTTACTATAGCTTTTATTATCCAATTGTTTACAAGTGTCTTTCCTAATAGACCATGTGATCAAAATAAATAATATAAAAAAAAATTTAATATAGAATTAAACTTAAATTTTTTAATGTTTCAATGTATCTTTATTACACAGTCGCGTAAACACATTTCTCAATTTATTCTTGAAATTTAGACCGAATCATTACTATTCACGATTCGGAAATGGGCCAATCTGATTCTCGATTCGATTCACGATTTTACAACATTAATATATATATATATATATATATATATATATATATATATATATATATATATATATACACACACACATGAGTATTTGTTTAATTATGATGTGATTCGATTACGGTTCGGTTTTCGGTGTGATTATCGCGTGAACCCAAAATCGACACCGAATTGGTTGATTTTTTGAAATCAAAAACCGAAACCATAGTTAAAAATCGCACCAATTAATTCGGTATGGTTCGGATAATCAGCTCTATTGGCGAGATTGCCATCATTACCAGTAATAAGTAAAATAAAGAGTAAAGTAGGAGAAAAGTGGGGAGATGCTCTGCTTTTTTTTATCTTAATAATATTAATAATCAGAGTATTATCAAAAAAGTTAAATTATAATAGACAGATGTTCAAATCCTGATCTCTTATCTCCTCGTCCTAAGAGGACTTCTCGTGTCTTTGAGCCAAAGGCCTCTTAGCAAGGGTGGAGATGTTCTACTCGAACTCAAAACCAATCAATAAATCGGACAATAAAGAAAAGGATTACCTTTCCTTGAACACCATCCTGTTTTTTAACGCCGAAGAACTCTTCATACGCTCCTCGGAAACTCTAAACTCCCGGCTAGCCGAATTCATGGGTACCCCAGCTGGCTTCGCCGGAACTGGATCGGTAACCTTGCCGGAATTCAGCATCGAAATAGTCTCCGTGAACGATCCCAAAATTTTCGTGATTAGGTAATCGGCTTCCACCGATCTATCGGTACCGAAGGGCTCGTTGATGATGGCTCTGAGCTGGTTCGCCCAGTCATGGGCTTCGGTCAGCTCTTGAACGGCGTTATCCCGGAGAGCGATCAAGTTTTCCGGCAAACTGGAGTCCATATTTGGGGTGCCTGATCTCTTCTATGAAGTTGAAAAGTGAAGGAGGAGGGGAGTGATTTCATTTCATTTCATGTAATGCGAATTATTAATAAAGACAGGACAATTGCTTTGCTGGGAAGCTGTGAGAGAGCTTCGAAGAAAATTCCTTCTGTGGAAACACAGTCCACCCTACGCTTCAGCTTTTCCGCAGAAGTTCACCGACTCCCAAGTCGGTGGGCGTAGCGTTATTTGTGGAAACAATAACCCCGCTGACACAGTTTGGAGTTTTGAATTTTAAATTATTTTTCTTTTTATCTTTCTAATTATTATAATTTCTTTCAATTATTTTGTTTTTATTTCTCTTTACACTCATTACTTATAAATTCAAATTCAAAATTTCATAACGAACAAAGCCACGCGACACATTTTATCACGTACAAGTTAATAAAAAATTAAAGAGCTCTGCTATAAGCAGGGACAATTTGCAGGGAACTCCGCAGAGACAAACGCGTTTGGCCCCATTACGGGTTCCGAAAAAATTTCAAAAAATATCCATAAATATTTGAATATAATTTTATGAGGTCTTGTAAAAATCAGCTCCACCAGATATCGGTAAGTATTACTTTTGGATTCTTAAGGGCGAACCGAGCAGTTTCGCCCCTACGAATCCAAAAGTAATACTTATCGATATTCGCTGGAGCTGATTTTTTACAGGGCCCCATAAAATAATATTCAAATATTTATGGATATTTTTTGGAATTTTTTCGGGACCCGAAATAAGGCCAAACACGTTTGTCTCTGCGGAGTTCTCTGCAAATTGTCCCTGCTGTTAGAATTTTTGAAAAATAATTCATAGATTTGAATTCTAATCATTATCCTATTTTTCTCTAATCATTACTCTCATTTTTCTCTCTATCTCTCTCCAATCATTATCCTTATTTTCAATCATTGCTTTATTTCTCTCTACACTCATTATCTACAAATCCAAATCTAAAATTTCAAAATGAACAAAACCACGCGTCACATTTTATCACGTACAAATTAATAAAAAAATTCATAAATTATTAGGCCCCGTTCCAGAACACCTTCTTAAAAAATAAGTACTTATTTTATATTTTCAAACTAAAAAATAATATAAATGAAAAAAAAAATTTAATTTTTTTTGCACCGTATTAAAGATCTCAATGAAATCTATCAAATAAGATCCATATTGATAGGAAAATTATTTGCGTTAGCAAGTGATTTTTGAACTTAAAATTGCCTTCTTAAAAAATAAGTACTTATTTTTCTTTCCGGAACGGAGCCTTAGCAACTACTTTTATTATGGATGAATTTTAGTTAGTGAAACAACTTACATTTTTTAATTACTCTCTTCTTCAACAAATTTGAAATTTTTCCGCAACTTATTGGTTGGTGGAAACAATTTGATGTTTTTCAACAATGAGTGATTCTTAAGTTATCGCTTGCCCAAAACACTCCTTAGCATTTAGAGTTTATTTATAGCTAGATGGAAAATGTTTGGGCTTGTTCGTTTTTGGGTTTTTGGATTCGGATTTGAGATTTTGGATTTGAATTTATAATGATTAGCGTAGGGAGATAGGGGTAATGATTGAGGTAATGATTAGAGAGAGATGAAGATAAAAAGGAAAATAATAATTAGAGATAGGGATAATGAGTGGATTTTGGAGTAGAACAATAATTTAGAGTCCAAATCCTAAAAATCCAACCGAAAAATGGTTTGAGCTCTGCTTCATATCTCATGATAGGCATTATTTACACAGTCAAGTTATCTGTTAGTATGACATTTGAGCGCCTTCGCATCAACCTCAACAATTTTGGACCAAATTAATCACTTTTCTATTTTAACAAGTTACTTTTCAGAATGGGCACTGCATCAAACTATCTATTCGAGCTTTACTCTATTAAATATATTCACACTTTTTTTGATTTAAATACTTTTTGGACTCCACGGCTGTTACGGGGAGAGAACGTAATTTAGCTCAATGAAATATAAGAGAGAGTAGTGGATGAACAGTCCCTCCCCGAAAAGACAAGTGACTGTAGCAAATATGCAATTCGGGGATGGAGGATCAAGTCCCGATGCAAGGTTATGAATGTTGTATCGGCTAGAGTATCAATTTTTCTATTGGTGGGAGATTTAGCTAAAAAAATTTCATATTTATATATTTTTTAAGCTTAAGGACAAGCACCTTTTACAATCAGATATAAAAATAAATGTGCCTAAAACTCTAAGATACACTCAAACACTGGTGTTGCTTTTTGGGAACGTCCAGAGGAAGGTGTGGTGAAAATCAATGTTGATGCTGCGGTTTCGAAGGAATCAAATATGGTGGGCACTGGC